>NC_141919.1:40283324-40600667 GCF_057802395.1 Ceratotherium simum simum
GTACATAGTTGTGTATCCTAGTTGTAGGTCCTTCTAGTTCTTCTGTGGGGGACGCCACCTCAGCATGGCTTGATGAGTGGTCACTAGGTCCACGCCCAGGATGCAAACCGGCGAACCCCAGGCCACTGAAGTGGAACATGCGAACTTAACAGCTACGCCACCGGGCTGGCCTCAAGAAGTGTGATTTAAATCACAGTTATCCAAAAACTCAGAAGTGGCCCTTGTTACCACCATTTCTACAAGTGTCTAGATTAGTCTAAAAATCTGAATGGATGGATTCTAGACAATTTTTTAAAAATGCATGTGGAGAGTCATTCGTTGTTGTTCAAAAATAGAATCAGACTATATGTATTTTTAAAAAATCAGTTTTGGCCACATAACAATAAATCTAAATATCCTTGTCTATATGACTCTTAGTTAATTTTTAATCTCTTTGAAAATACCAAAACAGAGGAATGTTTGGATCTCAGTATGATTAGGAATTAAATAAATTATGTTTCTCCTGAAATGTTAGAGCAATAATAATGAAATTGTTGGGCCTTCTGTCTTTACAATAGGGGATCCCCAAAACCTCCCAAAGCCCTAAAATGTCTCTTTTCTAAGCATGGATATGGAGTTCACCATTCAGGCCAGTTCCTCTTCTGGAGTGGATGTGGGGCAGGAGGAGGGGTGGGTGAACGGGAAGATAACATTGCATCATGATGGGGGCTGTGTATGTAAGCATATGTTACTTTGAATTGTTAAAACATGTGACCTAACCTTGTTTCTATTTCCATTGTAGGCTTTGGACTTCTTGTTGCTGATATTTGCAACCGCAGTGGTTGCATGGGCAGACCACGCTGCCCCTCTCCTCCTTGGCCTCAGTGCCAGTTGGTTGCCATGGCATCAGGAAAATGGCCCAGCTGGGCCAGCATCAAGCTTCCTTGGCAGGAGTCCAATGCACAGGGTCACTCTGCAGGAGGCTCTTACTCTCCTTCCCAGTAGCATGCCTCTTCTGCTGCAGAAAGAGCCGTGGAAGGAACAGACCCAGAAGGTGAGGTTGGCGGCCACCTATTTACCAGAGCAGGCAGCCTTTTTCTTTTCAGCACTTGCTTCTGTAGAATTGAGGTTGAAGTTAAGTGAAACCTGAATCACACCACCGGCTTTCATACTCAGCCTCAAATCTCAGCCAGATACAGAGCCTCAGAGATTGAAGCTAGCCCAGGCTCAGGGTAATTGAAAACAACAGTGACAACAGCAGCAACCTGCTTACAGTTGGGAGTGACGTGGAAAGAAAAGCTTATACTTGCCTTCATTTATTGAAGGCACATGTGTTCTTGATCCTGAGGATGAAAGGATGAGTGAGTCTCTGAGAACTCAGAATCTCAGAGTGAGGACAGACAGGAAGGCGAGTTCAAGATTGCAGGGTGGTATGATAAGGAGGATACAGGTGATGAGCAAGAGAGGGGGATGATCAACCATGCCTAGGGGTGGGTCAGGGACATCTTCCGAGGGGAAATGTGAGTCTGGAGCGTCCATCTTGTATATTTAAGGTTCCCCACAGCTCATTCCATCCTACAGCTGTGTTCCAGGTGCCCATCATGCTCCTGGCCTGTGCTAGATACTGTGGGGAGATTTGTAAAGGCCTGATGCCGTCACCCTCGCCTGAGGAAAATCTGAACTGTAGGAAGCACCTTCTGGGTTTTAATATGGAGATTCCCCAGGCTGCTAGCTGTCGTTCAGAGCGTATGAAAACACTGCTTCCTCTACTTCTCATTACACGGCTCTGACATGTCTTTAATACAGTTAATTGGAAGATTCTTCTTTGAATCCTATTTAATCAAAACTGGATTTTTATGAGGTCGAAAGCTTAAAACTAACCTTTCGTGGCTTATTCTTAAAATCTGAACATTAATCTTTCAAAATATTTCTGAACTGTGGACCTTAGCCACGTACAACTCCACCGAGCGTCTCAATCAAAATGCCTTTGTTTTCTTAAACCTGATAAACATTAGTATTGTTGCCCCAAATCTTGTGTTTTCTCCTTCATTTTAAGTCAAAATAAATTTAAATGTGGTATCCCCTCATGTTATTTCTGGCCTGGGACACCGTGTTCACTTTGGACTACAGTGTACACATCCTGCATCTATTATGTTTTTGTAGGGCTTGATTTATTTACTTAACAGTAGGATATTATAAAACAAAATTGAGAAAAAGAAAATAAACAAAGAAAATAATTTTTTAATTAAAGCAGGGAATTAAGAATATTTTCTTTATCTATTTTACTCTTTCTTCAACTCAGCTTCTATGTCCAAAGATAAAATGCCTAGTCCGTATGAGTAATGTATGTGTTTTTTAATGAGCCAAGGTTGGCAACATTCAGTCATCAATGAAATTATCCTGTATCTAATTCAGAAGCAATTTTGGCTGCACCCTGGGAGATCAGTCAAACTTATGAGTACTGTGAGTTTCTACCTCATTTGCAGGATTTATTTGCAGTTAACACGCTTGGCTCTACCTAGTAAATTATTTTATGTCTTTTCTCTTGCATTTCAACTTCCTGTTTCATATCCATTCAGGCACAAACTGTTCTCATTTACAAAAACATTTTATTTTAGAAACAGGGGCTTACATCTGATATGTTTTCCTATTTATTGCCCAGCCTCAGAGCCTAGGCCTAGACTCTGCACATAGAACCAGGTGGGAGGCAGCGTGATGCGAAGCAAGAGCTTGGGGCTTTGAAAAGCCAGGTGTACTAGAGTTCAGATCTTGACTCTGCTGTTCATTGGGAATGGACTTAGGCAAGGATTGCAAGCTCTCTGGGCCTCTCACAGTGATGAGAGATAGTGTTCATCACACACAGGAGGCCCTCTGGGCCCATGTCTGCCTCACTCTCAAAACCTATAGCTGGTCTCAGGGTATTCAGCAGGGGAAGAAGGTTTGAGTTTGCTGGGTCATTTGACTAAAAGGGAGCTGTGTCCAATTCCACCATCCCTTGTGGCTGGTCCCGGTTTATCTCCACTCCCCCAGCCCAGACATGTATTGCCTGGGGACTACTGCACTGATATGCATGTATGCAGGCCCAAGGGTATGACTGATCTCTTGCTGGTAGTGGGATTGTCTTCACTGATATGGTTCTTCATTTTTCACCCTAGTTCATTGACTGGCTATTCAGCATCATGGAAAGCCCGAAAAAAGTCCTTTCAGCAAAATCAAGGGATCTTTTAAAAGGTATTGCTTCTATGCTTTATGCCCAAAGTAGATGAAAACCATCCAGTATTGTCTGTGCTGCAGAACAGCATTCTACTGATATTGGTTCCTGAAAGGGCTCATTCAGGTTCAGTTTAGAGAAATAATCTGGAGCTCTCACCAACGTGGCATTTTGAATTAGAAAGTGGATTTAAAAGAGTTTCAGTGCCTTTAAATTGAACTTTTAAACAGTTTTAAAATGTTTTATTATAATGATAAAATATGACTTTAATTAAAATTTAGAAAATTCAGAAAAGTAAAGAGAAAAAGCAAAGAGGAATTCAGAGTCCCATTGCCGAGTGACAATTCTGATATTCTAAGAAGTTTTTGTCCCCTCTGTGTATGAGTGTTGTTTAACATACTCATAATCATATACAATTGAAAAAATACATAGACACTTTGAGTACTGCCTTTTTTATTTTAATAGCATTTAACCTGGTCTTACACTGACTTCATAAATAGTATTTTTAATACCTGTATAGTATTTTGCCAAGGGAATTGGACATTTCCCATGCTTTCAGGCAATTAGATGGTTTTTGTGTTTTTATACTTCTCTATTGATTTGTTAAACTATGACTGTAGGATCCACAAACATAGAAGATCTTTTTGTGAAAATTATGTACATTATTTTATTACTCAAATCTGAGAAGTCATTTCAGTGTTGACTCTGTGGCCCAAGACAGCTTGGACTGTCATTTGTGTCTTGGGCTTTGGGGGTCTGGATCCTAGCAGTGGCCACTGTTGATGCGCCTGACAAGCTGTAAGATATTGCACTGGAAAGTCTCGCCTTGAGGAAGTCGCCTGGCGGCCTGCATTTGTGATAATCCATCTGGCCAGCCTGTGTCGTAGTATGACCATATTTTGCTTTAAGTATGGTATAATTTATTGGTTGTCAAACAAGCAAGATTTCCCTAATGTGCTGGTTCTGATCCTTCTCCCCACCCCCAAACTAGGTGGAGGGCATGTATAGGAAGATGATTCTGATCAACAACAGAACTTTACTAAGAATCATGGCTATGGTTTGACATATTTTCACTTGATCCATCCCTAGAGACTTGCTACTAGGATTTCCTCCATTTATTTGCCTCAGGGTGTTTGGACTCATTTTTAATGGCCATGGGTCCATAATACCATTGGTTGCTCCAAACATATACAGTTGTCCCTCAGTATCCATGGGGGATTGGTTTTAGGACTCCCCTGGGATACCAAAACCCACAGATGCTCAAGTTCCTTATATAAAATGGTGTGACATTTGCATATAACCTATGCACATTCTCCTGTTTATGTAGTTATTTGGGTCAAGGAAGTACATGTTCACCTAATGATTATATAGTCAAGGGCTTATTAGAGTCACATGCAATAATTGTGTAACTCTGGCTTACCTACATTCTCTCACACTATTATATTTTAAATAATATATCAATTATTTATATCAGTTTCCTAAAATAAGATATATAATAAGTTACATAGCGGGATTACTCAGAACTTTCCTGCTTTAAATTGATCCCTGAGGGGCCCATGACAGATAAGAAAAAGTGTGGACTTGTGAGTACATGTTCAAATATAGTTTAGTACAGTCATGCTTGCTCCATTGTGCCCATGAACCTGACTTTGTTACAGGATCAGTTTTTTTTTTTACCTTTTAACTAAACATTTAATGGAAAAATCATACTCATGTAGAAAAGTGCACAAATCATAAGTAGATTTTTACAAAGGGAACGCACCTATCTAATCAGCACCCAGATTAAGAAAAACATCACCAGCATTCCAGAAGTCAGTTTTTGTTTTAATTGTGCAGAATTTCCTGTTAACTGATTGCAGGGTAACTTTTTTTTTTTTAAAAAAAGAAACCTTTTCCCAAGCCTTTATTAATAGTTTTCTGCCATTAAAATTCTGCCTAAGGCTTGAAGGGAATTCTTAGTCTTTAAGATTAGCCAAGTGAGAAAAAGCCAAGTTTCTCTTCTGACACTTTTTGATATAAATGACCTTTTCAAATGCAGCATCACCAAATGCAACCATGTACTTTATTTTTTGTCCCCTTAGCCACCCTGCTGTCCTTGAGAGTTCTCCCAGAGTTTAGGAAGAAAGCCGTATGGACCAGAGCGTATGGTTGGTGAACAGTTCTCAGCTGGATGAGGAAAACCATAGAAATGGAAGAAGTTTTCAGAATTCATGCCTGGGATTGCTGAGACATGATGCAGAGAGTTATGGGTCCTGAAAGGGGGACATTGCTTCAATACCCAGGCCAGTTGACACTGAAATGAGAACTTGAATTTTCTTTTATTTGGCCAGAGTTCAATCTGAAGATTTTCTTTGTGAAAATTTGACTATATTATCTCCTAACCCTTAAATTCTAGTAAAATAATCTTGTGAATTTTGTGCATATGACTTTTATTTGTTTTAAGGCACGGGGAAGATTTTGCTAGCAAAGCCAAACTATAGTGGTGACAGTGGCATCATGCTCTATTTCCCATGAAGTCTCTGGCGGATATTCACTGACTCAATGAATCAATGACTCAGTGAGTTAGACACATTTTCTCACTGATAAAACCCTCTCTTGGAACTGCTATACACATTTAAATAATATGCTTAGTGTTGAACATTAGCTAAATCAGATTCATTAATGGTGGCTATAATTTTCTTATGCTTAGGTCTCTTGAATGCAAGTGAAAGTTACCCAATTCAAAATAGCTTCAGCCAAAAAAGAGATTAGTTCACAAACCGAGAAGTTTAAGAGTAGATCTGATCAGGCACAGCTGCATCCGCTGGGTCAAAGAGCACCATCAGGGCATGAGATCACTCCACATAGTTGGCAAGATGGCTGCCAGGAGCCTCAAAGAGCAGGAAAGGTGTCTTTGCTCATAGGTGTGGCAGAAGCAACATGGGGAGGACTCTGGTTCAGCTTGGGTTGCTGAACAACCATCCAGGCCATAGGAGGTAGGGTACTGTAATTGACCAGGCCTGGGTCATATGTCCGCTGAACTAGGTTCCCCCAGAAGAAAGATAATGAGATGCTGGGCAAACATGTCCTCAAAAAATCAATCTTTTTCATAAGTACAAATCTTTATCTTAATCAGGCTGACTAGTGGCCTAATGACAAGTAAATGACAGTATCCTCAAGGGTTGCATTTTACTCAAGGGCTTGAGAATCAGCCAGCATTTTAATTTTGATCTGTTTTCTAATTATCTTTCCTTCACACAGCCTTTAATCAGGGCTGTCTTTAACCACATATAAACGTACTGATGTATACATATATGGGATCATTTTGTGCCGCTAGAATAATGTACTTTTGTGTCTATCATGTTGTCGCAGTGCCTGGTACTTTACGAGCACCATGGAACTTTTAGTATTCCCGTGTGGCATATACCTTCATGTTGTCACCAAGTGTGCCTACCACTTAGGTTAAAAATAGCTCTACTAGTTTTATTTTCCAAATATATGGATTTGTGACTCCAGGTTTCAAATATTTGTGGTTCACTGTGTAATTCACACCCTGTTCCCAGGTCGTAGTTCTTTTTTTGCTGAACCTCATAGAATACCAAGATGCTTACAGAAAAGAGGGAAGGGAAGATGAGCTCTCAGGTAGTATGTACCTACATTGCCAGTATTTCATATATATTACTTCCTTAGAGTTTGGGCTGGAGGGAAATGAATTTGAAGGAAGCAGAAACTTAGAAAATTTACTTTAGAAGCCAGCTTCCCTCTCCTTCCCACCCACACACACTTTCTTATACTTCCTACCAATTAGAGGTTGAAATTCACCTAATGTTTATTGTTGGTGCCAGGCTGTGTGTGCACTAGAGCTTTCACTTGTATTATTTTATTGAACTCTTGCAACAGTACTGTGAAGAGGCATTATTTTCTATTTTAAAATGGAGAAAACACATCTAACAAGTGGCAGAGCTATGCCTAGAACCAAGATCCTAGAACCCCAGATCCAGTGGTCTTTCTACTACATCAGGCATCACCTGCTTTAAGATGAAAACTCTCACCAAAGATTAAACCTCATTCATGCTTAATATCGATTGCTATAGTCAGATAAAAGAAACATCCCTGCCTCATAGTAATAAGCCTCTGGAATTGAGAATTTTAGCAGTTGAGTGTGAAGGAACAGGTTGGCATGGGTTGAAGGACATGAGATTCCTGGGCCAGCTTGCAGACATGGATGGCAATAAGGAACAACGAAGAGGAAGTGGGCACTGAAGAAGTACTCTGCATCCCTCCTCCCCCGCCGAATCAGCAGGCAGAGCTTGCTAATGCTCAAGGAAAGGGATGAAGAAGCAGCCCGGTCTTCTAAACCCAGACTGCCTTTTTCAATTCAAGCCAGTTTCTCCCCGTTCAAACTTTGTCCCTGCTCCTGCCCTTGAGAAGAAAACAGAAAGGAAGGAATAAGATAGATCTCTATCCTTTCTACTCTAGCTCCCTCTTTGTTTTCAGGAGTCTTGAGTTTAAGATTCATTAGATTTTCCTATTCATGGGAACCTCTAAAGAGTCTAAAATGTGATTCTAAATTTGAAAATCTAAAGGTTCTAAAATCCATATATTCTAAGATATAGGTCACTGGAATAATAAGACCCTTTCTCTTGGTTACTTTATGTCCTCAGGTAAGAATTAAGTTATTCTCAGGATATTTCAGTTCTCCAGAAACCAGAAGTCTCTGCTTTTTCAGACCAGATGTTCCAAACTATATACAAAAGGAGACATTTCCTTACAAGTCATCTTCTGTTAGTTTTTGAAATCACAAGTTGCCAAGACAAATAGCATGCTAGGGTATACTAACAAATTAATATGTGGGGTTAGAGCCATGTTGTGTGTCTCAGAAGTATCCAAACACTCTGACTTTTGATTTGAAAAGTGTACATTTGGAACAGATGTTGGGATCCAGGCAAGTGCCTAAAATCGTCTTTGTGTGTTATTTGTAGTGTAATGGCTCCATGGTAACTAAAGCTGTTAATAACCAACCATTTTTTGCAGTTAATTGCTACAAGTTAACTTCTCTAAAATAATTTGACCGATAATGATATTATAATTGTATAGGGAGTAAGACATTATTGAGGACTCAACCACTATCTTGAAATAACTTAGTCACTTTGAAAGTAAGCAGTAGTTTTAGATTCTTGGTAAACATTTTTGTAAATTGCTGTTTTAGAAGAGAAATCAGATCATTTGGTTAAGAGGATGGGCCTTCTTTAAAGCCAGAGTTGTAGGTTAGGTCTCTGGTCAGTTTGTATGTCTGACCGCAACCAGCCTATTCATAGCTGCAGGCATTTCAAACGGAACCAGGGAACAGAATGTGGCTGGAACAGTTTACATCCTTCATCATTGTTGTGAAAAGACACCTCACAGCATCATCTTCATGTATAAATATGTATCATCATTGCTCTGGTCCTGGATAAGGTAATATGCTTTTATATTTGCCGGAAGGAAATATTTTATTCTGATCCTGGAAACTCTCAAGTCTCATCTTTTTTAGCATATGATTCATAAAGTATTTATGAAGTTGTGAGTACGCATCTAATCTGTTACTCTTCATAAACAGTACAAAATTCTCTGAAATGGCAATCTAGAAACATCATCTGATTCTTGTCAGACGTAAGGAACTTGTGAAATAATTTCCAGCTAAATTATTGGATATGAAACAGAATAAAAATGACAGTGATGACTCCCTGGAGTGGGTTTTATTTTTTGGATAAAAGAAATAAGCTACCTCACAAAATAGTTTTGAGAGTTAAAAGCATATAAGCATATATGCTTTATAAATTCTAAAATGTAATGTAAATGCTATCACTTTCTTATGTTTCACTGAAAATAAATAGTAGCTGTAATGCTTGAACACAGGCCTGAAAACATGTATGCTGGGACCTAGGAAGATAATGGAAATTTCTTAATTAAGAAGCTGTTCTCCTTAACAGTAAAAACATTCTAGAAGCAAGTAGCACATGAAGAAAAGATACTTATATAAGTTTAAAAAAAATCTTCTATATGTGTCTTCCAAACATGAAGTACCTTTGAGGATTAATCAACTATAATTGAAACATCACCTAATTAATCTGATAGATTTCTTAAAATATGTTTTTTTCTGGATGTAGTGTAGTAATCTATAAAGTCAGAGTTGCACGAACAATCATGAGTGTCTACTATGGGCCACCATATAAGATTCTGGGGACAAAGTGAACAAGACATGACATTCCTGCCCTCATGGAGCTTATACTCAGAAAATATAGACCAGTAAACCATCATGTAATAAAGAAAAGCATCCAGGAAACATGTAAATTTCCTACCTCTGTCTAACCTTTTATACTTTACAAAGGTTTAATTTACCGTACTTCATTTGCTCTTCAACAACCTTGGGCAGTTAAGGAAACTGGAACTTGAGAATCATTCAGTTAGTAAATATTGGATTTGGATTTCAAATCAAACCCAGTGCTCCTACTTCCAGACCACGTTCTCTCTCGCAGGACCCCATGGCTCAGCTGAATACTGGGGAAGTAAGTACACAATGGACACATACATTTATCTAATGAATTAAGGCATATTTTTATTAATTGATTTTCTTACGCAATTGACCATAACCTTTTTTAAGATGAGATTTAAAACTCTAGCTACCCTTAGCAAAGAGACTAATTAGTTAATAATTCCTATTTAGTATGTTTAAAAACTACTGAAACATGAAAAAATGAATGCCATCATCTCAGTTCTAAAAACAGAACTGCATTGTATGGTGGCTTTAATATAAGTTCTTATTAGCAGTTTTCTGTTCAAAGCTGAAATACTTTTGACTCAAAAGCCATGATTCTCAAACTGTAGTGTGTATGAGGCTCATTTGAGGAGCCTGTCAAAATGCAGATTCCTGAGCTCATTACCAAAGCTGCTGATTCAACAGATCTTTAGTGGAGCCCAGGAATCTGCATTCTAAATAAGCACCCTTAATTCTGTGACGCTTGCTCCCTGGAATATATTTTGAAAAACTGCCCCGGAGAAAAGTGCCACATCAAAATTAGCATATCATTTAGACCCAGAAGAAGAAAGTAAAAATTACCCGAACAAAGGAGAACATGATAATGTTTACAAAGCAAAAATAAACAAATGAGAGGAAGATGTTGGGGAAAGGAGAGGTCGTTTTTAGCACATTTCAATTTTAATTTTAAATTACTTTAATACTTTTGCACAATAAAAATGTAACTGTTTTCTTTGTACATAAATTTAAATAAATGGAAGAGTTTCTCTGGAGAAACATTTCAGATATTGATGTTATATCTATATCGTCTTTTGAAAGAAATACAGATTCTTATATGTGACAACTTGGTCAAGGTAGGCAGAATAAGGTATAGCAAAAGAAAAAAAAAAACAACAGTTAGCTTCTCTGAGGGACTTCAGTGAGATGTAGGAGATTGTTTAGTAGCAAACTGCTTTGCAGGAAGCTTGGTAAAGGTTTTATAATGATGCGCTGTGCCTGGCACATTGTAGGCACAAAAGAAGTGTTTCTTGAATGAACACAGGCGTGTGTATGCAGCCGACTAGGGATCAACTCGTTCCACTAAGGTTAACCTGTTTATTGAATGAAAACTTAAGACCAGGATAAGAGTGTTTCTTGAAATGCTTATTGGAGTAAAATAAAACGCATCTATACTGAATGGATATGTTTGGAAGAAGTGTTAGTTATTGCTTTTCATTCAACTACTTTGATAAATGAAAAGCACGAGGACTCTGATGATATTATGTGTGTGTGTGTACTTGTATTTTTTAGGTAGACTTTTGCTGAGTGATGAAATAAATTCTTCCCAGAATTTGACCCGCCCCTGCCACCTGCCCCCCCGCCTTTTTTCCGCACCAGAGGCACTGCTGATGTTGATCACTACTCTTCAGCTTGGGTTACTTGGAACTTCAGGCAATGCAACTTGGCATTTGAAACTCCAAAGAAAGATCATTTAAAAAATTATGTCTTACGCTTTCAAAATATCTAATTGTTTCCTATTTCATCTATATTAATTAGATTTGAGAAACTAAGCATTTGATGACACTGAACAAAATGAAATGGAGATTTGATGGACATATGGTTAAAACAGATAGCCAAAGAAATCAACTTTGCAATCTGGGTAACATCCAATTAACTAGATGTTTTACTAGATGTCTGGGTTTCTTAATGTGGGGAACGTGAACTTGAATGGGAAAAGAAATTACATCCTTATTTTCACTAACCTCTAACAAAGTTTAGTATTTCTTTCAATTATGAATATAGGCAACCAACCACAGTAATATTAACAATTGTAACACTGTCACCAGAGGAAATCACAGATTTTTTTATGTTACAATTATTGAAGATATCTCAAATTATTGTCAATCCTCATCTCCACTTCAAAATTACCATAATTATAAATATACTTGTGTTTATTTTTGGTCTTCTATTTTAAGAAATAGGAAGGTTCTTTAGGTAATCTGGTTTAAAAATTAAAGTATCATTTAATAATGGAATTGTAATTTCTCATAATGACCTAATAAAGTGTAGTTTCTCTAATTCTTTCTCTTCATTTTAGTGATTCTAGTGATATTTCAGCAATGTAAGTAGCCCTCTTTATTAGGAAGAAGCTAGACTAAGTCACCTAAAATTTGCAAAGGGATTCTGTTCTGTTTACACACTAAAGATTTCAGTAATTTTTTTTAAATATAGAAATAAAATAAAGAACTTTAAAAAAATGTAGCTTCTTAAAAGGATAATTTTAATACTTATTTTAAAATTCTGAATAAATTTATAAAGATGTCAATTATCTTTATTAATACTCAATTGTTTCTTTCCAAATGTTTCATTTAGTGGAAATAAGATTACTCATTTTTTTATAATTACATTTTAATTACCTGGTTCTTCTGTCACAAAATATTTAGTACTCTTTTTACATAGTTACTGGATAATAAGATTTTATAATTCTTTCAAGAAAAGTGAATGATATAGTGATGGTAAAGAAATGATTCTATTAGTTATTCACATGTATTTTAAATCTTCAAAAGAGCATTTTTCAAAACTTATAAGTGATGATTTATATATGACTTCTAATAATTAGCAATAATAATTCAGTAATAAATAATCTGAAACATCACTAGTTCTTAATTTTCTTGCCTCCTTTAAATGACTTACTATATTGTTGTACCTTTTATTTCCCTGTAGGGTATGTATATGGCCTGATTTTAAAAAGAAAAAGGGAATATGGGGCACTATTTGTGTATTTACCAAAGGTCTATTCTGTTGCCAATCTTCCTCTTTTTTCGCTTGAGGAAGATTAGCCCTGAGCTAACATCTGTGCCAGTCTTCCTCCACTTTATATGTGGGTTGCTGCCACAGCATGGCTGACGAGTGGTGTAGGTCTGTGCCCAGGATCCGAACCCACAAACCCAGGCCACTGAAGCGGAGCACCAGACTTAACCACTATGCCATGGGGCCGGCCCCCATTAGGATCCTCTTTTAAGGCATCAAAGCTCAAATAACTTGAGTAATATTAACGATTACTCTTTCAGGGTTTGGGGAAATGTTTCTTTAATTTTCTACATGTATCTAATGTTTACGGTGGATGTTAACTCTGGAGACATCTGTCTATAAAATATGTTATTCTAGACAACCGCAGAGCATATTTCACATCACTCCCCTCCTACAGATCTGCTGCTATTTGGGAAGTCAGCAGTGAAAAGAAATAAATGTAAATAGATGTAATTTAGGTTAACGACTTTGGTTTCTCAATTTAATTGAATCTACTCCCGTTAATCTCTTATTTTCATTAACCTTATAGGAAAATAATCAGGCTTCACAATATAATTGTAACTTGTATAAAATCCACAGTTTGGTGAAGCAGGTTGTTCAGACTATGTTTTGAAAATACAATGTGTGAGAAACAGACTGCTGTGATATGTCTAGAGTTTTGAGGAGGAGTGCAATTATTTCACATCATGGGTTTTTGTCAAATCCTAGGTATTTTTCCACCAGAATGCTTTCCGGGTTGTGTTTGCTGCAGCTGAATCCACAAGCCTGTCTTTTCTTATGTCACATCGGAATGCTGTGCTTCACATTTTCTTCTTTTTAATGGGGAAGACTCTGAGGATGTCACTTCTTTCTGAGTAAAGATGACTGTAGGTAAAATACATACCTAATGTGGAGAAGGAAGTCGCAAAAGTAAGTAAGATTGATTAACCATTTCTCTGGAAAGAACCATGGTTGTAAAACACAGTCAGAGTGCTGCTTGGAATCCAGGGACCAGACACGTGCAAGAGAAACTCAAAGAAGGAACACTTAAAGAAGTGTCTAGATTTTCTGCAGAAGGAGAAGTAAAACAAACCCCTCAATCTTACTATTTGTTTATTGCAAGGAATTAATTTTTCTCTTTCTTTAGAGGAGCTCTCTCCACTTCCTGAATTTTCACGTTTGTCTTCTCTTTGATGTGTTGTTTTTATATATCTGATAGTTGTTACCTTCTAGATGTAATCATTATCTTCGGGATTTGTGAAGGTTAGAGCTAGAGAAACTAAAATTTAATAATGGAATCTTTTTCCCAATTTCCTGGGAAAAAAATTAATTGATGAAATTTTTTCAACTGTTTCTGTTCCATACACTTTTTTGAGTCTTTAGCACCTCCTCCCACTTGCCTGCTAGGAAATGCTAGCACGTAAGGCCAAACAAACAAGAAACAAAATAGATATAAATGGAAAAAACAGGAACAGCCAAGCTTGCTTAGTTTGACATCTAGATTTTGTTTGTGGGTGCCTGTGTCTGTGGTCAAAACTTCTATATTTCATACACAGCGCAGCTACGTTTCCTGCTGGTAAAACTGTTCCTGTTCCTACGGTTAAACTGTGATATACTAGATCGTGTGATGTCCTGCCAAAAACATGATAATTTCTACCTGCTTTATTAACAAGATCTAGTTTCTCACGTCAGGCTTCCTTTTCAGTCTCTCTCATGCTTACAGACCTTTCCATTAAGGTAGATGGCAGCACTCAACAAAAAGCGGGGGAAGAATGCAAAAACAAAACAAAACAGAGAAGCCACTTACCTATAAAGAGCATCATGAGATATGTTTTCAGCACGTATGGGAAATAGATGGATAAGTCAAAGGGCAGCTTTGTGGAGTAAGTGCCAAATGATTCAAAATAAGGCAGGGACTGATAGACGGCAAATGCTGTTCAAAGAAAAACAAGGCATCATGAAGGTTTCCCTCCATCTGTTAAGGGATGTGCATACATGTCTGCAGAGCTGAAGGATATTTTGAATTTGATCATGGCGGTTTTGTAACAACTGCTGAATCCTTTAGCTAAAGCTACAGGTTGATATAGAAATCTGCTGAATCATTAAATTGGCAAGGCCATTACAGCAGTGTGACTTGTTGAATTTTTGTCTATCTTATACTTTATTATGCCTACAGAGAAACAGTAGACAATGTTTCTTAAAATGATACCTCAAAAAACACCTGTGCACTTAGCCACAAATAAGGGTGATAGCCAAATGAATTTGGAAAATGCTGCATATGTTTTTCTATTGGAGTTTCACAACACACATTAGTATAGTAGATTCTGAAAAGTTCTGCAATAAAGAAACTGGTTTCACTTGTCTATCTTATACTTTATTATGCCTACAGAGAAACAGTAGACAATGTTTCTTAAAATGATACCTCAAAAAACACCTGTGCACTTAGCCACAAATAAGGGTGATAGCCAAATGAATTTGGAAAATGCTGCATATGTTTTTCTATTGGAGTTTCACAACACACATTAGTATAGTAGATTCTGAAAAGTTCTGCAATAAAGAAACTGGTTTCACCCAACATTTCCTCAGTTTAACTGGCCTTGTATTAGTTCCTCCTTCCTTCCCACACCCCAGCAGTACTTAATAAAAATTCCGAGGAACTCGGAGAAATGCTGGCCTAAATTATTTTGAGGGAGGAGGTGTCAGATAAAAAGAGATGGAGGTTCTATGAAACTGTATTCTACATATAGACTTTTGACATCATTTCATGGAAATAAATGATAAAGTACTATGGTTATGTAAGATGTTATCATTAGGATAAGCTGGGGGAGGGGTATATGAGAACTGCACAATTTTTTGCAACTTCTTGTTGAGTCTAAAATTATTTTTAAAAGTTTCTTGTTTTAAAAAGATGGAGGAAAAGTCAGGCACCAACAGCTACTAGAGCTAGATAGAGAGGGTCAGTGGCATCAGCACAGGGTCTGCAGTTGGCACCACTGCATACCATCTAAGATTTCCAGGGGCTACACCTAGGTCTCTAGCATTTTATCAGTACAGTTGATTTGGTTATTCCTATGAACTTGGTTTTGGTTTCCCATTAGCAGATGGGAAACTATAGTTATTAAAATATATTACAGTTATCAAAAGTCAAGTAGGTTTTCTTAACTACATGTTTTTATACTTTGGGACATTTGAAATATATAGAAACATAAAGATAAAATTAGTCACCTATATTCTACCACCCAGAATTAATCATTATTGACATTTTGTCATGTATGCTGCTAGACTTTTTTTCTGCATATACTTTGCTTTTTAATGGCAAGAATAAGCTTGTCAATCTAATTTAAATAAAAAAATATGAGTTTTACAGCAACCATGTAGGAACATGGCTTAGAAAGAAGTCTTAGAATTATGGAATAACAAGAATGGAAAAGTTTCCTATACATTTATTTATCCCTTATTTTTAGGAAAATATTAGTCATATTTCTACCTTACTCCTTTACATGCTGTTTACAGTATTTTTCCTATGATATAACACAGGAATGTACTTAATGTTTCAATGAGTGAGGGATTTCATTCTCAAAGAAATGGCAACCCTTTTTTTATGGTTTTCAAGAAGATTATTCTCTAGATTCTCTTGGCATAGTCTATTCCAAAATTTAATAATTCTTCCCTTTGAAAACAAAACAAATTTTAAAACTCTATCTAATATGATTTACTCTAATATAAGCTCCTTTTCTCTGGTCATCGGTAGATAGAAAACATGTGGTTATATTGTATATACTTTATGGTTATTGCCAACATCACCATCATTTTATGTTAAATCTGTTTCTTTATGTTTTCCCTTAGTTACCTTAACATGCTTTCTTAATTTCTTTATGCCTTCAGTTTTCAAAACTTTAATCACGTCTGTTTCAGAAAGTTCCCTATCAGTCTACCAAATCCATTACAGAAGGAAGCATATATTCCCCAAATATCCTCAAGCACTTTGCAAATTGATGATTTTCATTATTTGATTTTAAGTTTTAGGTTTACAGTTAGGCTAAGTAATTAGCTTACTTGGTATTGTATGCAGTAATTCTTTCAGCGTTTAGTAAGCATGCAGCCTAGGTTCATAACAGGAAGGAAGGAAGCAAGAAAACAAACAGAAGCCCGTATCCCCATGGCACTTAGAGGCTAGTCAGGGAAACAGACATTCACCAAAGAATCACCCAAATGTCTAATACAACCAAGATAGGTCTTATCAAAGAGAGATTCATGGTGCTGTACTAGGGGGAGTTGACTTAGCTGAGGAAGTCAGGGAATGCTACCTGAGAAATTGATAATTGACCTAAAGGTGGAGTTAACTTTTGCTGGCAGAGACTGGGATGCATGGTAGACGGTGAGTGGGAAGGACAGTCCACCCAGAGGGAACTGAATTTTTATGCATTAAAAATAGTCACTGAATCACTAAACGTTAAACCCCTTTTGGATGAGTAAATAGACTTAGGTTAAATGATTTACCCAAAACTCATACAGAGTTAATGAAGTTAAGGGCCTGTACTCAGATGTTCTCATTCCTCCTCCAACATTTTGTCTACTGTGCAGAGCTGCTTCCCCCTCTAACTTTGTTTCTTAATGCTTTGCTTCTTTGCATCAAGGGAAGTATGCCAGGAAAGATACATTGAGCCAGCTAAGCAGTAGCAAAAATAGAAAAATTAATCATCAAAAAATTTAGTGAGCCATTATAACTAGATTGCTTTGTCACTCTTTTCTGACCTTCAGCAAGAACACACAAAGGATAAATGGGCATCCACAGTGTTTGACTGAGCCATGTCAAGACGGCATAGGATATTCCGATGACTGATAACATGCTGTAAGTGTACCTGCAAGGAGACAAGGAGCTTATAAACATCAGTGGCTGCACATGTCTGGGAAATAACAGAAGAAAATACCTTACTATGCAATTAAATACACAGATAAAACTGGAAAGTGTGCAAACTCCATTCTTCATTGCCTATAATTTAAGCAGGAGAAGAGGTAAAAAAAAAGAAAAAAAAATGGGGGGAAGGGCACCATGTCAGTCTGGCTTGTCTCATTGGGTGGATTGTGGATAATTATGGAGGTGAACTGAGAAAAATATAACTCTTATCCCTCAGCAAATGACAGTTAAAAGTTTCCTTGATTAGTGACTTCAATTTCACTCAGAAGCCAAGCCCTTTTTATGCAGGAAACCACTAGGTTTTTTAAGACATACTTGTAAATATTTAGGGAATGAATTTTAAAAATAAAAATATGACTTCCAAATCCTTATTTGGCATCCTTCTACTTATGTGGTTGTGCCATCTTGTGTGATCAGTTAAAGAACTGGCCTTAGGAGCTTGTTTGGGATACAGTAGGTAGTTTTAAACCTGCCTTTGTGATGTAATAGATGAAGTAGTCTACATCTTTTTATTTCTCTGATGTATGCTTAAGCATCACCCAGAGGACTTGCTGAAGTATAAATTGCTGTGCCCTATCCCCAGAGTTCTGATTCAGTGGTCTGAGGTGGAGCCTGAGAATTTGTATTACAAACCAGTTCCAGGTGATGCTGATGCCATTGGTCCAGGGACCGTAATTTGAGAACCACTGGAATAGGCAGTGCATACATAGGGCAAAACAAAATCGAAAACCTTGAAAACATGAATGGAGAAAAGTAAATATCTCATTCCAGGACCATAATTCCTCAGAGGCAATGACCAATGCCTATTTCTTATATATTCTGTCAGAAATATTTTTGCATATGCTTATCTATGTGTATATATACTATATATACTATATACCAACAGTGCAATCCGTCACCAAACATGGCATGTTATCAAACTTTTTGATCTTTACCAATCTAAATGAAAAATGGTATCTCACTATTTTTGTTTTTTTATCTTATTACAAGAGTGGGTATGCATCTTCTCATATGTTTAAAAGCCACTTTTGACAATCAATGTATCTTTTTTCTTTTGTTGCTTGTGTTTTGAGCATCAAATCTAAGAATCCACTGTCAAATCCAAGATCACAAACATTTACTCCTATGTTTTCTTCTAAGAGTTTTAAAGTTTTAGCTCTTACATTTAGGTTTTTGATCCATTTTGAGTTAATTTTTGTATATGATGTGAGGTAAGAGTCCAATTTCATTTTTTTGCATGTGATATCCAGTTGTCCCAGCACCATTTGTTGAAAAGACTGTTTTTCCCCATTAAATGGTTTTGGCACCCTTAAATCAATTGACCATAAATGTGAGAGTTTATGTCTGGACTGTCAATTCTATTCCATGACATATCCACATGCCAGTATCACACTCTTGATTATTGTTGCTTTGTAGTAAGTTTTGAAATTGGGAAGTGTGAGTCTTTTTATGTTCTTCTTTTTCAAGATTGTTTTGGCTATTCTGGGTTCTTTGGGTTTCCATATGACTTTTACGATCAGTTTCTCAATTTCTGCAAAGAAGCCAGCTTGGATTCTGATAGGGATTGCATTGAATCTGTAGATCAATTTGGGGAGTGTTGCCGTCTTAACAACATTCAGTCTTCAACCCATAAACATGAGATATCTTTCCATTTTTTTAGTTCTTTAATTTCTCTCAACAATGTTTTATAGTTTTCAGTGTATACATTCTGCACATATTTTGTTTAATTTATTCCTAAGTACTTCATTTTCTTGATGCTATTATAAGTGGAATTGTTTTGTTAATTTTATTTTAGGATAGGTTATTGCAAGTGTGTATAATACAATTGATTTTTGTATATTGATTTTGTATTCTACAACCTTGCTGAACTAGTTTATTAGTTCTAATATATTTTAGTGGATTCCTTATGATTTTTTATATATAAGATAATGTCATCTGCCAACAGAGATAATTTTACTCCTTCCTTTCCAATATGGATGCCTTTTATATCATTTTCTTGCCTAATTGCCATGGCTAGAATTTCTAGTACAATGTTGAATAAAAGTGGCAAGAGTGGACATCCTTGTCTTGTTCCTGATCTTAAGAGGAAAGATCAGTCTTTCATCATTAACCATCATGTTAGCTGTGGATTTTTCACAGATGCCTCTAGCAGGTTCAGGAAATTCCCTGGTCCTGGTCCTTTAAAAAAGTCATTCCAGGGTAAGTTGGGAAGATAATTCTACCCCCATTTTACAGAGAAAAAATTGAGTTTCAAAAAGGTTAGGTGCTTCACTCCTAGGTTAAGAGAAATGAAAACATATGTGCACACAGAAGCTTGTACATGGATGTTTGTAGCAGTATTCCTCATGACCAAAAAGTAGAAACAATTCAAATGCCCATCAACAGATAAATGGATAAATAAAAAGTGTTATATCAATATAATGGAATATTATTCAGCCATAAAACGTAATGAAATACTGATACATGTTACAACATGGATGAACCTTGAAAATGCTAAGTGAAAAAAGCCAGTCACAAAAGGCCACATATTGTATAACTCCATTTATATGAAATGTCCAGAACAGGCAAATCCATAGAGACAGTATGTTAGTGGTTGCCAGGGGCTGAGAGGAGGAGGGAATGGGAGTGAATGCTAATGGGTTTGGGGTTTCTTTTGGGGATGATGAAAATGTTCTCAAAAAAGATAGTGGTGATGGTTACACTTGTCTTTGAAAACAGTAAAACCCACAAATATTATACTTTAAAAGGGTGAGTGTTAAAGTACATGAATTATCTCAATACTGTTGTGGTTTTTTTTTTAAAAGTTAAGTGATTTGCCCAAGATCGTATAGCAAGTAAGTAGTGGAGGTGAAGTTCATCCTGAGATCTTCTACTTCTATGTCCAAAAGTCTTTCCATGACATCATGATACCACTCTCAATACAAAAGTCACTTTGTTCTCCAGTAGGTCTACTGAGCTTATCTGAGACTGAATCAACACTGAAAGACTCGGGCGTACCAGAGAATAAGACATTAGAAAGCCACAGTCCCAGATGAGGCTCCATGTCTCATGAACAGGAAGTCATGGGCTCCGAAAATCCCTGAAGTTAGCCCCCAAGTCTACAAAACTATCAGGTAAAAATGAGAACTTACTAAGTTATACATACAAAGAATTATAGTTATTTTAATTCAACAAAATATTCTAATCCACTCTAGGGCTCAACCCATTATTTAGAAATATTTTAACTCAGCTAAGTTATTGACATTATAATAAATAAGGAATTTACATAAACTCAGCTAAAATGCTAGGGCTGTTTTGTTACCTATGCACATCCAGATCTTTCAAGCGGAAGGGGCACTTCTCATCTGTAAGAGCTGAAGTACCAGTTAGGACACTTCCCCAAAGTGAGCTACTGAGCGAAGGGGACTGTTTTACGCCACTGCTGGTAGAGATAAGACTAGGCTCATCTCATTGCAAAGTTTTAGAATTAGAAGGAAATCGAAGATGATCTAGAGCAAGGGTTCTTAAACTGAGGTCCAAGGATTCCCAGGCAGTCCACCCAAGAACTTCAGTCAGTCATCTGAACCCACTGGAATTGTATACAAAAATGTGTGTGGAGGTCCATTTTTTTCCCAGCAAGATGAGGCTCCATATTTAAAATATTCTCAAATTCACAGAAACCAACTTTGTAAATTCAGACTATGATGTAATAAAAGTCTTGCTTTGCTTATTAAAGTAACATGTACCAAAGCAATTGCAAGAAATGCCTTTCATTAGCAAACAGCTGTGAGGTTTATTCCAAATTGGTGTTTTGCCAAGTCTTCTGCTGGAAACCTGAATGTGCTGATTTGCTCTTGTAATACCACAGTAGGTTTTCATTATCTTTGATATGCCCATTATGGAAAGCACTAAAAATACATTTCCATATCAAGATAAAATAATTTGAAAAGGGGTTATGTTTTTCTCTCTCATTCAGAGTAACCAACTGTAAGCAGCTATTACTGGTTTCACTGTAAAAAGCAATTTGACTTTGTTTTAAGAGATTATTTTGTCTCCTTACCTAACCATATCCAATAGATTCCAAAAGAAGAATAAAACGCACACCACATATTTCTCTTGGACTTCCTCTTGACTGGTGATCACCACAAAGAGGATGATTATTCTCTCTGTGAGCTAACAAAGAAACAGCAAAGTCAAGAATTAGGATCATCTGTTAAGCATGTAGGTAATTTTCTAATTTTAAAAACCAGAGTTTTTCTTAAAAGTATGCTTTAACTGGAAATAAGTACACTAAACTGTTAACATGATCTCTGAGGGAGTAGAGTTATGGATGAATTTCATTTCCTCCTTTTTGTTTTTCTATATTCTCCAAATTCTATTTTTTATCCAAATTCTATTTTTTATCAGGATATTTCCCTTCTTGTGATACATGCACACATGTTTTTGTTCACTTTGTCAAGCTCTTACTGAGTGTCCTCGATGTATTAGATGCTAAGATTTTATGTATAATTAAGCATGGTCCTTGCTCTGGAGGGTAGCAGCAGTAGGAGAATGTGAGGCAATAACCATAACACATGTGAATAATGCTGTCATTTAGAGTGCTATGTATGGGAGCACAGGTGAGGGAGATATCTGCCTGGGGAAAGGATACAGAGAGATTTATGAAGACAGGTACCATTTCAGCTGGATCCTGAAGAATGGACAGGGGTTCGTCAGGGGGACTGGATACGAGAAAGGGCATCCTAGGCCAAGGGAGCAGCCTGAGCAAAGAGGCAGAGGTGTGAAAACGCAGAGTGTGTTGGGAGCAATGAGAACCCCTGGGAGGTATGGGGGGGGCATGCATAGAAGGGAATAATGGAAGATAAAATTGAAAACATGGTGGGGGCTGGGTTGTGAAGGGTTTTCAATGACAGGCTGAGAAATTTCAATTTCATCCAACAGGGAAGCCATTGTAGCTTTGGGAGGGGGGCTGGAGGAGGGGGAAGGGAAGTAATATAATCCTAACCCTCATAAGCTAGTGGAAAATGAAAAGAATTCAACATATTCATTTTTTTCCAAGTCAGTGAGCATTTGCAAATCATTGAGAATTCACATGCTTATGGCTTTGCTCCAATTACTGACCTCAAAAAATACATGCCTCTTTCCCAATCTAAACGTAATGTGCTTTCTTATATTGTATTAATATCCCCGGTACTCTCTGCATTTTTTATGGGGTTTTTTAATAGAACTTTTTATGTTGCTCTAAATGGTCAAGGAAAATATACTTGAGATGGAGGGAGCATATTAGTGATAAAGGAAAGGGAGAATTGCTTTCTACTTTTCAATAGCTGTCTTTGTTTTTAAAGCAGATCAAGGAGAAAAGACTGGGATAATCTATGACTTAGAATCATAGGCTGTTAGTCCTAGAAAATCACTTAGTGCAGAGAAATCCAAGATTTGCCAACAGTGGGCCACATGATCCGAAATCCACACATATAAGCTATATCAGCATGTTTATGACTACCGTGGTGAGTCAAGAGGATCCTTGCTTGGCTAACGGAATTAGATATGATTCAAACCTTAATCAATCTATGGAAGCTATCTACATAGCTGTTTTTCTTTTGTCAGTCTTTCTTTACAATGCCCTAGTTTCTTGATTTAATTTAATTACATTTATATAATGAATTATACTTAACTGCAATTATAATTACTGAATGAACCAAACTTGCTGTCATGACACCTGGCAGCCTTTGGATACAAGATCTTAGCAGCAAACAAGTACTTAGGCACTGCCTAATCTTACAGTTGATCAGTGCCTGCTAATTAGGAAAATCATTTAATTTTTGATAAAAATTTCAGGAGATACATACAGATGAATGCATACACACAACATGTATTTCTAATTACATGGCTGATTATTGAAAGAAAAAACTGATACTTCTTGATAAGATGGATCACTAGGGACCCTTCTAGATGGTAGTCCAACCCCACCTTTTTACAAATAAGGTATTTGGGAACCAGAGAAGTTAAGTGACTTGCCCAAACTAGTGGCAGACCTAGACACCTATATATCCCAATTTTCCTGGTTTCCAGAGCTGTAAGCTATCTGTGATGTCAGGCTGTCCCTTAATAATGGGTATAGAGGGGAAAAATCTCTAAAAGAGAGAGACTAGAGCTGCACAATGAAACTCACCATGTTGAAAATCATTCCTTGAGGGTCTGTGGCATGTTAGTGATGGAATCCCAATTGCACAGAAATCAGCAATCAACATGCCCCCAAAACACAACCACATACATACATGTAGGTATATGAAGACCCCCCCCAACAATGGCAATTTAATTAGCAAATTATCTGATGGTCATTTAACTCTAACTTGACCATTCAATGTCAATACAGTGAGAGAATTAGGTGGAGATATTCTTAAATTGATAAAAGCCAATATTTATTGGTTACTTTGTGCCCAGTTCCAAACATACACCATCTCATTTAATCTCCATAATGACCCTAAGGAGTAAGTGCTATTATTATTATCTACCTTTTAAAAAGGATGTTGCATTTTACAAAGTGAAAGTGATTTGCCTACAGATCTGGACTCAAAATCTAGACAATGTGATTCTAAATCCCTTCTTCTGAAACAATAAGACATTTTCACCTGTGTTATTTTATGGGATACCCCTGCACCTAATATCCAGGTTATAGCCTGTTCTTCAAACAAGCCTCTCTTCAAAAGTTAAACCTTAAAACAAGAACTTCCTTGATTATCTAAATCAACACCAAAACAATCCTGAATAATAGACTTTTTAAATTTATTACTTTTCTTTACATAAAATAATTTGACCAGTTATTGGGAGCTTACACTTGGGAGAACTTAACACTTTATCATTTTAAACAAATCCTATGAGAAAATGACCAATTACTTGTAATGTTTAGTGCAACTCAAACAGGTAGAATAAAAGTATAGTAAAAAAAACCCTATAACTTAGGCCAAATTAAACATGGTGGTAATGTGGTCTACTCAAAAGTATGGTAACCATAAAATAAAAATACTTTGCATTTTTATGTTCTATTTGGGAATCCTAAAACTCCAGGTTAAGCAATGACCAAAACGAAGTTGTCACTTTATAAATGGCAGCTAGCACTTTAGTTATTAACTATCAAAGGGGTAAAATGATATTTCAACTATAGGGAGAATTTCTAGAATCTTAAAAATAAATTAGTTTTAGCCTCACAGACTATTATTTTACTAAAATGATAACCCAAACTATTTCAATCCTGTGAAATTCATTGAGAACTTCAGAAACATACCCTTATATGTTCAAAAACCACCAATTACTTTCTTCTGTAAGACAAAAGTATTTAAATAATTCCATTTATATATTTTTTGTTTATTTATTCATCATTCAGTAGATGTTTATTGAGTGCACTGCTCTGGGTCCTGGGGGCTATAGCCACCGTGATCAAGCCCAAGTCCCAGCCTTATGGTATTTACATCCTACTTGGTGAGACAGTGTGACCTTGGGTAATTTATTTAACTTTTGTGTTAAGTAATTATACTGGAGATAATAATTAGTATTATATAGTAAATATTATATAGGCTAAGGCTGTGAAGATTAAATGAGTTAATGCATGTGAAGAACTTATAAAAGTATTTGGCATATAGAAAGCCCTAAATAAATGTAAGCTATTATTATTAAGAAAATAAATATAATTTAATGTAGTGATTAGTATATTTATAGGAAAATACATTTTTTTCTATATAGATAAGACCATCAGTGAATAAAAAAAGATTAATCTCAGCATCTTTAAAATTATACCATGAATACAGCTTTATAATTATCACACTGAAGAACTCCATAGATCAAATGCAACCAACACAGGCAAAGTCTAAAATCTTATCTACTGAGTGAATTGTGTGTGTAATTCATTCCCAAGAGGCTTCAAAATTTTGAGAATCTCATAGCTTGACACTATCTTTTTTGTTTGTTTGGGTTTTTTTTTTTTTTTTTTTGGTGAGACAGATTGGCCCTGAGCTAACATCTGTTGCCAGTCTTCCTCTTTTTGCTGAGGAAGATTGGCCCTGAGCTAACACCTCTGCCCATCCTCCTCTATTTTGTATGTGGGATGCTGCCACAGCATGGCTTGATGAATAGTGTGTAGGTCTGCACCCAGGATCCAAACCTGCGAACCCTGGGCTGCTGAAGCAGAATGTGTGAACTTAACCACTACACCACTGGGCCAGCCCCCTCGACACTATCTTTAGCACTTAGCACAATTTTATATCTAAGAATATAAACCTGTTCCCAACTCAAAACTGGAAAGAAAATCTATACGATTTTATGGAAAATCAGAAGATTATTTAATCTAGCAATGCAAAGAAGCACCTGCTTCACAGATAAAAAGAAATTAGGGTGAAACTTGGCTGTTTTCCTGAAAGGGTTTATTTTAAAGATACTCCTTTGGGATTTCCTTCATATTTGTTCTCATAAGAATCTATGACTGTGAAATCTTTGGAGTGATTTTTGGCAAGCAGACTCCTGCTTGCCCTTATCAGAAATAGGAGGTAATATTGGTAAATATAAAAATAGTTCTTGCAGTTTCGGCTCACAAATGGAATTTTTGTAGGCACAATAATTTGGGGGTAATAATTCCTAGTGTTTTGATTTATAGATTTTAGAAGTTGTGTAAAATTACTACATGTGCAGCAGTGTTTATTATGATGCAAAGGGAAGGATGCAGAATTTAGCCATTTTAATTCAGTTACATATGAAGTCTTTACATTTAAAGCATTTCTCAAAAGGTAAAGGAGTAAACTGGATTTCTCTGAGAGTTTCCTAAAGGCAATTCAGTCTAACGTCATGATACAAGGGTTAGTTTTGTGGAAATTTTCCTCTTTCTTTGAGTTGAAACATCCTAAAGCTATGTCAATAAAAACCTCTTTTTCAGGCTTCCACACAAGCAAAGTCAGAACAAAGCCCTTCAAAATCAATATTTCAGGGTGGGTAGTATTTCCACTCTATAGAAGCCAAGTTGTTTTGATTAAATCTACTGAAATAGTCCCAATTCAACCTTTTTTTTTACCAAGCTAATAAAATATGCAAGCTCATTTGGGAGAAAGGGGTTAGAGAGGAGAGATACCTAGTTTTCACTTATATTTTCACTTCTTATAATAGTTATATACCTCTCATAGACTTTTTTACTATCCCATTTTATAAATTAAAAGTATCAAAAGTTTACTATATTTCCTTAAGTAATCTTAACTGGCATGTAATTATTTCCAAAAATGGACATCTATAAACAACTATTTATGTTACAGTTTTGCCCTTTTCCCCTTATGTATATATTTTTTAAATACATAAAATATATATCTGGGTGTTAAATTATAGTCTTATTGTCAATGGGTTTTGCCCCGTTTATCCTTTAGCGATTGTGTGTAATTTTAGAAATTCATGGCTTTTCCCTAACTGTCAAAATAAAGATATGGGTATAAAACATCTAAAAATGCACAGAACAAAACACAGAAAACAAACATACCACCACCATTTGATACATGTGATTCTAATTACTCAACCAGCTAATGGTTCCTACTACTTTTTGGAATTACTTATCTTGATATTTTGGAAGACTAGTGCCCAAAAAGAGAATTCAGTTGTGACTCAGCAGTCTCACAAGAGTAATGTCAAAATAACATCACAAACGTGCGGACATGTTTTTCAACCCACTTGAAAGCAGCTGGACACCATGCATTTTTCAAGATACTGTATGCAATCAGCTATGACTACTGGGTAAGTAGCTTAGCCACATTTTTAACTACAGTTTCTTCACTTAGAAATGGGGAAATAGGAAAACCAGGAATTATTACACAACCTTAGAGTTTTGTTTGGTTACTTTAAAGCAGGGGCCTCAGAGTCATCTCATAATGAGGGAATTCTTCTAATTGTCTGTAGAACTCTAATAAAGAAAGAGGGGAGAAAATGAAACTTTGGACATGAGGATGTGTTTTTGAAGCTTTCTCCAATTCCATATCCATTCTGAAAAGATAGTAAATGAATAAAAGAAATAGAGGGCAGATAAAATCTCAAAGAGATAAAAAGGAAGCCAAACAATTACAAGAAAAATGAATAATAATCAGCTCAGGATGAGAATGGTAATTGTCTTCTCTAGTGTGGTGATCCCTGACTTATTATCCCCCCCAACAATAAAGACTTCAAAATCATTTGAGCCCCATTAACAGTAGACTTTGCAACCTCACCTTTGAATAAAAAGTTTCAATGTATATTTGCCATTATTTTTAAATTACCAAACCAGGATGTAGCTACAGTGATCATATTTCTATAAGCCATTAGAGTTCTAACTAATAGTGATTAAAATCACACTTAAATATTCTAGAATTTCTGGAACTCCAAGAAATCAGATTTCTAAGTTGTATAATAATTTCTATTAATAGACAAGCCTACACAACTTTGAAAAGCATAAAAAATGTGCATATTTTCTAGGCATATTCAAGGTGCTCTATTTTCTTTCCTACAAATATACCTGTCCTGTTTCTCACATGTATTCCCTACACTGGCAATAACTAAAATAACACTACTCTTAATTTTGAAAATGCTGTTTTACCATGAAATTAATATTAGCCAATTTAGCCTAAAAGAGCAAAAAGTCCAAAAAAGTATACCAAAAGAAAACATGACTTAGATTTTAGATGAATTTGATCATACTCCAAGCAAAATAGTTCCATATGATAGAATACAACTTTCATTTAACCTGAGTTGTTAATTCTGTTCTCTGAAATATGCATTTTGGGTTGTTAACAAGTAATAAACACCAATAAATCTTGTTCCCAAATAATATGCTTCTTCTGGGACAGATATGAACCCATTTTTATTTTATAAGGATACATGTAAGGGAATTCCATCTAGGTCTTGGCTAGCTGACTACTCTGTTATTGGTAGTTCATACTCTAAATATTGCCCTGATTTTTATTTTACATTTGATATTTCAGCACTTAAAATGTCTTCATCCTAATGAATACTATTTCTTCACTTTTATTTAATGAGTAAAATTTAAAATTTCCTGTAAACTTGTAATGTGAGTTCTCAATAGGCTCCTTAGAATTATACTCCTATTTCCCTCTTTTAAATGTTCATGGTATGTTAAGCAAATTTTAATACAGAGATCTGTGCCACTTCTTCATTCAACAAAAACTTAAGGTGTACATTTAGGTTCTAAGCACTTTGCTGGTTCTGGTAATACAATCAGATTCTAACATTTTAATTATTTTTACAATGCAAATTTGTCAAATTTATTTACCAATTTCGCTCATTTATTTTGCGAATAGTTAAAATTATACTCATGCAAATACCTTTTTCTGTAGATTTTAAACACATGTTCATATAGTCACCTAACCCTTATCTCTCCCTTCTTATGGAAAATACCACGTTTTAATTTTTCTTGCCTTAATCCAGCGATGATTTCCTAATGGATCTCTACTAGTGAATTTCCCATCTCCCTTCAACCTGCCTTTAAAAGGAACATGGTCATCTAAGGTTACAGACATGGTAGAAGGAACAAATAATAGCTAAAATAATAACAATAGCTACCAGGTATGGTCTTAACTAAGCACTAGGAACCTATCCTACCCATTTTCTCAGTTATGTTGTTATTTTCACATCAGATGAGGAAATGCGGTTCAGAACAATTATATGACTTGTTTAAATTCATACAATGAGTAAGAGGTAGAACTGGGATTTGGATCCAGGTCTGATTGATCCCCAAGTCTTTGATTAGATGCTATACTAGATAAACATGAATGATCTTTCCTTTCCATCTGGATTCAGTAAAAGTGGCAGAATGAACAACAAGTGGCTGGGGAGTATTCTATTGTCTGGAGAGGGATGAAGGGAACCTTTTTTTGATCACCTACATTTTGCCAGATATCGTGTATGTAGTCCTGAAACAGCCCAATGATTGTGAGTGCTATGACCCCACAGTGGTAGGTGGAGGCGCCAGTCATCAAACCCGAGTCAGAATGGCTCCAATCCTCTGCCTCTGTGGTGGCATAGTGAGAGTGGGAAGTGGCTGTGACATCTCCTCCGAGAAGAGGATCACCGCAGTGTCGCACAGGTCCCCAAGCATCACTGTCCTAAATGTTTCCAGCTGCCTATTCTAACTGTACAGTATTTTTGGATGAGGTAATTTTTTCATGGAGTTTTCCTTATTAGTGATTTGGGTTGCAAGTTAGCAAGGGTTGGCTTTTTAACTGCCATAAAGTCAAGCAAGGCTGTAAACAGAACAAAGTTAATCATGAAACAGATTCTCTAATACTAATAATGTGATTAAAACCTACCTGCAGAAACCTGGGAAGAAGATGGTTTGATTCAATGCCAACACATATGTGCAGCAACTCCAAGAGGGAAATGGACTGGCAAAGTCTCATCACAAGTCCAATGGCATAAAAAGTGTCAACCATGGAATCTGTGTCCAGTAAATTAAAAATATGGATACAGTAAGTAAAAACTAGATCACAACCCAAATTGATGCAACACTTTGAAACAAAATTGAGATAACTGGGCTGGCCCAATGGCATAGTGGTTAAGTTTGGCGTGTTCCACTTCAGCAGCCCCAGTTCCGTTCCTGGGCACCAACCTATATCACTCATCAGCCATGCTGTGGCAACAACCCACATACAAAATAGAGGAAGACTGGCCACAGATGTTAGCTCAGGCTGAATCTTCCTCAGGAAAAAAAAAAATTGAGATTATTTACTTCCTTATTCATTGTACATGTGAAAAATTTCCTAAATACGCTACTAAATTATTTAGAATACTATGTAACCAAAGAAAGCACTTCATATTATAGTACATTTTAACTGCTCCTTTGCCAAAAAGAAATAAAAACTTGAAAAAGAAGGCTCCATGGCCAAAGCTATAGCATTTATTCCCCATTTATGAGATTATAAAGTAATTCCCACATAAAAGTAACCAATTAGAATCTAGACTACATCAAAAGTCAACAGGTTGGAGGGGAGCTTATTCTTCCGTGCTCACAGCTTTTCCATTGACAAGAAAATGACAGAGAGGAGAAAAATATGATTTCAGAGAAGCTTTATGGAAATGACATTAATGATGCCATGATATCAAATAATATTTTATGTGTATCTAGCATTTCTGTCCTATACATACTTGGTTAGTGCTTTCTGGACTCTGATGGGGGTTTTTGGAGTTTGCATTGCAAAGGGCCCAAATGAAATACTGTATTTGGAGAGAGCTGAAATGGGAGGGAAACAAATGTTCCTCTAAACAGGATAAATGTGTTGGTTTAAATTTTAAAATGAAATCCTGCCATGTTAAGAAACTTCTAGCGGAGACTTTGCGGTCTGTACTGCCTAGTGATCATTCACTAAGGGTTGATAATTTATTGAGCACTAAGGGTTGCTCTTCTTTGCAGCTCCATAAGGTAGACACTATTACCTTCATCCCCAATTCATAGATGATTCCTGAGGCATAGACAGTCCATGCTCTTATCCACTGCCTTGCACTTGCTATAACAGAGCATTATCAATTACACAGCTCGCTGAAGGAGGAAGGTAGCAGGTGTTTCTAGTTTAGGTGATTAGATTACTGTTAAGCTACTCAATTTATACATTTACTCAGGAATTGTACTGAACCCCCATTTAGTTGTTTTCAGTCTGCCTTCCAAACGAATAGGTTGTATTTCTTTAATAATAAGTAGCTTCTATAATTATAACGGCAGGATAATAATTAAGAAATAAATACATGGCTGACAAAAGCAATTTTCCCCACTGGAAAGGCTAGGCAGCATAAGAAAGAGTTCATTGCTTGTGACTCGTGTTGTGAATGACCTGTAAGATGCCCACAAAGCCACAGCCAACTTCTAAGGCCTGGAAGTGATGCCTTTTTCCTAAATATATAAAGGAAGTTTTCCCAACGCCTGTGTTTTCCTTTGCTTGAAGGCTCCCAACAATCATAGTTGAATTTCAAGCCTCAAGTTGTGTTTTTGGAGGTTCTTAACAAAGGCAAGAATTTATCTGTAGATTTGTAGTAAGAAAAAGCAACCTAAAATAGCTTATAGTCCTCAGAAGTAGATTAATTTCCTTACAATACAGAAGTCTGAATTGATGAGCACAGCATGATTTTTCCCAGATACAGTCTACACGTTTGTTTTAGCTGAAACCAGCAGTTGCTCAAATTTCAAGTCCTGCAACAGTTGTAAACTGTGATGACACTTACCCATGTGGGGATGGAACATGAAAAGAATGTTATTTTGACATTTAGTGATTCACTTTTTGAAAACTGAAATGCTATTTAAAATCTTTACTTTTTAGGAAACTGGAGGAAGCTGATGGCCTAAACTGTTAATGCCAGCTCCCATAGGGGTGATGAGCCATCTACATTTTCTCAGGGATACATTAATCCTTAAGGGCACCAAATAGAAGCCTGGGGAATATAAAGTTTATCTTTCATTTATTAGTAGTCTCCAGTCACCTTAAACCTGAGGAATAAAAAACAAAGGAAGAATTTGGTTAATTCCTGATTTCTCTGCACAAAACATTATACTGGAATTTATAAGTTTCCTGAAAACACACCAGATCTGCTAAAGTTTGGTGCAGAATCAGAAAGGAAGAGTGACATGGCACCACCCCAATGCCATGTCTATGTTTTCAGGGCAAATTGTCAACGCAGGGAGAGGCCAAATCCCTTTTCCTCATCTTACCTCCCCCCTTCTCCAAAAAGGTTTTGGTTTCGGCATTAAGCAAGAAGTATGGTTACTGAAAAACATGGTCCCTGAATTTTAGAGGAGTGAAGGATATTAGGTGAAATTCATAGAAGTTATAAAAATTAATATAACCAGGGCTAGGTGAAAACAAGGATTAAAAGTTAAAAATCTAAAACTGTTTTGGAGTCTTACCTTTTCCAAATGAAAAGAATCTGACTGTCATATTTGTCAATATCCATGAGTGGCCACAGAACTGGATTAAATAGTAGATGAAAAGATAGGCATTCTTCCGATACCTATAAATACAGGAAAATACCATTAAACACTTCCTTTATAATCATCCTTTCAGTACTACACACAGGTCTCTTAACTAACCTATTGGCCAACCTGGGCAAGCGAGAGAAAACTATTCCGTATCAGAGTCTTATTTGCTTACCCTGTAACGCACATCAGATTTTGAAAGGACCCACAGCACACTGTCTGCTAAAGTGAGTATCCTGAGTTTGCCTCAAGCTAAATATGGTTCTATTTCAAACTCCACTTTCATCTTTGCTGAAGTTCTAACCTTGCCACTTGCCAAGGGATAAAAGTAAGCATCGCAAAGATGGCTTTGAATATTTTTGAAAAAAAAATATGGATGAAAAAGGATTGATGTGATCAATATGTGTTCCAGTAGCTCAGCCTGCTAAGTACAGAATGTGAGAGAGAACTGGTTTATAGTTACAGGAGGGGAATGACGATGGCTTTCCCAAATGGTGGATGATGCAGTAACTGGACCGACTTCGAGTGCGTTATGTGATCGGGGTCAGTGTCTCGCCACTGCCTCCTATTATTTTTGGCAAGAGCAGGTAGGTTCCTTCATCAGACACCCATAGAAAGCAGTTTAGTCGCTCAGGCCAGAAAAGAGAAGTCAAGCTGGATTTAAAAATGAGTTGCTGGGAAGATGACTAAGAGAAGACGGACAGATACACGGTCTGAGGGAGTTAGGAAAAGCATTGTTTGAAGTGTTGCCTGGGAGTTCAGAAGGGTGGTGGGAGTGGCCCTGTCAGTGTAGACAAGGTTTTCTCCTAGTTGGAGATGTGAAACTTCTGAGAAATAAGGCAAATAAGTTGGGAAGCAGACACAGTGTAGCTTGTTGATTTTCCTGGCACCATCCAGATGACACCAAGTACGAAAGGGGTGGGGAAGAGGAATTCCTTCCTTAAACCTGCATCAGAATGACTTGGTGCGTTCAACATTCACATCCGCTATATTGCTGAATCAGTTTTTTAGGAACTGGGCCCCGGAATCTACACGTGCGATAGATGTTTCTAAACATCAGCCTACAACATTGTGTCTGAGAAAGTCAAGGGAAGGGCTGCAAATGGGGTGAGGGAGGAAGAGGAGAAGGACTGGCAGAGAGCGCAGAAAAGGAAGGGTTGGCAGAGCAGGTCCTTCCCATTTCATCTGTAAAATGGGGGAAATAATAGAGCCTTCTTCGTAGGGTTGTCGGGAGAACTGAACTAGTAGGTACCTGTCAAGAGCGCAAAAGGAGTGCGGGTGCAGGGTTGCGCCGCGCCGCGCCGCGCCGGCGGCGGCCCGCCCGGCTGCTGAGGGGGGACCCGCCCCACCCCGCACCCCGGCAGCCCCTCCGCCCGCACCCCTCCCCTCGGGTCGGCCGAGCGCCCTACCTGGGCTGCAGCCGGGCGGGGAGCGCCATGGATCTCAGGGGCCGCCGCCGCCAGGCACTCCAGCGCCGTCCGGAAAGGGGCACCGCCGGGAGCGCGGGAGGGGCGGCCCCGCGGGCAGGCGCGGAAGGGCGGGACCTCTCCACACTCAGCAATTTACAAAAAAGAAAAAGCCCAAGGTCGTGCAGTGGACACCGGATGAAAACCAAGTTCCTGAAGTTCCTGCAGCGGCGGGAGCGCGCTGCACCACCAACGGCGCGCGGGGCGCGGCCCGGGCGCGAGGCTGGGCGGGCGTGGCGGCGGCCCGAACACGCCCGCGGGCCCCGCGGGTTCACGACGCTCCTTACAGGGCTTCCTAATCTTTGGGTTGAGACTGCTGCAAGCCTCCTGGAAATTAATGGACCCTCCCCGCTGCTCCCCAAAGCGTGCAGACACGCCATCCCAAAGCCTCCCCGGATCCGTGGGCCCCAGGTGGGCGCCTCTCTTTTTACCTTCACCTGGGAGAGCTGTTTAGAGAGGAAGCTTGTGGGCGCACCTTCCCTAACACTTCCTTTCCAGTTAAGAGGCCTGATTCCCCCAGATTCAGGCATCCTTGCCCTCTAATCTCCCCTGTGTCCTCACTGATGCTGGCAAATCCTTTTATTCACGTTGGGTTCATCTCCCTATCCTATGCCCAGCGCTAAGAAAACCTTCTGATGGCTCAGGCCTGCGGTGTCACTGTCTCCTTCATACTCAGATGACTCGCCTCCTTCTTTGCTGATAAGATCCAGACTATCTCCCAGCTTCTCTGCCATCTAAGGGAAACTACCCACAGTATATTAAAAACAAAACAAACCGCCAAGAAAACACTTGCAAGGAAGTGGGACTATAACACCCAATTTTGGGGGTTGGAAGGTAATACCCCCATTTTACTCAAAGGGAAGTTGAGGCTTTGAAAAAATGTGAAGTCACTTGCCACAGGTCACACAACTGATAAATGGTAGTTTTAGAATGTCAAAGTGGGCGTTTTTCTCCCTTTAGGCCATAGGTTCCTTCCTCATAGTCCATTCTGACCTCTCACCCCATGGTCCGCCTCTCACTTCTGCATTTCTCTGCACCTTCACCCACCCCCTGCCCTCCCTCCCCTGCAGTCATCAGTCCCTCCTCAAAGGCACTCCATCAGTTATTAGCCACCGCCTCTTCTTGCTTCTTCATCCTCTCCTTTCCACTGGCTTTCATGAGTTTAAGAACATATTCGAGTCTCTCCTACCCTAGAATTAAATATTTTATTCTTTCTGCTTCTCTCTTACGTAACTTTCTCTCTCTTTTTTCTCATAACTCCCTGCTGCCCTCTCTCATAACCAAGTGCTCCTTCCATTTCTTCCCATCTTCCTATTCCATAACACCTTACAGTGGGGCATTCCTTCCCAACACTCTCCTGAAACTGCTCTCGGAGAGCTGTGTTCATTTCTTCCCTGAGACCCCATCCTGTGCTCACTGTGCTAGATGACCCCACACAGTCCTTGCTCTTTGGGAGCATTTGATCTATAGGAGAAACTGATATGCAGGCAAACACTGGTGGCTAACCTGTCATCAATGTCATTTGTGCTCAGGCCAAGCAGCGAGAAAGGAAGAAAGCGCTGGATGTCCTGGAGTGGGGTGGGAGGGAGAGGGCGGAAAGACTGCCCAGAGGAAGTGACCCTTTATCACCAAACCCAGCCCCTGCGTCTACATCCTCATCCTCCTCTACAAGTCTGCTGCATTTACCAATTCACCTCTCCTGCCTTTACTTCTACCACTCTGCATGTTCTATTTCTCTCACCTCCTGTCCTCTTTCTCTCTCTCTAGATGAGTCCTCTTCTGCTCTATTTCCTCAAAGGTCTGCCGTGGGCCATCTTTTCCATTTGCCGCCATGTTGTCCCTCAGCACAGACGTCCACTATGGCTTTATCCCAGGCAGATAACGCTGACTGTGTTATCTCCAGCCTCTACTTTTTTAATGAACACTAGCTCTGGCCTTTCAATAGCTTCTTGGTGTTTCTGCGTGAAAATCCTATTGTAACTTCCAGTTGAACCTATTTAAAATAAGTATACTGTCTTTCTTTCCAAATCATTGTCTTATTCCCCACAGAGAAACCACCATTTTCCTAGTCATTCAGGTTTAAAATTTGGAACTCATCATTGTCTCCCCATCCAATCAAATTCTATTGATTCCATCTTCTCAAGATACCCCATTGATCATTAGCTTCCCATTTCTATTCCTTATTACCCGGAACCGGGTGAAAAGCACAAAAAGAGCTCCTTTTTACTTGCCAGACAAGTAACAAACTACAAACAAATAAAAACACCCTTTCAAATCAAGCATTTAGGGAATTCTACTTTGTCTTCCAAGGAATAAGGACAGAAGAGTGTTTACGAGAGAACACTTCGGATGAGAAGAGAAATTCTCCCTTTCCCCCCACAGGGCCCCAGGGCAAGTCCTCTCTAGGTCCTGTCAGCACTACCAAGACAGCCTCCACAGCCTCCCTGCCCCCAGCCTCTCCTCCTACCCAGACTACCATACATTAGTTGAAGACTGCTGGAAGTATTTCTTGAAACACAGTCCTGATCCAGCCATTCTCCTGATCAAAATCCTTTGCTGGCTCCCTGTTGCCTGCTACAGTTGTATCTCATCCTGCCTCCAAGCCTGTCACACAATGACATCTGGAACCACCCTATCTGCTACCCACCAGCCCCCAGCAATTACAGCATATTCTCTGGCCAGTGTGCCTCTGTGAAACTTTCTCCTCTATTTTGAATTTCTCTTCCACCTCCTCCCCTTCTCATAGCCCAATATTTACCTGTCAAAATTCTATTCATTCTTTAAAGCCCTGCCCAGGGCTTCCTCTGGGAGCCGCTCTGCCTAATGGATGTCTATGATGACACTTGCTTTAAGATATTTTTATTGAGGTACCTGCCTACTCAACTAGATTATGGATTCCCAGAGGGCTCTACCTCTTAGTAAGAATTTAATAAATTTTAACTTCTTGAAACAAAAAGTTTCTTTCGCCAAAACTACACAATTGTTGGGAGGATTAAATAAGAAAATGTATAGATGAAAATGTATGAAAGCACCTAGTACAGTGCTTGGCATGATAGGGGTCCGTAATTTTGTTGAATTAAGGGATGAAACCTGGTATGAGTTTTTCTCTTCCCAAATTTTAACCAAAATAAAACAAAATGCTCAGTGATGGTTGCATTACTGGAATACGTGTAAGGGACTTTCAATTAACTACTTGTGCAAAAGAAGTCAGAGGCCAAGATAGTTCAAATAACGTAGAATTAATATATTCTTGTCTTTGGAAGGAATTTTAACATGATTTGAACATGTCAGTTTTGTTTTTCTTGGACAAATGTTTAAATTTGTTTTCATCCCTATGAATACCAATTGGAAGACTAAAGCCTTGAAATATATTTCATGGCAGTAACAGACTGGCTCAAGATTTTTTTTAAAACCATGCACAAAAAATGATAAAATATACTATTTCACAATGATCTTCAGAGAAATTAAATCCAATGGTTGAATATCCTGACTTTGGACACTTAGCCATCCATCTATCCATCGTCCTGTATCTGTATTGTTTCTCTCTCATTTCTTGGCAACCTCATTTCTTTCTTTCTTCTTGTTTTTTTTTTGTGAAGAAGATGAGCCTTGAGCTAACATCTATTTCCAATCCTCCTCTTTTTGCTGAGGAGGATTGGCCCTGGGCTAACATCCGTGTGCATCTTCCTCTACTTTATATGGGATGCCGCCACAGCATGGCTTGACAAGCAGTGCGTTGGTCCGCGCTGGGGATCTGAACCCAAGAACCCTGGGCCGTCAAAGCAGAGCGCGCAAACTTAACCACTATGTCACTGGGCCGGCCCCATTGGCAACCTCATTTTTGAATGCCAATACTTCACATGATATTACTGAGAGCAGAGGTTCTGGGAAAGCACCCATTGCCCCCCCTTTCTTCCATTAGCCACAAATGGCTCTATAAGAAACCAGTTATACTCTGATACCTTTTTTTTCTTTTTTTGTTTTGAGGAAGATTGGCACTGAGCTAACATCTGTTGCCAGTCTTCCTCTTTTTTTCTCCCCGAAGCACCAGTAGATAGTTGCATATCATAGTTGTACATCCTTCTAGTTGCTCTATGTGGGACCCTGCCTCAGCGTGGCTGGATGGGTGGTGAGTAGGTCCACGCCCAGGATCCGAACCGGCAAACTCCAGGGGCAAACTCCGGGTCACAGAAGTGGAACGAGCAAATTTAACCCCTACACCACTGGATTGGCCCCATGATATCCTTTAATTCTAGATTTCTTTTTTATTTTAGCCACCTGGAATTTTCAGGGATCACAACCTCCCCCTCTTCTCACTCCCAATCCCACAGCACAGATTGGAAATTTCACAAGCTGCCAGATCCATACAGGACCCTAGAGATTATGTGGTCCAAATGCCTCATTTCACGGGCACCTAAAAACTAGTTAAAGCTAGGCTAAGATCTCTTTCCACAACACTGTGCAAAATTTCACGTGTATTTGCCCCGTTATCTTATCTTACTCAGGCATTAGTCATAGTCATCTACTATAATCTTTGCCTGGACATACTCTCAGCCTCTGTTATCACTCTTTTCAAGCTGATCCAAAGCATTGCTTCTGCTTCTCTGCTAGAACTTTAACCATTTTTCCTTTAAATGGCTTCTCCTTTTACTACTCCATTCAGAAGACAAAATCCTGGCCTCAGGAATTTGCCTGGTTGCATCATCATTCCCCAGTCTATCCCCTGTCCTGTTCCAAGACAAATGTGTTCAAATGGGTAATTGGTTTATCGATCTATGCAGGAGCCATTTTTAAATCTGTTTTCTATGCCGTGGACACTCTTCTCCTCCAGTTCACATGATTATATTATTTATTATTATCTATTTGTGTTTTTCAGTGCTTTCTGAGTTATCTCACTTAATCCTCAGAGCAACCCTCTGAGGTAGGAACTGTTTTTACCCTAATTTTATAGATGAGAAAAAAAAAGATCAGAACAGTTACATATCTTAACCAAGATCAACACAGCTAGTAAATGTTGGAAGTGAAATTAGAACTTTATTCTGTCTCCAGATATTGAATTCTTAACCACTATGCCATGTTAACTTGTTTCGTGTGATTGTTCGCTTTTTGTTGCAAGTACTGATTTTCTTTCCATTACATATAATAGAGTCAAAATGTAACACTCTATGTAAAACCTAAAACTATAAAAATTCCAGAAGAAAAGACAGGAGGAAATCTTTGTGACCTTGGGTTAGGCAGAGATTTCTTACATAGGACCCTAGATATTTCATAGATACTTCTTAGATATTTTCTTAGATATCTAAGCAAGTATTTTTTAGATACTTCTGATCTTCAAGAGACATTTTTAAGAGAATGAAAAGACAAGCTAAAGACTGGGAGAAAATATTTATGAAACATATAACTAATAAAGGACTTGTAGGCAAATATATAAAGAACTCTCAAAACTCAATAATAAGAAGACAAACAATCCAGTAAAAATGGGCACAAGATTTGAATACATGCTTCACCGAAGAAGATACATGGACGGCAAGAATGTGAAAAGATGCTAAACATCATTAGTTGTTAGGGAAATACAAATTAAAACTACAATGAGATATCACTACACACTTATGAGAAGGGCTAAAATTTTAAAAAGTCACCATATCGAGTGTTGGTGAAGATGTGGTACAACTAGCATTCTCACACACAGCTTTATTTGTGATAGCCCAAAACTAGAGAACTCAAATAGCCATCAACAGATGAATGGATAAACACATTGTGGCATATCCATAAAATAGAATACTATACAGCAATAAAAAGGAATGAACTACTGATACGAGCAGTAACATGAATGAAACTCAAAATAATTATGCTGAGTATAAGGAGCCAGATAAAAAAAAGTACATACCATATGATTCCACTTATATAAAATTCTTGAAAATGGAAACTAATCTATGATGATAGAAAGCAGACCAGTGGTTGCCTGAGGATGGATGGGGGAGGTGAGTGACAGAAGGGAGGGATTGCCAGGCGGCATGAGTGATGGATATGTTAATTGTCTTGATGGTAGTGATGGTTTTCCAGGTGTATACCTATCTTAAAACTTATCAATTTAAATTTGTGCAGTTTATTATATGTGAATTACATTTCAATAAAGCTGCTAAAATTTAGCACACTAATATTTATAAAGAGAAATGTAGTTTTTTGGTTGGTTGTTTGCTTTGAATAACCGATTTATTCTTGTTTGTGAACCCACACCACATTGATTATTGAGGGAAAGCAATACAAAGGAAAATTTTCCAATTAAAAGGAACTCAATATCCTCCTCAATATCCTAACTCAGTCTCTGAGTTACTGTGAGTGGGGAAGTTCACATAACCCTGAAGTAAGGAAGACTGGGTCTCGCCTGTACACATCACAGGCCCTTGGGTTGTCATTTAGTACCTTGTAGCTTCTTGTGGAGGAACTGTGTCCTGCTGGTGTCTGTATACCAGATGTGTCCTTGCTGAATCTGCTGATGGTTAATTGGTCCCACCTGCTGCTGATTACAGACCAGCCCCCCACCCCCACCCCAATTTGCCTCCTGTCTGCTATCCTTGCCTTGACAGCCTTCTTTTCCATTTCCAAGGCCTCTGCTGGTCCTCCTATCCTCTCTTCATCTCCTCATCCTCCTGGGGAGTCATGCGGAAACTTCTCGAGCAAGCTGTGGGGAATCAGTCACGTTATTTCAGACTATCCTTGCAGGTCCTCTCTGTCTTTCCCACATCATGTTGGACGTGGCACTGTGCTGAATGTGGTGCTGGTCTAAGAGCCCACGGGTTTTCCATTATCTGCCTAAGAAAGTAGGATGCTAAACCTGTGGCTGCTGATTCCTCCCTGCTGCTCAGAATGTTTCTATTAACATCTTTGTAGCAAGGCTGGGACTAGAGGGGGCTGGTGAGGCAACTAGTGCCCAAAATTTAAGGAGGCGCTCCTTTTCAGGCTGGCAACACTGAGAGGGTTGCTTATGGTTTGCAACCAGCCACCACCTATCCCCACCAAGTCCCAGCCCTGCTGGGTGGTTTGGTTTATGCCTAGGACAGAGAGGGGGGAGAGAAAACAAGGCTTTTGCTATAGATCTTTTCGTTCTCCAGCTTCCTTTTTTAGAATCTCTCTTTCCTCTCATCCTAGAAAACCCCCAGCTAATTCCCCAGGCAGATGTGTCTTTCCTTAATGTCACATATGAAGTTTTCTTTCCCTATAGCTTATTGCAAAACTCAATCCAGTTTTGTGATCATAAAAGGACTCTTTGGGGAATTTAGAAATCCCTTTTACTCCTGAAAAAGTGTGATTCTCAAAACCATGGCCTCACTAGGAACTAAAAAGGCCACTTTTAGGTAAAGGCTGAGAGGGAACTCATTCCATCCCTTTGCAATCTCACTACAACCAGCCCAAATCTCCTGAGGAAAAGGATGCCTCTGGCAGGCTAGGAAGAAGGTCACATACAGAGAAATGCAAAAGAGAAAATCATATTAGCATATTTAAAAACTGTTATCCCTGTTATATACAGTTAAGGTTTTATTTAAAATCACATGTAGTTTTCATTTCTATCTATTCTTGTTTCATGCCATTGTCTATGATTACTGAAAATTGCTTTTCTTAGATTAATTCACTTTATAAACTACTTAGAGGAGTTACCCACAGAAAACCAACTTAATATAGTAGTTCTTGAGGTAAAGTTTAATTTTGTAATGATGGAAACATTATTTGGGTTGCAGATATAAATAGTTTCAGAAAATAATTTTTATATTGATCTCATTATATAAAATTATTTGCATTATATTTGAATCACTTTTAAAGACGGGTTGCTTTATGATGTTCTAAGGGAGGAGATTTTAAAAATGAATTAGGCTTTAAGAACTTAAGACTTTGTGGTTGGATGATATACACATAGTCAAGAGATAAAACTGCAACATCTTTTGTAATCATTTTTTGAATAAGGCAAGTTACAAAACAAAAGGGATGAAGTTAAAAGAAACAATGTAAACATTTAAACATAATTTATCTAAAAGCTATTGAATTTTGTCGGATGTTTAAATAGATGAACATGGCTCACATTGTGCATTTATATAGCTTAATAATGGTAGGAAACGCTGACCCTAGAAGAAGAATGACCAGAAAGATTCCTTCCTTGAATAATGAGTTTCTGAAAAACTAAAGAAACTCCTCAGATTGTTTTACTCCATATTGCCTTCAAAATGTCGGCTGTTCTGCCAACTGAAGAGGATTAAATAAGAAGATCATAGGGCCGGCCCCGCGGCTTAGCGGTTAAGTGCGCGCGCTCCGCTACTGGCGGCCTGGGTTCGGATCCCGGGCGCGCACCGACACACGCTTATCCGGCCATGCTGAGGCCGCGTCCCACATACAGCAACTAGAAGGATGTGCAGCTGTGACATACAACTATCTACTGGGGCTTTGGGGGAAAAATAAATAAATAAATAAAATTATAAAAAAAAAAAAGATCATAAAGATCTTTATGATCTGCTTTTAATATTCTATAATCCCATGAAGGATTCCATATCTCAAATGTGCACTTTCTGTAAAAGCTGTCTCTAGAAAAGCCATCAGCTGTAAGTGAGGTTAATGTTCATGCTTCTTCATTCATGCATTGGTTTTACATTTTCATTCTGCTGCTTGTGCCTACTTTCCACAGAATTATTGTTTGTTTCTCAAAAATATGTGCGTGACCTTGTGCTAGGTGAGTCCTTATTGGCTGTTTGGGAGAGAGAGAATGAATTTAAAGACAAAAAGACATGGTCTCCATCCTCAAGGCATTTATAAACATCAAGGTGTTTAAAAATGGCCATTTTTATTTTAACTATGCTCAGACACAGAAAGGAACAGTTCTAGGGAGGAAGAAATTTTCAGCCAGAAGACCTGGGTTCAAGTCTAGGTTTCACTACTGTGTGATATTGGACGAATAATAATGGCTCCCTGAGCCTCCGCTTTTTTGTTTTTAGAGTGAAAATAATACTGTTACAGACCCTAGCCTGCCTCCCATGTGAGGATCAAGTGAGATAACTGTCAGGCTTCAAATGAGAACCAGGCCAGGGTCCTGCAAGCCCAGCAAACAACATGCTCCAGCAGTTTGAAGGTGGAGCCCTGGATGCTGCCTGTCAAATTGGGTAGAAGCTTCTGGAAGATAGAACAGGGCTGGATTGGGCGGGGGGGAGGGTGAGTTGTGGTGGTTGGAAAGGGGTCAAGCTATAGTAGACAAAGAAATTATCCTAAAATGGAATTCAAGAGTTAGACCTCTAGCAAGAAAGTGTTCAGCATGTGGAGAGTTCTGTTATGGGCCAGGTCAAAAAGCCAAGGCCACAAGATGTGAAGGGTTGGCTCTCTAAATAAGGACTGGCTAGACAGAAGCAGGGAGCAGAGATAGAGAGGTGTCATAGGCCAGGTGTTCTCGTGTGTGCCTGTTGTGCAGACAGAAAAGTCTGATTTCCTGGTCTCCAGCTAAGGGTACTGAGGGTAGGTGGGGATTGGGTCTTTGTAGGGTGTAGCGGTAGGGGAAGACAAGATGGTTGAATTGTATCATTAGCACATTAGATACCAGGGTCAAGGGAAGAGAAAGAAAACTTCTACTTAACGTTGTTGAAGGCTAACCTTCATTGAGGTTTAGTCTGTTAATGTATAAGGTTTTTGAGCCCAATATAGCCACATTTAAATGGCCACTCTGGAAGTTTGTAATAATTTCTTATCTGCTCATTAAGAATAATCTTTACTGCATATATAACTTTCAGGACCATGGTGGAGATGGTTAGTTGTTTTATGTTGCTCTCTGCCTTTTACTTAAAGTATTTAGTTTACAGTGAATGCAATTATTGCTATGGTTGGGTTAATATCTACCATCTTGTTATTTGTGTGCTAATTACCTTGTTTAATCTTTTTTTTTTCTCCTTGCTTGATATTTTTGGAATTATCAAGCACTTTTGGGAATTTCATGTCATCTCCTATATTTACACCACATCACATATACTGTAAGAAATTTAAAACAGAATTCTTCCATTTGCCCCCTTCCATTATTTCAGTATTGTATCATACATTTTACTACTACATGTTATAAATCTACATATGTTATAAATTAAATAGCATATAAATATGTTATAAATGTTTTTTGTTTTAATAAAGTCAATTATCTTTTAAATAAATTTTAAATGAAGGGGAAAGGCCTTTATGTTTACTACATATTTACTGTCTTTGCAGTTCTTCATTTCCTCACATAGATTGTTATTTTCATCCGATATCATTTCTCTTTACCCTTAAGAACTTCCTTTAATTTTCCTTCTAATCTATGGCTTATAGCATTGAATTCTCACAGTTTTTGTCTTTATTTCACCTTATTTTTGAAAGATATTTTCTCTATATATAGAATTCTAGGTTGATAGGTGGTTATTGTTTTTTCTTTCAGCTCTTCAAAAATATTCTTCCATAGCCTTCTGGCTTACACTATTTATGAGGAGATGCCATCAGTAATTCTTAGCATTGTTCCCTGTATGTTATGTATCTTTTTTCTATGATTGCTTTTAATACTTTATGTTTTTATTTTAAGGTCTAAAGTTGTCATTACTGAAGGGGTAGAATAGCTCTTCTAAGTCATGACCCTTCTTGGATCTCAACTAAATAATCACAGTTATATTTAGTGAAGTCTTTCTATTCTGGCCAGTTGGAACTCCAACATCTTTCTCTGTTGTAAAAGCTCTTGAATTTCTGTTTGGCTTATAGCTTTCAGAGCTCAGGGCGTTGTAGTGCTGCCATACAAAACGCACAAGGGGATACCAATGCAAACATCTGGCGCTCTGTCACTGCATTGCGCTCGCCTTTCCAATTTCTTACAGCACAATTCCAACCACTTCAGCAGCCCTGAACTCTGATCTCTGTTTTCTCTGCCCAGCAAGACTACTGCTCTTGATTTGGGATTTCCTTCCCTGCGTTATAATTCAGGAAGTGCCCCAAGGCAGAAAGTGGGTGTGAATGTGTAGCTCACCCTGCATGTGCCCCTGCTCTCAAGGATCACAGCCACACACCGTCTCTTGTCCAGTGCCTGAAAACAGTTGAGTCAAATATTTTGTCTAGTTTATAATTGTTTGTGGTGGGGTACCAGTGATTCCATCATGGCCAGAATCAGAGTCAATTATACAGGTTAGTTTTCTACATAACTGACACTAAATCTCCCATCACAGGAATCTAAAAAAAGTAAAGATTTTTGATATAAATTGTTGTAGAATATAATATCTATTTTCCTGATTTTTAAAATCGAACTCTAAACACAATTAAACCCTTTACCAAGGACTTAGTCACAGTTATAAATAAAACTTGTTATATTATGCTGTCTACTCTGATGCCCTTAAGAGCTCTTGAAATGGGGACTTGATATTGATGAATGAGTGACTGAACTGCTGCTATATTTTGTTTAGCTTCTCCCTCCATATGAATGTTGCTCCCTGTTCCTCTTCGTTCCCCCTCCTTATTTTTTTCCAGTTGACCTTTGGAAACCTCAAGTTATCTCTGTCTTACTTTAGTTTATACACAGCATGAAACATAAATCTACTCTCCAAATTGCAATTATTTGGTGCATTCTAATGCTTAATATAATTGATTTTTGTTTTTATCTGTTGTTTAGAATTATCTCCTCCATTGTGACAGATTATGAATCTGTTGAACATTTCCACTTAGTTTTCTGTATTGTGATGGATGTTATACTCCTGTCAGTTTTCAAAGGGGAGTTTAGATTATTTTCAACTCTTTAACTTACTTTCCATTCAATTCAACAAACCAGCATGTATCACAGGCCAACTTTATGCCAGGCAAGTTGCTAAGTGCTGGCATTTCAAAGGTGGATAGGAGTGTTGTGACTCTTCTACAAAATGGAAGATCATGAAAATGGCTTCCTTGGTGTGTTTCTTGCATAAAACCGTGGTATTGTTTTGCTGTTCTGTCCATATTCGTGTCATAGCTGTCTCAAGGCCACACAGAGTATGGGGCTGATTATGAATGACATCAACTTGGGTATTTCACTACATTTCAACATTTCTTCCTTTTAATTTCTTTTACTGTTATTGTTTTTTGCTTTAATACAATGAGATTTCGTCTAACTTTTGTGGACCTTGTGACTCAGTGTAGGTGTGATATATAGAAGAACTTGAGCCTACATACATATTTTTTTATTACTTCAGTGCTTATATATAAAATAATTTCAGACTCTCTTGCAATTGTGGTGCCCTTGGTGTAAAGATTTGTTCATATTTAACAGAGACTAAGCTATGTATGATCGAAGTTTTGGGAGCTTTGTTCTAATTCTGGCCAGGTGTAGGGCTCGAAGCAAATCATCTACTCACATGCAGCCATTTTGCTTCATCTGTAAAATGAAATAAATGAACTGCCTTATGTTTATGTGATCAAAATAAGACCAAATAACGATATTAATAATTATGATAATCATGATGATAGCTAAATATATTGAGGGTTGACTATTCCTAGTTTCTTTTCTAAACACCTTATGTAAATTAACTCATTTGTTCCTTCAGCAAAGCTACAATGGGTGTAATATTAATATCTCCATTTTATAGATGGGGAAACTGGAATACAGAGAATTTATTTAGTTACCCAGTATTAACATTGCCAGCAAGCAGTAAAGCTAAGATTTGAACTCAGGCCAGCTCAAGTGATAGAAAACTGCCTTTACACACATAATTGTTTTTTAAGTGCTAAATTAAAAAATTTGCTTCAGAAATATAGAAAGTGGTATTTACTAAACAAACAGAACTTTGGCTAGTCTTAATCAAAATTCCAGCCTGTGTTCCAGAGGGTATGTTTTCCCCTCCAACTTAATTTAATTACATCTGAAGCTGTCCAGATACCCATCCATCACTATCCCATCTTCTGTGGCAGCTGTCATGTTAAAGCAATTGAATCTATCGCCCTCAAGGCATGTTGAGACACAACTAATAGACCCTTCTCCGTTGACTGGGGCTTTCACTCCAGCTGTTGCCTTCTCTCTCTCCTTCCGTCCGCAGCCAAGCCTGACATGCTCCTCAGACTGCGTCTTCCTGGGTTTTCTCCTTCACTTGACATTGTGTAACCACTTCCTGCTTCTTTAAACCCTCTGTGGGCCGCTGCTGTCCTCTGCCTCTGCCCTATCTCTTTCTCCCTGTTTGGACCTTCTGTCTCATTTCAGGCTTCACATTTTTGATAATCTTTAGTGATTGCATGTCTGCTGCTTCTTCACACTTTGAGCTTTCTGAACACAGGAATCTTTACATCTAACGCCCTTTCACTTCAACCTGGCAAGACACCAGGTGAGGAGTAGCTACTCATGAAATGGTGTTTAATGTTATTTGAAATAGCCACCATTAAGAATGTTGGCAGATAATCCCATAAAGACTCTTTGGGGATGGTAAAAAATCCTATTCCAGAAAAATCATGGATATTGCTATTAAGAGAAGTTTTTCTCCACATTTGTGAGACTGTGCATGTTTAAAGACCCAGGGGAAGAATGCTGTGGAGAATAAGTGATTAAATTTATTTAAGAAATGGAAATGGGATGCTATCTTGAGCAGGATTGTGGGCAGGATGCTGGGAAATGCAGGAGAGGCAAGTGTCCTTATATTCTCAGTTCTGCTCTTCCTGACCTGAGATGCCTTCTCTTTCAGAGAACAAATGTGTTCAAAAATTTCCTTGAAGATCAGAAACGTTCTGATAGGAAGCATAGTTAGCTCTTCCAAAAACAGACTGTGTTGAAGCTCTTTGGGGATTAGGCATTTAACATTTTGGGCTTTGATGGTTTGAGAGCTACCTTCAAAATGTGATTGATTTCATCTTCAAGATGTGTGTGACCTCACTAAGGCACAAACCTCAATTGTACCCACCTGCTGGGAGGCTAGGGTGTAGGCAGGGCTGTGTAAGCTTAGCTCCTTGGGGTGCGACAGCCTCACAGGGAACAAGTTGTCCTGGATGGACCTACCCTTTGTGTGTGTATGGGGGAAGCGTACACAATAGTGGTGTTTGGGTATTGCTGAAGGTCTGGGGGATGCAATCCTCAGAAGTATCAGAGTGTATTTTAAAAGAAGATAACATTGATGGGTGATGACCAGAAAAGAAAAATCTTTAAAATGATAACTAAACTACAATGATGTGTTGTCAGAGTATGTTAAATATCTTTTCAAAAATCATATGAATACAATGGTCAAGTTGGAGTTAGAACCAAAGAGACCTTTTGGGTAAGGTATTCATCCCCTTAAGCTCTAGTTTCCTTATCTGTAAAGCAATAGTTCCAACTTCATAGTGTTGTGTTGGGGAATAAATTAGATTTTGTTTGGGGGGTGTGTGTGTGTTTCTGCAAAATTACACACACTTAGCACAGTGCCTGGCACACTATTATAGCTGAAGTTCAATAAATTATTGATTAAAATATGTAATTTACAAGTATGTTACACCACTTTTGTGCTAAAATATTTTTGCTGCTAATCAATAGGAATTACAGATTAATTCTTTCCTCTTGTAATAGGTATCATCTCATCCTGATAGAAGTTATGGTGGGATGGAGATCGTCCCTCTTAAAATAAACCAGTAACTTGTTTCTTAAATAAATAGGTTTTGATTGATTAGGTTTTGTTATGGTTTAAAAAAATCTAAGTGGAAAATAAGGCAAAAATAGTTTCTTGATGGCTTGAAATGTATTTTTTTGTAGAAGATTTAAGGTTCATGTTGTATTTAACATTTTACCAAGTATTTTTCTATATGGTATCTCACTTAATCTTTCTAATGTGTAGGAAGGGTAGATATTATTGATGTGGTTTTAGACTTAAGGAAACTGAGCCTCAGAGGGGTAAAGTGACTGTTCAGTCACATAGTGAATGGCAGTCAAGACAGGTACTTTGAAAGCTGGATTTTCTGATTCAAGTCATATGCTCATCCTTCCTCACTCTGTCTCTATCTGTTCTGATCATCAGTCGCTGGGTTCAAAACTTCAGTGTATTTAGGCACATACCCCTAGGATTTTAAATAGCTCTCTTAGTTACTAAAAAACAGAACTTTTTAAATACTGTAAACTCTTTTTTATCCAGTATCCAAAGACAGATTTCTAACTATTGCTATGAATACATTTACATTTCTGTGAAATTAATTTCTAAAGGTATAGATCCTGAGGCACTGTAGGTAGGATTTGAAAATACCTTCTGAAATAATATTTTAAAAAAGATGAAATTATTATTACTTTTATTTTACTGCTGTATTTTTTTGTAGTCTAATTCTTAAATCTTATAAATCCATATATAGCCTATATTCTCTATTAAACTCACTGGCAAAATAAACAAAAGCTTTCAGAGACTTTAAAGAGGGCAAGGAGATGCTTCTGAGGCTACACGCAGCTTTTGATGTGTACACACGAGAGGCGTTAACTCTTAATTTAGCAACAGGAACATTTGAAAGGTGGAAGCATTAAGAGATCACAAAAACCAATTGATCATTCCCAGGGGAACCATCTCTGAGAAGCGGGCTTTTCTGAAAAACTCTGTTTTTCTCTCCACTCAAAAACAAGATCAGGAAGATATGTCTTCTCTTTCAGTTGAGAGAGATCAGCAAATAGAAAAGTGATTGTGGGAATATGGAAGAGCATGGGTTTGTGGAGAACTCATGATCAATGTGAGGCCACCACTGGCGACGAGCTCATTGTGTGGCCACTGAGCCGTGTGAACCAAGGTGACTGTATTCATTTCCCAGGGTTGCCGTACCAAATACCACAAACTAGGTGGCTTGAAACAACAGAAATTTATTCTTTCACAGTTGTGGGTGCTAGAAATCCAAAATCAAGGTGTTGGCAGAACCATATTCTCTCTGGAGACTGTAGGAAAGGATCCTTCCTTGCCTCTCTCTAGTTTCTGGTGGCTCCTGTGGCAATCCTTGGTATTCCTTAACTTGTAGATGTATCCCTCCAATCTCTGCCTCTGTCTTCACTTGGCGTCCTTTGTGTGTCTGGGTCCAAATTTCCCTGAATAAATTGTGATATTGAGAATGTGGCCCCAAGCTTCACATAGACTTAAGACAATACTGAATGAATACACATCAATGATTTATAATTTATCATTGATGAACTTAAGTGGAGGACAGGAAGCCTAAGAAGAGGGAGTGACCATCTTCTAAGGCTCTCCCTACTTGTCACTATGGGAGATTTGATAGGGATGCATTTCAGGAATTCCTTCCTCACCTTTCTCCCTTTCCCTCAGTTCTCCTTATCTGCCATCATCTTTATCTCCATGACTTCCTTTGTTCTCATTCTCTTATGAAATCACTTATAACATCCAAAGTAGAAGATGAGTGTGGTCAGGATTAGGATGATGGCTAGGGTGGAAGACATGTTCCTGTGCCAGCTCAAATTTTGGACTTATTGAGAACAGAAATTGCCAAATTTTTCATCACTGTCACAATCTTCTTTATCTGCTGATAGGCGTGCTATCAAGATACTCTTTCCTTCTGTGTTGTGAGATGATCCTAAAGATAGTTTAAGATAACTATTTGGTCTATCAAATGAAGCAGTCTGAAGATTACCCTTTGAGCAAAGTTATAAGAATACTGAATTTAGAAGATATTGATTGTAAAAGTGAAATAAAATGCAGAATATATTTAATTTTAAAATATTTTAAATATAAATCATCAAATATAATATTAATATTTTAATAAATGTTTAATTAATTTTAATAAACAAATCCATTAATAAACTATTTGCAAATGATAAGAATAATTTTATTAATCCAGAAAATTGACTGAAAATATTACCCTAAGTCACAAAAAGAATAAGTAAAAGGGTGCTTAGAAATATCACACTGATTTGAGGAGATATCTAAAATGGTACTAGTTAATCAATTCCAAATTAATTAGTTATGTAAGTGCCCTATTACTTGGTCCTGAAGTCTTATTGTAAGCTGCTCCTTGAACAGTAACCACATAAACACCTTTGGATTTCTATACAGATGACTTCCCGGGCACAGTTGCTATATTTTTGGTCTTGTAAATAGTTATGGATCCCTTGGAAATAATTCTTTATTCCAAGTCTGATGTCCTCCCTCTGCGAGTATGAGTGGCCCTACTGCCCAATTTCCTGCTCCAGGCACGCCCCTGTCTTCTCCATTCGCTGATAAACTTCACTTAGGAGTCCCTCTAAATTGCCTTCATTCCAAGAAGATTGGAAGACATTCAGGCTGAGAGTGTTGAAGATCTGCTGCAATATTTCTCTGATGGCAATGAAAACCCTATCCTTTGGAAACTGGTCAATTTTGGAAAGCTGGAGGAATCTGAAGTTGTTCCTGTCCTTTAGACATCTCAGAGGAAATCCTCCTCCTAGATTTCCTAAATGTTGTAAAATCTCCCAGTTGCCCCTCCTTTGAAAGTGACAGTCCAGAGAGCAGACAGAGGTGGAGAGAAGTGGCACTGAGGCCAAATCCTCCAAGAAGTCCCACTGAGGCCCTCCGGCTGATCATGGTGGACCCCTCACAATGGTGCTCCTTCCTTGGAGAGAGCTTGGATGTGAATCGCCTCTGATTGCACAGATTCTAAGTCTCCAAATTTATGTATCTGTTGAAGCTTTGTTTTGCATGACATTTCAGGGTCACCCTACTTTCTCATGGTCTTTTCCACTTTTTGTTTCCTACTTTTCAATAATAAACAAAACTCTGTAGTGTCTTTGGACAGTGATACACACGTTCAGTTTTAGAATCATGGTGGGTATAAACTATCTCCCATGAATGACCAACAATCAGTTAAGGGAAAACAAAGCTATGAATGTTCTCGCCTTCGTTTAAATTCTGTGTGCATGACTTATCACGGCTTTCCTTCCTCTAGATATGCTACTTGTCCTTGTTCCAGTCGAGGATGACTCTGTCTGAGTGAAATGCTTGTTTATATATTTGGTATGGTTTTCAAGGCTTTGTTTTAGCTAATTGTATTTTATCACAAACTTGCATTTCAAAGTCCTTGTAATGTGATTATGTACATTGACATTTTTTTTTTTTTCTGGCAAAATCAAGCTTGTGGAATATGTGAAGTTTGTCTTTGGTCTCTATCTCCCTCTTTAGTTGTGCTCCCCTCATTTCTGCTCATGGTATTTCTCTTTTCCTCCATAAGCAGTAGAGCAGAGTGATGGAGAGTGCCAATGCTGAAGCCAGGCTCCTTGGTCTGGATCAGATTTACCCCCGACAACGTTAGGCAGCTAATTTAGCTCTCTGAGCCTCGGTTCTTGGCTTGTTCACGTAAAGCACTCAGGACAGTGCCTAGCATACTGTAGTGTTCAATGAATGTTAGCTGCTCTTGTGATTATCAAGCACCATCATACCGGCCTGCTCTCAGCTGGCTGCCATGATCCCTGAGGTGCTGTGAACTAATAAAAACCCCAAGCTGCTAACAGTCCCCACTCCTCCTCCCAATTTTATTGAAGATTGACCATGTGTAGGACACTGTGTTAAGTACGAGGCATACAGAAACAACAAAGCAAAGAGGATAGGAACCCCGCCTTCAAGGTGCTCATATCTAGACATTACAGAAAGACCAGGAAGGGAACAAGTAACTCTAGTAGTATGATAATAGCCATAAAATATAATATAGTGTGAAGAATTATAGTGAAAGTCTGCAGAAAATTCTGGAAGGAATGAGTCATTCCTCTGGGAATGGGGATGGTAGTGAAGAGCCACAGACATCCTTAGAGAGTAGTCGGTCTTACAGGAGATGAATTGGAGAATGCTGTCAAGGTAGAGAGAACATCATTGGCAAAGGCATGCAACGGTCCACGTTGGAAAGGCATGGAGAAGTCTACAGGTTAAAGTGAAGGTGAAAGGAACTCAGTGTCTGGAGATAAGTCCAGAAATAATTGCTTGAAGGCAGAAAACCCTTCTGGTTCAAAGGAATGAAACTATATTGGGAGAATTTCCAGTTTTGTAAGAGAAAACTGGAAAAATATTTTGAGGCATGGGGTGGGCTCTAGTGCCTCTCATGTCACACTATGTAGGGGACTACCTAATGGTTGAGGGTGACTTTTACAAGTGTGATTGCTAAGTTATCTAGTTTATATGGATTAAAATTTTTTTTTTGTCTTGATCATCATTTATTGATGCAAACCAGACCTTCCACCTGAGAACCACTTTGTGTTCAACTTGGTCACATTCTTTAGCATTTATTCTAGTTAGGATTTGCTGGTGGCAAAACTTAGTTTATATTCGTCAAAAAATAGCTCTATTTCTGGAAAGCACATAGGCAAATATTTTTTGAGATAGTTGAGTAATAGATTGAGTTAAATAACCAGCTTTTAAAAAAATTCATACTAGTCCTTTTAAAGATCAATTTTGAATTTTCCTAGCGAATTCCTAAATTTGAAATTTCCTAGCAAATAGGCTTTAAAATGCTATTAATGTGTTAACCCAATAACTGGCATATTTTTATTTCCTTGGCCTACTTTTTATTTATTTTTATTTCTCTTTCTTTCATTGTAAGCCATATTGCCTTTAGATTTTAATTGCCTTTATAAACCAGTTTATAACCTAAGAGGAAAAATGTAGGTGTAGCACAAAGGACTACATTAAATATCGGTTAGTTCATATTTATTGGGGTTTTTTCAGCTTTATTGAGGTATAATTGACAAAAAAAATTGTAAGATATTTTAGGTGTACAACATGATGATTTGATTTGCATGTACAGTCATGAGCCACATAACGATGTTTTGGTCAATGAGGGACTGCATATATGACGGTGGTCCCATAAGATTAGTACCGTATGGCCTAGGTGTGTAGTAGGCTATGCCATAGCCTACTACACTACTTACATAGTGTAAGTATATGCTATGATGTTCGACACAATGACGAAATTGCCTAATGACCATTTCTCAGAACACATCCCTGTCATTAAGCGATTCATAATTGTACATTGTGAAAGGATTGTGTGGATTTAAATGTTGGTCTTCTGAAATAATTTTTGAATGGATTAGCTGGCAGTTCACAATAGTTTTTTGGCCTTTTACCCAATCAGCCAGAATCTCCCTTTATCCTGTGTCTGTTTGTTTTGCTGTCTCTATTTGCTTTTGCATTCAACCTTTTCATGCTTAGTTAATTTATTCATACTTTTATATACACCTTTATATTTCCACAACTATAAAAAATTTTCCATGAGACATTTAAAAGCCCAAATCATGCCTTGAATTGTACATTTCCAGGCAGGGAAATCGGGCAGCACCTGGAGAGTGCCCATCCAGTCCTGTAGGTGAAGGAAAGGGGCTCAAAGAAGAAAGACAGGCTCTAGCTTCATGCTACTCTCAGTGCTCTATCCTGGGAGATCCCATTCTGTTTGTCACAAACTCCACAAATTCCTAGAGAAGGACAGAGAAAGAGGAAGCAGGAATGTGTTGAGATGAGAATACAGGCTCTAGAACCAGACTGCTTGGGTTTGTATCCATACTTAATAGTTGCATGCCCTACTGTGATGGTTAATTTTGCACATCAGCTTGATTGGGCTAAGAGATGGCCAGAGAGCTGGTAAAATATTATTTCTGGGTGTGTCTGTTAAAGTGTCTTCAGAAGAGATGAGCATTTGAATCAGCAGACTAAGTAAAGAAAATCAACCTCACTAATTGGGTGGGCATCATCCAATCTATTGAGGGCCTGAATAGAACAAAAATGTAGAGGAAGGGCAAATTCTGTCTCTCTGCTTGAGCTGAGATATCCATCTTCTCTTGCCCTTGGACATACGCTGGTGCTCCTGATTCTCAAGCTTTTGGATTCAGACCAGGACTTACACCATCAGCATCCCCCTTCCTCCCCACCCCCATTCACACGTCTTCAGATGCAGACTGAATTATATCACCAGCTTTCCTGATTCTCCAGCTTGCAGATGGCAGCTCGTGGGACTTCTCGGCTTCCATAATTGTGTAAGCCAATTCCTGTAATAAATCTCGTCTTATCTATATCTATATCTATCTCCTATTGGTTCTGTTTCTCTGGAGATCCCTGACTAATATACCAACTTAATAGCTGCGTGACTTTGGCCAGTTGTTTAACCTCTCTGTGCCAATTTCCTGATCTCTAAAGTGAAGATAATAATATTATCACATCTGGTTGTTATAAAGATTAATCATCAATGAGTGGCACATAGGAAATGTTCAATCAGTGTTTATTTCCAGCAGCAGCAGCAGCAGCACCATCATCATCTGGTTATGGAGTGAAAGGCCTGGCTGCCCCTTCTGCTGATGTATTCTTTCCAGGTTTTCGCTCTGTGAGGGAAAGGATGTTGCAGAGACCTGTGGGTGAACGAATAGTAAAACCAGTCAAGATATTGTTTTAAAATCCTTCTTTGAGATGTTATGCTTTGTAATTTATTTCACTGGGGCAGATTATAGTTGATGAATAAGTAACATTACTAGGAGTGAGTCAGGAATGGGCGATGGGGAGGCTAATATTTATGGAGAACCAGTTACATGCAAGCAGTGTGCTAGATGTGGCACTACTGTGTGCAAGGCAGGCCAGAACCTTCTGAAGGAGAAAGCTAATTTTGATGGGAACAATTAAAATGAGTGGAATAAAACAAACCGTTGTATAATGTTAAAGATAACAGTCATTCTATATGTTTACATAGTGTTTTTATATACATTATCTTATTACAGACTCAATGTGGGGTAATGATGTGGTCCCCATGTTATGGGTGAGGAAGGTGAATCTCGGGAAGAGTAAGTGTACCAAGGATCACATAACTTGCAGAGGCAATGCTATTGGGTGAACGAGCTGCAAGATTCTGGGGACTGTGCTCTCGATTGGAGATGACAAAGAGATTTCATCCAAATCAATTGGTATTAGTCTTCTGGAGTGAGAAGGATCCTGAGGCTTCATCTGGGCTGGATGTCTCGTGAGATGGGGGGAAGGTGAGTTCCCATCCCCATTGAAATATTATGATAGCTTAGGTATATGTCTTCTTTGCTTGAGCGTGGATGAAGCGGGATTTAAGTCTGGGGTGGATGAAGGGAGATTAAACAAGAAAGGTGACAACAAGCTATAAAGGAGGCTGGAAGAATGATATAGTGATTTCTACAAGTTATGACTGTTTTTATAACCTGGTATCATAAATATATTTTTGAAACAAAACACCACTTTTTTCTTCTCCCTCCCTCCCTCTCTTGCCCCCTTCCTTCTTTCCTTCCTTAGTTCTTTCCTTCCTTTCTTCCTTCCTCCCCTCTTATCCTTCCTTCTTTCTTTCTTTTTAGGCATGGACAGATAGAATCATTTGTAAGCCTGAAGACGCAGAGAGAGTGATTTCCAATCAGATTTCTAACTGGTCTTGGGGAAGTCCCACAACCTACTAAGGTTCGTCTTTACGGAAGAGGAGCCCAAGTGAGTGAGACGGCCATATCTTTCAGAGTGGTTATAAGAGGCCCCAAATGTAAGGAAAACCTTTCCCTCAAATCTGAGGTGACGTCAAGATCCTAAAGGAAGCAGTTTCAATTGCAGGGCAAGCCAGCACCTGCTTCACCAGGAATGAAAGAGTGGAACACCTTCTCTTTGTGTTTTCACTGTCTGCCCTCCACGTTAATGTGGTATGTGTGCTTGCCTTTGCCTAGCTGGCAGTGGAAAACCACTTCCCCTCTCTGTAGCCTTGAAAATGACAACCACATGTTGTTCCAGTCTTTTCTCTCAGTTTTATTTTCCAGGTCTTAACTCATGATTGCCCTCTGGGTTTCCGTAATAGCAAGGGAATGTTTTCAATTGAAACACGAGTTCCTGCCAAAATGAAAGAACATGAAAACATGATTCTTCGTCACATATTTGGTAAATCCCCTGCTTTCCATTTGAAATTCAGAATTTGGGGGTAAAATTACAAGAGTACTTTCAAGTGCTACTTTAAAAAAAACAGTATTTATCTAAAATTACAGGCAATCTTTGTAGGAGCGTGAGTATTAAAACTATTTAAAGGCAATTTATTGAGGAAGACTTTTGAATGGAAATAGATGAAGAATCTACTCAAACAAACACTTTAATTAAATCGTTGTTTAACTACTGTTATGAAATGAGCTGATTTCATTAGAGCATTCTAAGTTGTGGTTGCTGTTAAACATCTTAAAACAAATTGTTTTTACTAATGATAAGAAAAGATGACTCTCAAGTTCTTACATATTAAGAATTCCTTTCATGGTACCCAGGAAATTCTGAATGTGAAATCATTTCTTCTTTTTTCCATCAATTCCTTCATTCCTGCTTATCATCACATGGAAGTCTGTTTGTATTTAACCTAATGGAGACATGTAGATGTCTGCTAATGATCACTTCAGTTTTCCTTTTCTCAGTTTTATATATTCTCTTATTACTAGGGCTTCATCTGTGTTTGAGTAGAGATGAATAACTGACGTAGCTAATAACAGCTAACATTCGTCTAGCACTTCTTATGTATCAAGAATTGTGACAGGGATTTAGATATAATATTTCAACCTTAAATCTTAAGAAATAGATCATTTTCTTAGCCCATTTTTAACACGATGAAGCTCAACCTCAGAAAAGGTAAGAAATATGTCCGAGGTGACACAATTTATACATGTTAACTTGCAAATCTAAGGATTCCAATATAGATATACTTTAATCCAGACCTTTGGTCTATTAAAAACCAGCAGGAAAAGTCCTTTAAATTCAATTATAATCTTAAAGAGAGATGGGAACCAGATAAAACAGAAAATCTTTGAGTGATAGAACAAAAATTCATGTAGGCTCCAGCTTCTGAAATCCCCACTGGGCTTCTAAGAAGTCTTGTAGAGAGATTTGCCCAAACTGGCTAGTGGTTGAGGAGAGGAAAGTATTCGAGCTTCTTAAACCCCGATTTAGTGAGTTTTCTACTAATGGTAAAAGTTTATAAGTGGATAATTATGTTTTAGAATTACATTGAGGTACAAAATAATATCATTATGTGATTTTCAGAAATTAAATTGGGGCTTATAACAGTGTCAAGCAGAACTTATCTTCACGTTCTCAGTCATTTCATTGTCAGGGACACAGTGTAGTCTACGGAATGTCAGGATGCAACTAGATGATTCATTAATGATAAGATTGGAGACAATGTATTTTACTCTCAAAATTAACATTGCTTTGTTATCATTAAATGAATGATAAATTTTAAATAAATTTTAAATTTATAAAAGCCATTATCTGCTACTGAATGTCTTAAACATTCAGAAAAAGTACAAAGAAAATAAACCTATTCATAAATCTATCACTCAGAGATGCTCACTTATAATTTACTATTTATATAATTCTAGGCTTTTTTCCATGCATATGTATAAGTATTTTCTCACAAAAATGGGATTATAGTGTGTATGTTGTTTTAAGATGTATCTTTGTCACTTAACGGTATGTTGGCTATAGAATACTTTCTAAGTCAATAACATAGAGATCTAGCATGATCCTTTTTAATGGCTATATAGTATTCCATTTTGAAACTGCAGCATAATTTAATTAATCTTCTATGGTTAGAAATTTATATTTTACTCCCAAATTTTGGGTATTACAAAATCTGCACCAATAGACATCTTTGTGTAAGCACCTTTTCAAAATTTGTCTAATTATTTCCTTAGGATGAATTTCTAGAAACAGAATTATTGAATCAAGGGGAATACACACTTTTAAGGCTTTTGGCAATTATTTTCTGTTGCCCTCCACTATCATACAAGTTGCTAATATTTGAATATCCCAAATAATAACTTGAAAGTTATATTATTTTATGTTCAATGCCTATTTCTTTTACTGATGTTGGGTATTTATTATTTTTAAAACATGGGCTCACCGACTGTTGGTTCCTTTTCAAGGCTAATGGATGGTGTTTGACATTCACAGCACAGTTTCCTACATCCTTCTAAAACAATATCTCTCTAAAATAAATTTGTGGTAGGTATCCTGATTCTCTTTGACAGGTGGGAAAGCTGAGAAGAAACTGAGCTTAGATTCCCCATTTCCTGACTCTAGTCTTTGCTGCTGGCAAAATTACGAAGCAGATAAAGTTTGTTTTTGATCTCCCTTTTATTCCATGTCTACCCTTTCGTCACTTTGGTTGTGATCCATTCTGCTATCCTTTGTGTGTCTTCATAGTCACTCTCCCTAGGGCTTATCAAAGGCTGCTCTCAGACAGAGAGGGCAAATGCATGCACATTGAGGTATCCACACTGAAAATGTTTGCTTGCTGTGGGCATTTAAACCAATCCACAAACCTTTGAGACAAGCAATGAAATTGTCTCATCAAATTGAAGGTAATCATATATTCTAACTTTTGTCATTCTTTTCAATTCTTTTTTGAAGTGTGTAAATATTTACTTCGACTTTTTATTATAAAAATTTTTTCATTCACAAATATTTATTGACCATATACTATGTGCTAGGCACTGTGCTAGGTGTTGGACATATTATAACAAATTTGCCCTGTTTCACCTGCTTGAAGGACAAAATCAGCTCTCATTTTTCTCTCTCTTGGCAGTTATTATAATTATTATAATAAATTACAATTATTATATTATATTGTATTACATGAACACAATATAAAAAAAGATTCAAACAGAACGGAATTAAATGAAAAAATATCCTCTCCCACTGCATCATCCCGACTTCCAATCTACAGAGACAACCTGTTTTCTATTTCTTTTCTTTTACAACTTTGCTCTGCAATTCTGAATAATGTACTATAATCTTTATTTATTGATTTAGCAATTGAGATCATAACTTTTGACCTCATGTCCTAAAATATAGTAAATGTAGTTTGTTTGTATCACCTCCACTTCTTTTCTCTAGATTTTTTCCTTGTTAACAGAGGCAATGTGTCCAGCTGAAACAAGCGTCTCTCAGACTCCATTTGGAAGATGAAGTGTTCTGGGAAAGCTCCTGCTTTGCAGATTCAGGTCACAGCTTTTCCTCTTCTTCTTGCTGAAATGTGGAGGCAGTGCTTGCAGGTGCAGCAGCCACGGTAAGGCCATGAGGTGACAAGTGTAACAGTGAGACAATAAAAACAAAGGAGCCGCAAGAGAGCACCCGAGTCCTGAGCGCCATTGTTGAAAATGCGTCCTGCCCTGCCTGCCTACCTCTGGATCTGTTGTAGGTGGGGAAAATAAACCTCTTTCTGTTTAAGCTACTAACTAATCAGGCTGTTACTTGTAGCTGAATGCATTCCTAACAAAAAGAGTTATAGTATTCTCATTCTTCACTGGTAACTTTGTAAGCATAATATGATAATATACTTGTGAGAATAAATATGAGTGTAAATGACATACTTAAATCCCTATGTCTTGTTTCATCCACGTTAGGCGATATCTCATGATGCCATCCTCTAATCACTTGCTTACTGTTATTTTCAAAGAGATATTGAGAAAAGGAAGAGGTAAAAGTGGGAGGTTATCTGCCATCTTGAACCAGGAGCATCACATCTCATTTTGATATTTAGGTTAATTGGCTCAAGCTTCATAAGACCTAGAATGTTCTTTCCTTTCCCCGAGGGTACTCCCTTCTGTCATATAGCTCATGCTCCAAAAAGCCAGTTTTTGTTCCCAGGCATGCAAACACAGATAATTGGAGGATCTAATCAGTCTCTCTTGGGCCCCATCCTTGCTTTCCTTTCTACTGTTGCAGACTGACAGCACTGCCCAGTCAGATGTCCTCCTATCCCTGCCTTGGCTGGGAGCTACTGTAGGACCAGCAGAGTTTCTCGGGAATTAGACAGGGAGGATAAGAGAATGCCCCCCCACCGGGACTTTATTAGCTGTCACGGCCCTGTGCCACTATAGACCTGGACTCCTAATCCTGGACATTTTAAATGTATATTCACATTTAGCCATTATTTTCAAAGCACAATTAAAAAAGTGAGGGTTATTGTGTCAAGAGAGATTATTCTCAGTCACACGCAATGCCCAGAAGATGCTTTCACCCATCTTGTGTGGTACTCTGTCAGCAGCATAGACTCCTCCATCTCCTCTTGGGGAGCCCTTGATGATCTTCCTGGCAGCAGACTCTACCCATCAAAGCTGGAGTAATCAGAATCTTTGGAATTTATTTCTTTTTGGCTGGAGCTGTCTCAGTTCCAAGGGGATCATGTATGGTAAAATGAAATTACTGGCAGTCAGGAGGTTGGATGAAGAGTGCCTAGAGTGGAACCAAGGGGCATTTGAAAAGGGTTGCCTTTCGCTCATATCTACAACAGATACATTCATGTAGTCCCTTGTTCAACAAACATTGATAGGCAGTGTGGTGTATTGAAGTAGTTTTGGAATCAGGAAGACCAACCTGGCCTTGAATTCTGCCCCCGCTCTTTGCTAACCACTTAAAGCAAATTTACTAATTCTCTACTAGTCAGTTTTCTCTCCTTGGAAACATTAAAAATGCTATCTTATAGCAATTCTAAGGTTGGTGATAATATATGTAGCATCCTCCCTTTCACCTCTCGTCATGGAGCATTAGGGGTGTTATTCTCGAGTCACCCAGTGCCCTTGCCCTGACTCAGAGAGAAGCGTAATGAGAGGAGGAGAGAAAAGAGTCCGGGTTGGACTGAGTCACCACTTCCTGCCCCTGAGGTGCCTGAGCTGCCCTTCCTGCAACAATGACTTCGGTGCTGTGAGCAATTCTATCCTTCTAATAAATCTCATTTTTACTTAAGGTGATTGGAGTAGAGTTTCTATCACTTTCTGCTGAAAGCATCCTGAGGATGGCTGCTGAAATCCGTGTCTGTTCTTGAAGGCATGTGGATTGTTGAGTGGGGATAATGAACACCTGAGCAGGCCGAGGGAAGGAAGGCAGGCTCGTCACCAAGGTCCAACCAGGTTCGCCTTTGTGACTGGTTGGGAACCCAGTCCTGGGTGTGAAGAAGGAGTTGTCTCCCTTCTCAGTTGTTCAGCAGCTCTCTCATCCCTCTGTGACTACTGTTATCATCTTGCCTTCTGTCTTCTCCAATGAGACTGAGCTCCCTGAGGGCAGGCACCGTGTCTCTAACGTCTTGCGTGTGACAAGCTGTCCAATTCACATGTATAGAAGGAATAGTGAGTAAATAAATGCACAGAAAGTGAAGGATTTCTCAATTGTTCCTCATAGGAATATGTCCTAAATACAGTCTCCATCTCCCAGTTAGTAAATGAAGAGTTTCTGAATAGTACCATTGTCTGAGCCAATTAAAGTTTTGCACATCCTTGAATCTTGCCTCTGCTATTTACTAACCACTTGACTTACAGCAAATTACGTAGGTTTTCAGTACTCAGATCTCTAATCTGCTCTTTGACAAATCTAATTTTTTGGAATTAAAATGCTATATTGAGAAAAATGTGATACATGCAGAGGGCATTGTGACCAGATGGCATGCCCCTAGGTTAGTTATTTTGGCCAGGAGGGAAATAATATTACAACTAGTTGAGGATCATTGTTTTGGAAGGCCTGCAAACCTTATTACTGTGTGGTCCAACCTGGGGAAAAGTGTACAAAAATATATTTCCTTCTATTTTGGTTAGTTAATGGTGGGCAAGATCACTGATGGGCCATTCTCTATTGGAGGCAAAAATGTGTTTCACGCACACCGGGTAGATGACCACTTAGTATCACAGCAAGGTACAGTTGGACAGTGGGTTCCACGAGGCAGTTCATTAAGATCAACAAATCAGAATTGTAAATTTTTCTCCCACTGCGTCCCTCCACTACTATTTTCTCTTTGAGTTGTTACCATTTATCACTTCCAAGAAATCGAAAGAGAAAAAACGTCAGGAAAGTTTTTAGACTTGTTGGTGAAAAAGTTGTTACTGATGAGTGAGATGATGTCTCCTTAGAAGTTATCACAGCTTGATAGTCCCTTACCCTTGCTCAGAACCTTCGGAAGCCTTTTTGACCTTGTCTGAGGGTCCCCAGTCACTCAGCCTGTGGGCTGAGCCTGTGTTTCTCCATTCTCAAGTGACGATCAGAGAGGGAAGCAAGATAGAAAAGAGATGGGGCCTCATTAGGTAAGGGTAACAGCTCCCTGTGACGAGACATCTAAAGATGGAAAGTTGTTCCTGTCATCTTTTTCATTTTGGTGTTTATATGGCTAAGCTATCAGGGACTAGGGAGTGACAGTCAGCCTAGAAGTCCAGTGTGGGGCATCAAAACTAAGGAGATTTCCAGTGTGCGGCTGGATTCAGGCAACAATGTCTGTGAAATTGTTCAATGACAGACTGAAACTTTATTGCAAGTGGAGTCAGATTAAGATAAGAGTCCAGTTCATTTTTATTTCTAAAAATATATTTGAGATACCCACGGGCTTCATGCTAAGTTATATATTACTGGCCAGCCAACTACATGACCATGTTGTTGGTTTTAGGCATGGAAGAGAATAATTGTCTGAGCTGTCTGGGATTTTGTGCAGATTTTATGAAATTCTGCTTTGGCATAGGAGTGGGGGTGCTTTGTAATAAAGGCTCCTGTATTTCAGCAATAGAATAATAGATAGCAATTGCCTTTAAGAGAAGAAACCAGCTACCATTTATTGAGCTCTTACTATACACCAGGCATTGTGCCACACAAGTCCTACCCAGGTAGTAGATGCAGAATGGAATTGTCTACCACACCCAATTCACACAGACCTCCCTCAGCCAGCAGAGCCTGGGTGAAACCAAGGTTTAGGAAGAAGCAATTTGAGAATGAAACCTTCTTTGTTGATCATCATAGAAAGTATTACAACGTAGCCCAGAGAAGCTGAGCCCTCTCGGCTTGATAAATCCAATGTTATTAGGCCGTAAGAAATAAGAACAAAGTTAAGTAAATAGAAGGAAAATGGATCTCTCATGCAGAACATATTTATTATTTCAGGGGTGGGGTGTACAGTAGAAAATTAATCCTTGGGATTCAGCTATGCTGGATTTTAGGGCAGCTCAAGTTGCACCCTGGAGGCGAAGAAGTTAATATTAAATGTTGTCCCCCTCCCCACGTGTGGCTCCTCTTCCTCAACAGATGCTCAGATCCACACACACCCAACTGGGGCCACTTGGTCTAAAGCCAATTTACCAAATATATTCTTTTTTTTTTTTTTTTAAAGATTTTATTTATTCATTTTCTTCCCCCCAAAGCCCCAGCAGATAGTTGTATGTCATAGGTTCACATCCTTCTAGTTGCTGTACGTGGGACTCGGCCTCGCGCTGGACGGAGAAGTGGTGCCTTGGGGCGCGCCCAGGATCCGAACCCGGGCCGCCAGCATCAGAGCGCGCGCACTTGACCGCTAAGCCACGGAGCCGGCCCTTACCAAATATATTCTTGTGCTTTAAACTATTTATAAAATTTATAGCAAATATAATGTGAGGGATGATTTTAACAGCCTTTGAAGATTTCTATGGCATTTTAGTTGACTGGTTTTCATTTTGGCTTCATAGCAGCATTTCAAGGGAAGTTGAAGTTGCCTGTGGCCATGTCCACTGCAGTGGTGGGAGCTGAGGTGGGGAGAGGGGACTCTCTTTCAAGGCAAACCCGACAGAAGAGTTGATAAACTTCCCCCACCCTGCACAAAGCAATACCTAGGGGAGAAGAAAAAGGGGTATTTCATCTTCCCCTGTGTTGTTTGTTGAATTGTGTCCCCCCCGCAAATTCATCTGCTCAAGTCCCATCCCCCGATACCTTAGACTGTGACCTTATTTGGAAATAAGGTTGTTGCAGATGTGATTAGTTAAGATAGGATGAGGTCATACTGGAATAGGATGGGCCCCCTAATCCAATATGACTGATGTCCTTATAAAAAGTGGAAATTTGGACACAGACACGCATGCAGGAAGAACCCCACGTGGAGATGAAAGTGGAGATCAGGGCAATGCCAAAGATTCCTGCAAACCACCAAAAGTCAAGAGAGATTGTCCCTCACAGTCCACAACCCTACCAACACCTTGATTCCAGACTTCTAGCCTTCAGACTGTGAGACAGTAAATTTCTGTCATTCTAAGCCACCCAATTAGTGGTACTTTGTTATGGCAGCCCTAGCAAACTAATATATCTTGCCACCAAAGTCTGAATTTCAGCAGGGCTACTAGACTATTGTCTGCAGGTAAGAGGGGACCTTGAGTAGAACTGTCATAGCCCTGCTGGATTGGCCAGAGGGCAGGGCACGTGCCCTACCTGGTCAGTTGAAAGCTTGGCAATACCCACCACTGACTGGGAAAGACTTCAAAGTGCTCCCAGGACAAGCAGTTGAAATGCAATCAGATAGGAACAATATCCTGTCTTGTACAGAAATAGACATGTACCTTGGAGATCTGTAGAGGACGTTAATCTTTTCAGGTGATCTCTTGTGCCCAGTCGATTGCGCATGGCTCCTGCTTGAGAGACCCCTCATTAGCCTTATCATGAGCCAAGAGGATGCTCTGGGGCTACAGAGGTGGTTCATTAATAACACCAGCTGTTGCTTCTCAGTGTGATTGAGAATTGTAATTTCAGTCCTTCCAAAAATTCATTTCTGTGGCGATGGCGACATTGGAGTTAGGTTGTGAATACGGAGAGAAAAGAGCATATTATGGCTGAGAGATTTACACAGAACTGAATCCCCACGATATGTGTCTATAAACTGACCCATCCTCAGTCCTAGGTCAGACTGCCATCCCCTCGTACTCAGACTCTCAAAACCTTTCAACCTCCAGCCTTGCCCCGCTCCTGTTCTTCCAGCTGTGACCAGTCTCCTGTCTCAAAGAGGTCTGATCCTGCCACTCCTCTCCTGAAACCCAGCTCACCAGGCCCTCAGTCTCTGTCCCAACTTAAATTCCAGCTTCATTTCCTTCTTGCTCTTACCCAGTACCTGTTGTCCACTAGCACTGTACGTCATGACATTCCCTGAACTGGAGATGTGTTTTTGTGACGCCTTTTTTGTTCAGAGTGCTCTTTTTTTGAAATGCCCTCTCTCCCCTTCTTTTCATTTTAAAATGCTGCTATTTTTTTTTCTTTTTTTTTGCTGAGGAAGATTCGCCCTGAGCTAACATCTGTCGTCAATCTTCCTCTGTTTTGTATGTGGGTCGCTGCCACAGCATGGCCGCTGATGAGTGGTGTAGGTCTGAGCCTGGGAACTGACCCAGAGTGCACCGAACTTAACCACTAGGCTACTGGGCCGGCCCCAAATGCTGCTATCTTTTCAAATTCAACTTCAAATGTCTTGTTTCTGAAGGCTGCTCAAGTCCTGTCTGACAGAACAAATCCAGCCTGGATTTGTTCATTAGGTTAGAATGATGTTTATCATCGTGCTATCATTTTTAGTCATGTGCTGATCTGTTTCTTTCCCTTGAAAATGAGCTTCTTGAGGATGACATCTGTGTCTTGTTTGTCTCTGTAAGCCCGGTGCTTAGCACGCTGTCTGGTGTGCATTGCACATTTAGGACATGTTTGTTGATTGCATCGAAGGACAACACTATGTGCCTCTAAGAAGATGTAGCTTTTAAATAGAAATGAAAGGGCAGTTAACTCTGAGGCGCTGTCTGTCTTCCTGTAGAGATTCAGCTGAATCCCCATCTAAGGCAATCAGTGGTGAGGTGGTAGGCAGCTTCGTAAATCACTGACCTCGCTTGCTACATAAAGACATGTCACACGGGAAGAGCAAGGAAAAGGTCATTCAGGCAGGTACCTCTCCACACTTCTAAGGATGGGCAGCCCTATCTGGAGCACTCTTCACGAAATGTAGGGTGAAGGAACATATAGAGGGGTTGCTTCCAATGGCGGCAGAGGTCGATGAATAGGTGGGTGGCTTTCTAGTTCATTTTCTAGTCCCCTCCAACTCCATTTCAAGGCTCAGATAACTTAAACTTTTCAAGGCTCAGATAACTAAAAGCCGGGAGTTCACCTAACTTCAGGCATGGCTGAAACAATATTTTCAGGAGTGTGTCTTTGTCTCTCTTTCCCTTCTGCTCTCCTTTGAGTTGGCTTTATTCTTAAGCATTTCTTAGTGTGGGACATGTCAGGCTCACCAGAGAAGGGCACCACCTAAAGGTGTGCAGAGCTTCAGCTGTGCAGCTGGCCGTGGCCGTCCTGGCTCCAGGCTTACCCTTGACCAGGTGCCTGCTACTGCGGACAGAGATCACCTTTTCCTCAGCATTCCAGCAAGAGTTCTGCTTGTCACTCTCATGCCCTCTGCTTGAGTCATTTATCTGCTTCCAACCAGTCACCGTGGCCATGGAGATACCAGTGCTCTCAGTGGCCCAGCCTAGGTCAGATGTCCATTCCCAGTGTTGGCACTGCCCCACTCCAAGGCCGTAGGTGGTGGCCCTAGATGCCAGGCAGAAACAACAGGTATCCAGTGATATGTAAAGAGCTGAATACAGTACAGATACATCACAGGATATCAACAAAGACTGATTGTTCTTTCTGTTCCTCCTTCCCCACAATCTTTTTGTTTTACTCATCTGTTTTCTCAACATTTCAGAGATTTGTGAAACAATTGATTTTGTGTCTTTTTTTTTGTGTGAGGAAGATCATCCCTGAGCTAACATCCATGCTAATCCTCCTCTTTTTGCTGAGGAAGACCGGCTCTGAGCTAACATCTATTGCCAATCCTCCTCCTTTTTTTTGTTTCCCCAAAGCCCCAGTAGATAGTTGTATGTCATAGCTGCACATCCTTCTAGTTGCTGTATGTGGGACGCGGCCTCAGTATGGCCGGATAAGCGTGCGTCAGTGTGCGCCCGGGATCCGAACCTGGGCCGCCAGTAGCGGAGCGTGTGCACTTAACCGCTAAGCCACGGGGCCAGCCCCTGATTTTGCTTCTTAAATAACTTTCCAGAGGCCCCTTATAGAAATGTTGAAATTAGAATTTTAGAAATGTCTTATTTATACTTTGTGATCATAGATGCTGAATGTTCTTTCCCAACATCTATAAATACGACTTTGGTAAAAATGACATTCATTTAGATCCCATTATGAGAACAATACTTATATCATCTATCTACTTATTAAGGACTTGCTGTTTATATGAGATTTTGGGAAGAGTACTCCAGAAGCCCACCTAATTTTGTGTGAGAAATTTCTATAATTTTTATTCACTTTTAATTACGTTGAACATTGGGCATCTTCCACAGGCAAGACCTGTGCTGGACTGAGTCATACATCCTGTTATTACATTTTCTCCTCAAGAGTTTAAGGATTGATTATCTCCAATCTATGTAACTTGTCCAAGTTAGAATGTGGCAGAACCCACGTTAGCTCTCAGGTTTGTATAACCTCGTGTCCTGTACTTTTTGTACTTGAGTGTAATAAACTTTTTTTTAATATTTATACTTTTAAATTCACAGGTTTCCAATTCATGCATTTCTAGGTTAGCAAGTCATTTTCTGTTTTGAAAACTATTTGTTTTACCTCCAGGTTTTCCTAAAAAGAAAAGGAGCCGAGAAATTAATAAGTGAAGGGAAAGAGAAATGTGTTGTATGTTTCCATTATCCAACGCAGGCCATTTAGTTCTTAAGTATTCCTATGAGATAACAAAAGCAGCTGGTGCCAGACGTGAAAAGGAAACTGCACACAGAGCCTGCTAGTCAGGGGATGAAAAAGTAGTGGTTGAGAGAAGGAAATGCAGCCTTGCCAGAGAAAACCATGACTCACGGTTCAGACAGTTGCCTCCAAAACACTCAAGAGAAAATATTCTCTGTCGAGTCTGGTGAGGGAGCAGGTGGGAATTTCCTGCTAATCTCTCTAGAGAAAGGGAGAGAGAATCCTTTTCTGAATGCAGGCAGGGGGGAGACAAACTGCTTAAGGGAGGAGAGCCCCTTCTGCAGAAGGTCCTCACAGGCACTTGGAGCAAAGCCCAAGTGCTTCTTGTTCCCTCTCTAAATCACAATATCTGTGCTATGTCATAGGATAAAAATAACACTTGGGGAGGCAGTAGACAGTTACAGGTAGTGAAGAGTATGGTCTCTGTTCTTTACCAACTTGGGCCAGTTACTTAACCTTACAGAGCCTCGGTGTGTAGAAAGGAGAGAGTAATACTTTCCTGCTAGGGTTCTCAGGAGGGTTAAGTAAGGTGGTATATACTTATAACACACTTAGCAGAGTCCCTTGCAGAACATATGTCTTTAAGAAATGTGGCTGTTATTATTGTGTTTGCATTATGCTGTTATTGCAAATATTTACATTATGAAGACATAACTTAAATATAGTTGCCTTGATGATTCCTCAAGAAATTAAATATAGAATTATCATATGATCGGGGAATTCCACTTCTGGGTACATACCTGAAAAAAGTGAAAGCTGGGACTCAAACAGGTATTTGTACAGCCATGTTTATAGCAGCATTGTTCGCAATAGCCAAAAGATGGAAGCAACCCAAGTGTCCATCAGTGGAGGAGTGGATAAACAAAAGGTGATATATATATACAATGGAATATTATTCAGCCTTCAAAAAAAGGAAATTCTGACACATGCTACAACATGAATGAACCTTGAATACATTATGCTAAGTGAAGTAAGCCAGTCACAAAAGGACAAATATTGTGTGATTCTACTTATATGAGTTACCTGGAGTAGTCAAATTCATAGAGACAGAAAGTAGAATGGTGATTGCCGGGAGTTGGGGGAAGGGGGAATGGGGAATTAGTGTTTAATGGTACAGAGTTTCAGTTGTGGAAGATAAAAAAGTTCTGGAGATGAATGGTTGTGATGGTTGCACAACAACGTGAATGTACTTAATGCCACAGAACTGGACAATTAAAAGTGGTTAAAATGGTAAATTTTATGTTATTTTTTCACATTTAAAGAAAAAAAATAGTTTCCTTGCACACTGGACTTTGTATTCTGCAACTTGAAATACAGTTGGTGCAAGTATGCAATGTAGAAAGAGTTCTGGGATTTTTTCAGAGGTTTAGCATGTGAGGGTATTGATCAACTTCTTGGGCAACCTTTTAAAATATGAAAGACTATTGCAAATGTGACATAAAAACCTCTAACAATCTAACTGCTGACAATGATGAACATAGACTGTAAGATAATTTTTCCTTTCCAACATCCTATAGATTTGATAATCTTGGAATCTTATTAAGAGCTCTTAGGATGTCAGACAATGAATTTTGATTCTGACAAAGGAACACAAGATGCTTTGGCTCCATTTTACTTATTCGTTTATTTTCCAATAAATAGATATATATTTTTAAGAGATTTAATGAAGTATAATTGACTACAATAAAGTACACATATTTAAAGTGAACACTTTGGTAAGTTTTGACACGTGTACCCCCCTGAAACGATTACCACAATCAAGACAGTGAACATATCCATGTCCTCTCAAAAATTTCCCTATCTCCATCTGCAATTTCTCCCCCATCTCGTTCCTCACTACCACCACCCTCATCCCCAGGTAACCACTCATCTGCTTTCTGCCATGATAGACTGGTTTTCCTTTATAGAATTTTGTATAAATGAGACAATACAGAATATACTCTTTTTTTGTCTGTCTTATACTCAGCATAATTATTTCAAGATTCATTCACATTGTTGTGTGTACTGGGGATTCATTCCTTTTTATTGATGAGTAGTATTTCATTACATGGATATACTACAATTCCTTTAATCATTCATCTGTGATGGACGTTTGAGTTGTTTCCAATTTGGGGATATCACGAATAAAGGTCCTACAAACATTCATATACAAATCTGTACATGGAAACATGCTTTCCTTTTTCTTGAGTAAATAACCAAGTAGAATGGCTGGTCATATGGTAGGTATACATTTACCTTTTTAAGAACCTGCAAAATGGTTTTCTAAAGTGGTTGTACTATGTTTTATTTCCATCAGCATTGTATGAGAGTTCCAGTTGCTCCACATTCTTACCAATGCTTGACATGGTCAGTCTTTTAACTTTAGCCATTCTAATAAGCATGTAGTGGTATTTTGAGGCTTTAATTTGCATTTCCTTAATGACTAATGATGTTGATCATCTTTTCCTATTAGCCATCTGTGTATTTTCTTTGGTGAAGTGTATGTTCAAGTCTTTTGTCCATCTTTTATTGGGTTGTTTTATTACTATCAAGTTTTGAGAGTTCTTTGTATATCTTCATGTATTGATTTAAGTCCTTTATCAGATATGTGACTTGCAAATATCTTCTCCCAGTCTGTGACATGTCTTTTCATTTTCTTAAGAGAGTCTTTGGAAGGGAGCTCCATTTTTTTCTTATTCCTAGGCTAACTTTGGGGGATATAATTTAAAGAATGCATTTTGGGTTTTCTAAGAACACCCTACACAAGGAATTATAAAACAAAGCAGGAATTTTGAAATTGAAGTCGAATTTACTGATTTGGTGGTAATTGTTTGATGTGAACAAGTTTCTGGAGTATTCTCCATCAAGTCAATTAACAAGTTAAGTGATTAACTTGGTTTTACTAAATTAGGAGAGTATATTGCTGGGCTGGCAATTCTAATTCAATTTGTTTGTTGTATTAGAGTTTGATTGTTTTAAATTAGCTATTCTAGATTTTAGACAATTAAACTGGTATTGAAAAAGCACCAATTAATGCTGAGAACAAAAGGATAAATTCATGAAACAGTTCAGTTTTTAGGCTCGATAAGCATTGGTACAACAGATTCAGAGAAAAAGCCTGTAATTGGCAAGATCTGGTTCTGGGTGCCATTCGCCTTCTGACTCCATCACCAACTGCTGGCTCTCTCTGTATGTCTCATAGCTGGACTAGCCAAGATGAAAGTCTGCATTGATGAGGGCCCTTCCTTCTCTGCTGGGCAGACCTGAAGTGACCACATATAGAACTTGACCAAGATGGCTGGTGGACTTTCCTCAGAAAGGCTATGGTAGATCCTCATGGTGGAATGGGCTCCTCTGTAATCAAAGACCATTTTGCATTCATTATTTGATCTAAACCACAAAAAATCCACAAAGAAGGCTTTAGTATTTCCATGTATTTATTTGCTATTCATGTATCTCTTTGGTATAGTATCCATTCAAATATATCACCCATTTTTTATTGGGTTGATTATTTTCTTATTGTTGAGTTTTGAGATATTTTTTATTTTTGTTTATTATTTTTTTTTTTTTGAGGAAATCAGCCCTGAGATAACATCCATGCTAATCCTCCTCTTTTTGCTGAGGAAGACCGGCTCTGAGCTAACATCTATCACCAATCCTCCTCCTTTTTGTTTCCCCAAAGCCCCAGTAGATAGTTGTATGTCATAGTTGCACATCCCTCTAGCTGCTGTATGTGGGACGCAGCCTCAGCATGGCCGGAGAAGCGGTGCGTCGGTGCGCTCCTGGGATCCGAACCTGGGCCACCAGTAGCAGAGCGTGTGCACTTAACCGCTAAGCCACGGGGCCAGCCCATGAGATTTTTTAAAAATATATATTCTGGATACAAGTCCTTTATCAGATATGTGATTTGCAAATATTTTCTCCCAGTCTGTGGCATATTCTTTTCATTGTCTTAAGAGTATTTTATGAACAAGTGCCTGCATCAGATGTCTCTGAGTACCTAAAAGTGCCTAATGACACCCAAAGTGCCTAAATATCAGCTTTGTTAATTGTAAAAAATACCATACAAATGTATGCTGATATTCCCCTGTACTACATGTCCATATGGTCAGGCAATATTTATCTATTTATATATAACCCAGATGTTTGCCAGGGCCTTCTAACTGCTTAAGAGCTAGATAAAACTGCTCTACCTCCTAATCTGTGTCTGTGGAAGCACAGTGTCCTCTCCATGATTTCCCTTGATTCCTAAGGTGGGGTGGTGGGGGAGTGCTCTGTTGTCATGGCTCTGCCTTCTGTCCCTACTAATTTGGTTCATGTGTGGACTTGTGGCCACCCCATGCTGGTTTCCCCATACTATTTCAAACATGGACCTGGACACTTTATATGATTTCTACACACATAGGCACCTTGTGTGGGTAGCCATCTCTACTGAAGTTTTGGAGGAGATGGAGGAGAGGGTTCCATCGCATCACTGCATGTAATTTCAAGTTGCATGTGAGACGTCTTGTTCTTAAAAGTCCTTTATTCGCCCCCATCAGAAATTTTTCACTGCTGTCTTATTCCAGGGAGCATCACAGCTCCAGACCATCTGGTGGGTTTCTCTCTGTCTCTTTCCTCCTTAGAAACAGACACACAAAAACAGGGTATTGGTGTATATCTTCTGTGTTCCCACACCCATAGCCTCAAGCTCTCACCTTGCATCTCAAGAGGCTCATTCAATGTTTTTCTAAACAAGTGCTCTCCTTGCGAGGTGTTCTGACGCCAGCTAAAATAATAACTTTACTCCTCATGTGTAGCTCTCTGTTTAGCATATGCAAATACCCACCCATGTGCTTTTGCACTAGCCTCCCTCATTCTTATTGGAATTAATATTAATTGTCATTTATCCTCTACTGGTGATGGACATACTTCTGGTATTTGGGATGGGCCGGCACGCTCAGCTGTGGCACAGTTATTTATAATTCTCCAGAAGAAAGCTCTCCTCTGTCCTTCTGGGCCTCAACACACATATAGAGCAGTTCTTTCTAGCCTCTCGGTGCCTGGGCCAGTTTAGCTTTTAGGCCCAGAGAAGGTGGGGGACAGTCAGGGCCCATTGCCAACAGAGACTTGTTAAGCATCCTCTTTGTTGCTCTAGACACTGCCTATTACTCTGCATTTCTATCTGCTAATCTCGTCTTTGACTCCTAGGCAAAAGGAAGCACCACGGCTGTGGAAGGGATTTTGGCAGAGCTAGGGGAGTCATAGAGTGTGCAGTGGTAGGGGAGAGAGACGGTTTATTGTTTGATGGGGACCTTGACTACCTTGGGACGACGAAGGCAGCAGACCCACCAGGATGGCACTTTTTGGTTCCACAGCGGGTGTGTTACCCGCCTTGAGTCAGAAGAGGGAGCCCCAAGTTCTGCACAATCTGTCTTCTCCGGAACTCTTGACTGACAGATTTCTTCTGGAGGCCGAATCCCTCAAAGGGAACTTAAACCTCTGTACTGCTCTAGGAGAAAGTGCCCAGGCACAAATAAAGTCTTTATATGATTCTTCCCTTTGTACTTTTTTTAACCTTCACTCATTAGCTATGTGACCTTGGGGCAGTTGCTAAACCTCTGTGAGACTTAGTTTCCTGACCTATAAAATAGCTATAATGTCATTGTGCCTACCTGAGGCGTGCTTGTGAAGAGGACTACATCCAATTCTGTACATATGAGCTCAGCAGAGTGCCTGGATGGCAGCTGCTAATGGCAGGAACAGTCATAATAATCCATGTCCCCAAGGGGTTCAGTACAAGACAGAAAGCCAGCCATGCTGGCCAGGGGCCTAAAGAGCTCCTAGGAAAACTTTATTTTCCCAGTGTAAGCCCTGGCAAAATTAGCGCCCTCTCTATCCTGCCTGAATTTCCTTTTCTCTCATGCTTCCTAGTTTTTCACTTGGCCTGAAACTGGGCTTAAAATGCTGCACCTGCCTTGGACTTGGCTTTGGGGAGTATGTGGCTTCAGAGATGCAGAGCAGCAGGAAAAGCAGATAGGATTTTCCTGGAATTCTGTATGAACAGTGCCGGGGGGACCAGGAGCAGACTTGCTTTTGTGAAGAAAATAGGGAGAAAACCTAGACACATGGCGGGGGTATAAAGCAGAGTTCTTTCTCCCTGTGGTGCCTGTGCCCTGGAAGGAGACAGAGATGCCAGCTCCCCTAAGACACCCATACATCTTGGTTGTCCCATGAAGAGTACCATAAAGGGACTGCTACTTAACAGTGTCACAGAAGTGCCTGGGACTTCTCACCCTTAGGCTAGGGGGGCACATAAACATTTAAAAATCCTGTGGGGTCTGGGGGTGAGAGGGGGAGGCAGAGCATCCTGCAGATAATGGGGATGAGCTTAGGCAAACACAAGAGCTGAAATATTCCTCTGGTTACCCTGACAGCCAGTCAAATTCTAACTTTAGGGCCAGAGAGCGCAGGGCACAGAGTAGAAGCAGCAGCACCCGTCGTTCTCGTTCCAGAGCCTCCTGCCTGTCTCTTCCACTTTCCTGTGGCTCAGGCCGCATTTATTCTCCTATGAGGTTCCGGTCCCCTCATCATCTCTTACCTTGTATATGCCACGTGGCTTCCTTGGATTTTAAATGCCTTGAAATCAGGGGCCAGAAACTATACTAGTTTGCAGGCACGTTTTACAAAGAACATCTAATAGATACTCTGCAATTTTTAACATGGGTGGTTATATAAATCAAGTTGAAATTAAAACGGCCATGTTGACTTTTGTTTCCTAAAAAATTTATTTTCCAAGGTAAAGGTTTAAATAAATAAATAAATAACTTAATTCATAAGTTAGTAAAAAATTCTCGTCTTTAACTGTCCTTTCAAACGCAGTGCATTAGCTGTCAGTCACTGAAAGCGCCTCTGCTGGTTGAAGAACACCTGAAATCACCGTCAGCATTGTCCGTTCTCAGAGGCACAGGCCGGGAGATCTTCAGTTTTGGAGGTAATCTAGGAGTCCGGTAAGGAAGGAAAAGTTCCTGAGGATTTCCGCTTGGACTGTTGTCCAGGCACAGCGGCTGTACTTCTTGGCCTTCAGGTACTGCACGATCCGTACGTAATATTTCCTCACGTGCGGAACGGGCGTGTTTTCCCAGGTGAAGTTTTCCTTCTCCGTTATTTCATCCACGTTTGTCTCCAGACGGTCCATCTGCAGGTGGACTTCCGCACGGAGCCTCTCGACGATGGTCTCATTCCAGCCAGTGCTAGCGAAATTTCTTCTGAAAATACCTAAGGTCTGCCGGAGCATCTCATAGATGACCAACACGGCGTCCTCCTTCTGCAACTGCTGTGGTTGCTCAATCTCCTCGGGGACCTCGAAGTTCATTCTGTCCTCGCGGCAATAGGTCCCATTCAACTGCCACAGGAGATTCTGACATGCCGAATTGCTGCTTCTTAGTTGGGACCGAAGCAAGTTGTAGTTCCTGGAAAGAGCCACGGTGCAGAAACACAGCAGGAGAGCCATCTGGAGGATACACCTGTTGGTCATGATGAAAACAGGAACAGCGTTGCCTTCTACCACCTCGATGCTGGAGTAGAGGCTGCAAGAGCTTGAGTGCGAGTGTCCTTCCTCCATGAGTGTGGGCTATTTATACGGATGGTCCTCCACTCTTTCTACTTCAGAGGAATTTCCCACTTTCAGTTCTCCCTTTCTGTTTTCCTATGTCATTGAAATTATTAGCAGTCTCTAAAACTCTTTTACTTTAAGCTCCTAACTATTTTATTTTATATATATTAGGGAAAAAGATAAACTCTGAGGATTTCTAATGTTTCGTAAAGTTTCAGTGAATTCTTAAATACCAAAGGAATAAGCAAGCAAAATCATTTAGGACTCTACTATTACAGGGTTCTTTTATTTGGCAAAGTATTTGTTATTTTTCTGTTTTAGTATTATGAGGTTTTGGGGGGGGTGTTTTGTATGAGAATTTTCTTTTTCATGAGAATTAAATTCCCAATTACACTATCACAAAACAATAAATATATGCAGTTTGTGATTTTAAAAAAGACACCTACTTGTTTGTATCTAAAATAGAATAATGTTCAACTAAGTTGATCTGAATTGTTTTTGCAGGGCCTTAACCATATACAGCAAGACATCAAATAGCTTTATCAGCCTTATTTGTTGCCTTATCTGGCAATCTCAACTATCTAGAAGATAACTGAAAACTAGGGATTAAGCAACATCTGTAAGCAGACAAAATGAGTGTTACACAGGCCATGCACCAAACCTCGTGGTCCCCTTTATAGGAGGCCTGTGTGACCATTATGGAGGGCCAATGTATTCTTATTTTGTACATATTTCTAACAAATCTAAATGTCTGATTTTCCATTACCATGCAAATAGATACCATGAATTAGAAGGAGGTCTAGAAGGAAAATGGGAGAAAAAGAAATCAAGCAATCAGGGGATGTTACTGTTGAGACAAACTGTCCTATCTCAATAGACCTGAGGCCATTTTTTTGTTAGAGAATAGTAACAAATTTTCATACGAGAAGAATCAGTAAAAAATAAAATTATGATTTTTACATCCTGTTTATACAGGCGGGGAGAGAAGTCATGCATTTTTAAAGATTTCAATACAAAAATAAGTTATAATAACTATGGTATTTAAAGTAATTATTTTTAGTTTTCAGAAAACCTTGCATTATCTTTCAACCTGAATTTACTGAATCCCCACTGTGTGCAAGGAGCTATAGCATGAACTGCTACAGATTGTAATCCCCGTTCTCATGGATCCCACAGTTAAGTAGGAGAGAAGAGCATTAATCAAAGAAATACACAAAAGTAAAATGCAATGGTGACAATTGGTACAGAGGAGAGGTTCATGGTTCTGTGGGTTCCTGTGCTACAGGGACATAATGTAGCAGGAGAGGTCAGAGAAGACTGCCCTCAGGTAGTGACACTGGAGCTGGAATCAGAAGGCAGGTCAGATGGGACGGCATGTGCAAAGATCCTGTGGTGGGAGGATGCATGGTAAGGGTAGAGGACAGGACCGAAGGCCATTGTGACCTTGAAGTCAGAGAGTGGTCAGAGAGTGGTCTGAGATGAGGCCAGAGGGCAGGTGGGAGCCAGAGAGCCCAGAGATTGTGAGGCGATGTAAAGAAGTTTTTCTTTATCCTAAGAGCAGCAGAGACCATGAAAGGGTTTATGCAGGGTGGAGTACCTTGAAGGTTTTGGAACAAAAAGACTCTCTCTACAGTAAGCAATGAGTAATGGAGGGAAGGCAGATGGCTGCAGGCAGAACAGTTAGGGGACTTACCCACATGTTAGACCAGGAGGATAGTGGTGGAGAAGGATAAACTTATTTATGTGAAATCTCTCATTTCCTGACAACGCCAGATTCAAATGCTTGAGGAAATTCTGCATCATTTTACAGATAGCTGCAACAGTTCTCTTGATTCTATGGGTTATGATAATTTCAATATATGCTTCATGTTGAGGGACATTACTTCCATTGTACCAAATCGAAGCAGAGGCTGGGAGAGTCTGGGTAAATGTGGATTCATGAACCTGGTTCAACCCTGAGCTCCAGGTTTCCCCTCGTCAATAGATTTCCTGTCTTCTGATCTTTACAATATGCTCAACCTATCTCCCAAATGTCCCTCCATTCCTCGTCCTTCTTCTTCACTGGCTGTATGTAATCAGCTCTCCCCAGAGGGGCCTATCTATTGGTGACATCTGAGGTGTTCCTAAAAACCTACTCGTGCTTGAACTGCGCTGATACAATGCCTCCTACACGGGGTGGAGAGGAAGCAATTTATCTTTCCCTCTAGACTGGGGGAGTGGGAGAGAGCAGCGCCGTTCATTCACACGAGTGAAGAGTATTGAGAGTTGAGAAGACGCAGCAAACAATCCACGAATATGGGGACGAGACTCTGGGAAGGCGGCAGTGGTGGCAGTGTAGTTTTGAATTTCCCTGAGTCCCTACACAAGAACAGACACTGCAACTAGAAGAAACAAAAACCCCATCTAACGTAAAAACTGGGTGACAGAACCACAAAATGCAAACAGATGGGGACAAACCACCCATTGCCACAAGACCTGCCTGGTAGTATCGTCCGTGTGGGAGAAAGCAGAGGAAAGCAACGGACCTGAGAACCCCAGAACAGCCGAGAGGTGTTTACTGGACAGGCATCCAGGCTAGTTGAAGAACAGCAGCTGAACCTGGAAGGGATTTTGCCCAGAGCAATAGCTGGTGAGTGTGAGGAGCCTCAGTAAGTCCTGAAAGGCACTGAAATAGTGTAGGATATGAGCAATTTTCACACCGACCAGGCACCGCTCCCTTTTGGGAAAGGGCCCTACACTGGGGAGAAACTACTAGAAGGAGACTCAAATTTGAGCAGGATAGAAACAACAGAGACAAGGAAAGAAGGCCAGAGCAGTGTGGGGTGGACAACTCAGAAAGCAAGCTACCACGTTTTTGCACACTTCACCAAAGCAACAGAAGAGGGAGCTCCGTGAAGTTAGAATAACCATTGACCACTTCTAGAAGTCAGCAAAATAAGCTCCTATAGAATCAAACATCAGCATAGTATTAGGGTTAAGTCTCGTACAAAGTTATTATTAGAAAAAGGCGAGTAAGGAGCAGAATAATATCTCTACAGATAATGAAAATATACCAGGAATGCATTCAACACCACACAGACCAAAATTTTAACATAGTTTTCCCAAATGAGTTTAAAAATATTAAGAAATGATATAAAACAACATAAATCAGAATTAGACAAATTCAGAAACGAAGTAATATATGTAAGAAATAATTAGAAATAAAAGAAAAATCTCTAAATTTTGCTGAATAAGTTATAGTCACAAGAAATGAGACGTTTTGGGGAAATGTGGCACTGGAGAAAAGCTTCAATCTGGGAAAACATGTTAGTAACTAGAATCCAACAGTACAAAAAAATGGTATATATTGATCAAGGGGGGTTATTTTCAGGAAACTGAGGAAGGTTCAATATTATATAGTCCATATCACATTATATGGAGCAGGTTGTAAGGTAAAGTGACCAAAATCTTGAAGAAAACTTGGGTATTTTAAAAATAATATTGGAGTAAGGAAGACCTTTCTCAACAAGATATAAAACCCTGGAACTATAATAGAAAATATTGATAAATATGACTAAAACCAAGTTATAAATTTCAATGTGGCAAAAACATAAATAAAGTCGAAGAGGAAGAGCTGTATCAGAAACAGTCAGCACACCACGAGGAAGGGATAATTTTCTTCATGCAGAAACAGCCCCTAAAATTAATAGAAAACTTTAAAATAGCCAGACACCAGGAAAAGAAGTATAAGGGCCAATGAAGATATGAAAATCTGCTCAATGTTACTAAGAAATGTAAATGAAACTAATAACAAGGTAACCATTTTTCACTAAAAGATTTGCAAAGGGCGTGGAGAAATGGTATTCTAATATACACTCAATGGAAATATAAATTCATGCAAGCTTTTTAGAGAGGGGCGAAGACTGTTTTTTCAAAAATGGCCAGAACAATATCCCCCATCCCACGTGATAATCTGCAGTGTGGCTCTGACTCTCTACCCATCAAGAGCTGGGGTCTGCGTCCCTCCTCTTGAATTGGGGCAGAATTCTGCAGTAGAAGCCATGTTGTGTAATTTCTGAGGCTGGGTCAAGAAAGATAATGCAGAATCTACCCTGTTAGCTGGAAATCTTGCCCTTGAAGCTGTCTGCCGCCATGTAGTGGTCCAATTGCCCTGCACCTGCTATGCTGTGGGAGAGCCCAAACTAGCTCGCAGGGAAAGACCACGTGGAAATTGGCAATATGATTCAAATATTAACATTTCAAACAATGGAATTGTCCCTTTAATTTGCAATACCACTGCTAGGAATTTACCTATGGATATTCCTGCCGAAGTATGCATATATGTAGGTGTATATATATTATAAATTTGTATTATATGAACATTTATGAATGTTCATTGTAGTACTGTCATAGTAAAAAAGACAAATTAAATATCCATCAGCAGGGAATCAGTTAATAGTGTGGTACAGACAAAATGGAATACTATATAGCCATTAGAGAGGATGATCAGCTGATATGGAGCTATATCCCAGATATATTTAATGAAAAGAACAATACACATAATAATGGATATGGTATTATCATTTGTTTTATAAGTTGATAGAAAAATATACACATGTATGTTGATACATGCATATAATTATTTTCTCTGGGCACATTCGCTCATCTATTATTAGTAGTTACCCTAGGAAAGAATGCTGACGGGAGTGAGGACGCAGCAAGGAGGAAAATTCTTTCCCTTTTCACTTTGTACCTTTAGAACTGTTTGTGCCTGAGTTTTTTCCCCATGATAAAAAGATATCTGGGAGATAGGATTATTAGGCATTTTCATAATTTAGCGTACTTTATGTGTTTGAAAGAATTTAACATGTTACTAAATTTTTCACCTTTCTTTTGTTTTATTCACATTTAAAATTTTTTCTATAATGAACATATACTATTAGAAAATAAAAAGCACCCAGTGATATTCAAAAGCAGGACATAAAATTTTACATACAATGCAGCTATGTAGAAGTATATAGAGAAAAATAATAAAAGGAAATATACTAACATTTTAATAGTGATTGTGTTTGACCTACAAAACTAAGAGTGATTTTTTTCTTTTTTCTTTGTGTGGTTTTCCAACTTTCCAGTGGTGAACGTCTTCTTTCATTATAGAACGTGTTCATTTCATTCTATGTTCTTTCATTATGTCTTTCCTTTCATTAATCTACACTAAAAAAAAGAACGAATAAGGCCCAGCCTTTCTGGTTATTCTGCTTCTTCCGTGGGTTTCATTCCCTCTGGCCTCTTGATCTTTGCACGCCAGCTCTGAACAGACCCTCAGCCATCTCATGGGTTCTGCACAAGGAGTTTTGGAAAAAGCAAAAGCATCTCTCGGCTGTTCCACTTTCGGATGCCCAGTAAAGTCAGTCATTGAGTAATTCCTCGGGGTGTTTCTCTTTGAAAAGGATCCTTGGGTTAGCCTGAATGATCCACGGCTCACAGCACAAAGGCCAATGCAAGGAGTCACAAAGTTCAGTCAGACTAGAGCTGGTCCATTGCACTCGGGGACGGAGGTCGTCCCAGGAGTCTGGTCACGGGGGCCTGGCCCTCCGGGGTGACTTGCACACTCGTGTAGAGCTGACCTCCCCAGGTGTGACAGAGGGTCTCCTCACCCTCCCCACATCCAGTGGCCTCTGATCCTCCATGCTGAGAGAGTTCATAATCTAACGGAATAAAAATAATAGTGGTGGCAGTAGTAACAGTAGTGTTAGTTACCATATATTGAGCACTTACTGTGTGCCAATCTCAGAATAATCCTCATAGTAAACATTTAAGATGGGTTATTATCATCTTCATTTTATAGAGGAGGAGACTGAGGTTCAGAGAGGCTAAGTAATGTGCCCAAGATACACACAGCTAATAAGGTGTGTGGATGGCGTTCAAACTTGTGCTTTTTCCTGTATACCACAGTTAGAATAGGAAGTAGACCGAGCCAGCCCCTTCAGATAGGTACGTGGTGCCAACCATGGTGGCAATGGTGTCTCTAAAAGGAAAAAGGAATTAGAGCTGATCGGATGATAAGGAGGCATTCAATGCACTTAGTGCGGGCAGTGTGCCTAAAGAAGTGGTGTGAGTTGCACAGGCAGAGGGGACTGTGGTGAAGGTGACATGGTGGAGGGCATTCTAGATCAGCGCTGCCCAATACAAATATAATGCAAGCCACATAAGCAATTTAAAATTTTCTAGTAGCCACATTACAAGAGTAAAAAGAAACAAGTGAAGTTAATTTTAATAGTATATTTAAAAATAATACAACATGTAATCAATATAAAAGTATTAATGAGATAATTCTTCTTTTTCATACCATCTTCAAAATGTGATGCATAGTTTTACATTCGTAGTACAGCTCTTGGGACTAGTCAAGTGCTCAATGGGCCGCATGTGGTTAACGACTACGATAATGGCCAGCACAGCTCCAGACGGAGGGACCAGCACGAACAGAACCAGGAGCATGGACACGTTTGCCAGGAGCAAATAGAAGGAACTTCAAATTTGTGGACAGGCTGAGTGTTAGGAGTCAAGGGGACTGAGAGTGGAAAAATCAGCTGGAGGTGTCCTGTGGAGGCTCTTGAAGGCCACAGGGTAGCGTTTGTACTGCGCAGACGCTCTCATGACTGCAGAGGTTGAAAGTAAAGGCCGTGGCTAGGGAATTGGAAGAAAGGGGATGGATGCAGAGTAATAAAAAGGGAATTGTTTTTTCTGGTTTCTTCCCTTTGTACTCTTCCCAGTTCTTGCTCTTGTCTTCATGAGGTGCTTCCTAACACGTCTCTTCCAGTCACCGTAAGCAGTTTCTCCTCTAGGGGCTGGCCGGGTAGCGCAAGCAGTTAAGTGCGCGCGCTCTGCTGCAGCGGCGGCCCAGGGTTCGCCGGTTGGGATCCCAGGTGCGCACCGACACTCTGCTTGTCAAGCCATGCTGTGGTGGCGTCCCATATAAAGTGGAGGAAGATGGACACAGATGTTAGCTCAGGGCCAGTCTTCCAGGGCGAAAAGAGGAGGATTGGCGGATGTTAGCTCAGGGCCGATCTTCCTCACACACACAAAAGAAGTTTCTCCTCTACCCCTTCTCCTGAGGGTCTGGTGATAATCACTGCAGAAGCCCATGTATGAATGGGTTAAAAATCTCTTCTTTTGTAAGACACTGTCTCTTTTGTTTCATTTCCCCTAATTTATCAGAGTGTTATTACAAAATCAGGAAAATTCACATAACCTTCTCTCTCCCAGGGAAATCTATCTCTTCGTCCGGCATAATGTATACCTGCATTACAAGGATTAATGCCCGGGGCCCTTTCCTGGTGTGGGAGATCAAGATTAGGCCACCCTGAAATATATCTCTTTACCTTGATTGTTTTCTCTGAGGGACATTTGACCTCCCCCACTACCTGCCTAAAGAATTGGACATAGTAACTCCTTCCTGGAACAGATCTTCTATCTGATGGCTGTAATATAATGTAAAATAGATGTTACAATAGAAAAGGCATCAACAAGCCCATCTTATGTCTCTCTGGCCACATTCTCTGGATGGCCTTGCAAGGAGTTGCCAGACAAACATTTACATTTATAAGGGAAATCTCCATTTGTAAAGGTATCTCCCTCTCTGTATTGGGAAGAGAAGGGATGGCCTCATTTCTAGAAACTTATCAATGTGGAAGGTGAGGCCTTAAATCTGCATAATAACCTTACTCTTGTTTACTGTGCTTTAGTGGTAATCTCCTGTAACTGACTCCCCCCACCCTCAACATCCTCCTTTGTCATTGGCTGAACATGGTATTTAAGACAAGAATTTCTGTTATTGTGTTGAGAAACGCAGTGTCCCTGCTTTCTCCCATGTATACATGTTATTAAACTTGGTATTATTTTCTCCTGCTAACCTGTCTTGTTAATTATTTGGCCAGCCAGAAGAACCTTAAGGAAAAGGGCAGAGGGAGATTCTCCCTCTCTCCCGACACTGGCACCTTTTCCTTTGTTATTTGAAGCCCTTTTTCACTTCACCCCTCTGTGGAGATTGTTTTTGCCCGCGTCCTCTGTGACCAACTTTCTGTGGTACAGAGAGCTACTTCCGGTTCCTGTACCAGTTTCTTCTGGTTAATGAGGCTTTTCAGAGGCGGAGTGACATTCAGAAAGTAAAACAAGGATGACGTTTGCAGCCAATTGAAATCACCGTTTGAACTTGGAGCTGCTTTGCCATAAACCTCCCAGAGTAGAAGAGGTTCCTCCTCTTCTTTTTCTATATAGTTCTCTGTGCCAGACAATTATGTATCTAGAAATCAAAATTACAGTTGTCTTCTCCTCCTCATCTCTTCAATTATTTCTTCAAGGAGAAGGGCCCTACAAAAATGATAAATTAGACAAGATGAAGATTATCAAGAAGTTCATGAGCAGCGGCAAAACAGAAATTAAGCCAAAAAAAGTCTTTCAGAGAGAGCTTGGAAGGGGCAGCAAAGTCTATATTAAGAGAATATTTTGATACTCTCTTAATTTGATATACACTTTTTTGAGAAAAAGTGTATATAATAAACGTAGAAAATCATGCACAAATCTTAAGAATACAGCTTAACAAATTATTATAAAGTAAAAACTTATGCCTACCTTTGTAACCACAAACTAAGAGACGATGTGAACACTACCAACAGAACAAACATCCCAATCATTATTCCCTCCGTCCCCCATCACTACTTTCCTTCCCCAGCATCACGACTGCCTTTTAACACCCTATATTCTGCCTGTTTTTGAACTTTGTATAAATGTATTCTTTCCCTCACTAATATGTCCGTGAGATTCATCTATGTCGTACGCAATTTGCCGCACGAATGTGTCATACCCATTTAGAAATGCCACACTGTTTTATCCTTTTCACTACTGATGAACATTCGGGATTTTTTTCCTCCTGACTTTTTGTCATTATAATTAATTCTGCTATGAACACACTTGTATGTATCTTTTGGTGCACCTTTGTACACATTCCTGTTGGGTATATGCCTACGATGACGCAACTGGGTATAGAATATGCGTATGTCCAGATTTGGTAGATAACATCAAACATATTTCCCAAATGTTTGTACCAATTTCCACTCTCACTGTCAGCATATGGAAGTTACAACTGCATGACACTCTTGTCAACCCTTGGTATTGCTGGTCTTTTGAATTGTAGCCATTCAAGTGGTGTATAGTGATATCTCATTCCAGTTTTAGCTTGTATTCCCTGATTATTAATAAGGTTCAGTATATTTTCATATGTTTATGGGTCATTTGGATAGTTTCTTTGTGAGGGGTCTGTTCAAATCTCTTGCTGACTGTCTCAGATATTTTTTTCATTATCTACAGATGATGTAATTGTGTACATGCAAAATACAAAAAAAATTATAGATAAATTGTTAGATTTTAAAAATAAATTTGGCAAGGTCCCTGAGCACAGGGTCTATATTAGAAATCAATTGCCTCTTTCCTAGCAACAAAAAATGGAAAACGACGTTTAAAAAATGATACCATTGACAATAACATAAAAGGTCTACTACTGAGAAATTGTCGCAGCCAAGAGGAACCTAAGAAGACAGGACAGTTAAATTAATGTGGCATTCTGAATGTGATCTCAGAACAGAAAAAGAACATTAGGTAAAAACTAAGGAAATATGAATAAAGTGGGGACTTTATTTTTTTTTAAGCAGCCTTGACAGGTCAAGGTCAACTTCATCTTTTCCTTGGCCTCTAACTACAAGCCTATAATTAAATTTTTGATTCAAATAAGGTGGCCAGAAACCAGTGAAAAATAGTACATAGTTTTTTCCCTTAAATCGAGACTGATTTTTTTCACCTTCAACACCAATGAGGATCAAGCAGCTTCTCCCACTTGTTCTTTTTGTCAGTGAGCAAGGGACATTTAAGCACGTGGTGGGCTGGCCGCATCATTAACAAGGGCAATCAGACTCTGCAATAGGAGGCTGCCTAGGCCAGCCTTCCCCTGAGACACACACATTCATGTATCGAATAAATATTTAGCAAATATTTATTAATCACTTCATAAAGAAAAATGGTGAATCTTGCCATTTTATTGGGCTGTTTTAAAAATCTCTTTTTTTTAAAATAATTTTATTTATTTAATTTTCCCCCAAAGCCCCAGTAGATAGTTGTATGTCATAGTTGCACATTCTTCTAGTTGCTGTATGTGGGACACGGCCTCAGCATGGCCGGAGAAGCAGTGCGTCTGTGCACGCCCGGGATCGGAACCCGGGCCGGCTGCATCGGAGCGCACGCACTTAACTGCTAAGCCACGGGGCCGGCCCTTAAAAATCTTTTAATAAAGTTTTACTGTTGGTGTGACTGTATGTCTTGCACATCCTTTCTGAGGTTTATTCAAAACATATTTTATACTTTATTATTGTTATTACAATTATGAATGATATGATTTTTTCATTAATTATGAATGATATGATTTTTTCATTATGTTTTCTAATTTTGAATGGGACTAACTTTTCATTCCACATACACACATATACGAAAGTTACTAATTTTGATTTTGTATCTAGAAAACTTTGTAAACACTACATCTAAAAGTTTTTGTTGATTTTTCAGATTTTTAGATAAACAAATACATTGGATGCAAGTAAAAAAATTAAAGGACTGAAAATATCAGGTGTGATGATGGTATGCAACAACAAAGACTCTCATCCACTCCCGTTGGGTGTGTAAATTTGTCCAACCACCATGGAAGACATTAAAGAATTATCTAGCAAAGCTGAAAACATGGGTAGACTATGACCCAGTAACTATACTCTTAGGAATTACCCTGGGAAAAAAGCATGTAGCTATGCCTCAGGATATATTTACAAGAATATTCATTGTGGCACTAGTCATAATAGTTCCAAACTAGAAACATCCCAAATATTCCTTAAAAGTTGCATGGATAAATATATTGTAGTCCATGTGTATAGTAGGATCATAAATAAGGAGAAAAATGAAGAACTACAACTATACACACAAACAGGGATAACTCTTACAAACATAATGAAGAGTAAAAGAAATTAAGCTCAAAAGAATACATACCATTTATACAAAGTTTAAAAACAGGGGCAACTAAACTGTATGATTTGGGTAAAATTATAAAGGAAAGTGAGGAGGTGATTAGCATAAAATTCAGGATAGCAGTTACCTCTAGTGGGGAGAGAAGGAGAAGGGGCACACGGGATGGTGATGGTGGTGAGGCTTCCAGAATGTTGCAAAAGATGGTTGTTTTTATTGGTTGGTGGTTACATGAGTATTTGCCTTAATTATTCATTAAAATTTATACTTATCTTTTGTGCATTTTTGTGTATGATTGTTACATTTCACAATAAAACAAGGTTGCTAAATAAGAATCAAAGCTGTACACCTATACTTACTCTTATCTAAATCTTTTAGCTGATAATCCTGAACAGTATCAACTACAAGAGTATAATGTTTTCCCATATCTCTTGGTTTTCTAAATTATAATGAAAAGAAGCAGAATTGGAAAATAGGTAGAAGATGAACAGAAATTCACACTCACTGTGGGCAGTAAGTACCCTTTCAACCTTGTATAATGATGATATATATGTGTAGTTCTCAAAGTGTGGTCTGAGGGTCCCTGGGGTTCCCAGACACTTTCGGAGGACTTCAAGGTCCTCCATTTTCTAACTACATGTCTGTGCGAGACTGGATTTCCTTCAAAGACTTGAAACAAAACAACATATCACAACAGATTGAATGTAAAGCAGATATGAGAACCCAGTTGTCGTCTGTTAAGCCAGACATTCAAGAGATTTGCAAAACTTTAAAACATTTTCATTAAATTTTTTTTGTTTTGGAAAATGTAGTTATTTTTCATAAAAACAGGTTTCTGGGGGCTGGCCCAGTGGCATAGTGGTTAGGTTCCCACACTCAGCTTCAGCAGCCCAGGGTTTGTGGGTTCGGATCCTGGGTGCGGACCTACACACTACTCATCAAGCCATGCTGAGGTGGTGTCCCATATACAAGGAGGAGGAAGATGGGCACAGATGTTAGCTCAGGGCCAATCTTCCTCAGCAAAAGAGAGGAGGATTGGCAATGGATGTTAGCTCAGGGCTAATCTTCCTCACACAAACACACATGAAAAAGATTTTTGTGTTAAGATGTAATGAGTTTCTTTACATTATTTTTAGAAGACTAAATATCTAAAACATTCTCAGTTTTAATTTCAAATGTGGTAAATATCAATAAATATAACTCCCAGAAAGACAATGTTTTTGGGGGTCTTTATAATTTTAAAGAGTATCCGTAGGTCCTGAGACTAAAGCATTTGAAAACTGCTGATGTTAATAATATTTGCAAGTACCTATTTGGGTCGCTAATTGAGAATGAGTATTGCGGGTTTATAATAACATTAATCTCTCTCTTTATTGGTTGTTCTATTCAAATCTCAGAATAACAAATGTGATATTTTTCCAGACCTTTGGTAGTGACTGTGGAGAGAGATTATACGGAAGTAAAGCCCATTGGACAAGGATGAGGATGGGAGGTAATGAAGACACAGGAAAGGAGACGGAACTTGGTTCAAAAACAATACTCTCTACAATAATAAAATGAGTGGTAATCTCACCAAAATCCTAATTTCACTGGAGAAGTTTTGCTTGGCAACCTAGAGAATTCCTGTGAAACTGGAACCACGTGGAAAAGCCTGTCTTCGGTGGGAGGGAAGAATCTGTCTTCCCCAGTCTCCCACCTGCTGTCTCACCCTCATCCTCACTCAGTGCCCGAGGCTGATTCTGCCCAGGCTGGGGTTTCTCTATAACCACAGGCCAGCAGCTGGTGATGTAGCGAATCTACCTTCAGGCCTCCAACCTGGTGTGAAGAGGCAGAATATATGGCTGAGGCCTATGTGCCCTGGTTTCAGACTCTTCTCTCTTCTTTTTCCCCTTCCCACATCCTGGGATGTGTCTTGTCACAGGCCTTTGATGAGACTCATTCCTCAGTTTCCTCCTGGTCACCTCAGGATCCTGCTGGGACGAGGCCACTGTGCTGCGGGTCCTGCCTCACTCTTGCTAACTGCACCCCTCCTCCCATACCGGCACACAACCAGAGGCTCCTACAGTCTGCGCCCCCTGCCACACTTGGAATGCTCCCATCAACAGGTTGGTGGCCCAGGGACACACAGGGTCTGCCCACCCAATGGCTCCCCCATGTGCTGCCAGGCCTCCCCGTGTTGCTGGAGACTCCAGATAGGCCGGTTCAGACACAGATGCCAGGCCCCACCAAGCCTGGGTTTACCATTCCCTTCAGATACCAGGCCGTTCTCTGAGCTGCACTTATTTAATTCTCACAACCACTCTTAGGGTAGGTTGAGCCAGGCCTGGCATTGAGAATAGAGTTAAATGGGCAACACGTGTACAGCAGCTGCTGAATAAGCATCAGCTCCCGCCCTCTGCTAACACGTGGGCGGGTCTTATAGTCTAAGTTCCCTCTGAGTTTCCTGTCTCTGAAGCAGTTTCTGAATCGTCTTTAAAGTGAAACAGCCAAAAGCAAAACCTCCTACATAGTTAAAACGTACAACTACATTTCGTTTTATTGCATCATCAGGGATTGCGTAATGAGCCGGGGGATGCGGAAATAACAGTGAGCTTGAGGCAGCAAGTGAAAAGGAAACTAAATTTAAGTTGTCAGACTGGATTTGAAGAATGAGGCTGAGATTCCCCTCTGGCCTGGTGGCTTGGCTGAGTTGAGTGCACCAAATCTTCACAGAGCAGAGGATTCTTCTGGCTTCCTGCCAAGATGCCTGTGTTACTCTGGTGGAAACTTTTATCCCCTGAACTTGAGGGGGAAACAGTAAACCGGTGTGGGAAGGTGTGTCCTCGTAGACAGCTGGGGTGTGTGCCGAGGAGAAATGGCTCTGTCTAGAACTCCAGGATATTTGCTGTGACTCACTTGGCCCCGTCACCCTAGGGAATGCCTATTTCTCCTCTCCCCTGTGACGTGGTTGAGCTGGCACAGAAGAGACTCCTGGACAGCTCTCTTGGAAGCCCCTCATCTTCCTGCCCACAGACCTAGAACATCAGGGAATAGTCTTTTAACCAGATTCAAATAGAAGAGCTGACATGGAAGGAGCACTTACTAAGGGCCAGGTACCATTCTCAGCATGTTATATAAATTAAAGCAATAATCCTCAGCACAGTTTTACGCAGTGGTACTAAGATTATGTTAATTTTACAGATAAGGAAACTGGACACAGTGAGGTCTCTTTTCCCTTTCCTGTGTTAAGAAATTTAACAATTGTATTCTGGGCTCCAAGTTTTAGCAGGAACATTCAAGGCCTGGTGTAACTTTCCCATCTCTCATTGCTAGACCCGCTGTAAGGAGGGAAACTGGATCTTGTTCCTAGCTCTTATTTCTTATTCATTTCTTATTTTTATAAAATGTCCTATTTTGCCAACCCTTTAATTTAGCTCTTGCTTCCAAATGGCTTGCACATCTCTGGCCATCCTCCTGTTGTCCAATTCTTTAATGTCCTTCCGTATCCCTCTATCAGCCCTAAAGTACCAATGATTGACGCTGTCTCTCCATTTTGCCACCCCTCGCCCCCGGGCCTATGGCTCTTTGCAAATACAGCACTTCCATTAGAACACTTACCACTCTGTTCTGTAATTGATGACTAATTTTTTCTGTCTCTTCCAGAATATTAGGCTTTTTGATTCTGAACTTTGTATCCCCAGTCATTAGCACAGTGTCTAGCCCATGGTCAGAACTTAACTATTGTTTATTGAATAAATACTGTGCCAGGAATATGTGCTTTGATGAGCTTCTGACTGTCAAATTGCAAGGGGTTGTCTCAGCACTATTTGCTGAGAGTTCATTTCATAAGTTCTCTTGACAAGAATTCAAGCACCTGCCACATCCATGAGCACATTGCTAGCAATGTGAACAAAGGAAGACAAATAAAACTCAAACTAGAATACAATGTTGATAAGTTTTAGAATACAACTTTTGATAAAACTTAAATATTGTTTTAGACAAGTTAAGCCCTGATGCATGAGAGTCTGCTTGCTACTTCTGAGTCTCTTTTCTGCATAGTGTTGCATCCAAAAGAAATAGAAATCCATCATCAAGTCTTTAAAGAACAGTATAGGTCTTCACTGACATGTCTTGAAGAGACAGCAAAGTGGGAAATAATATCATAGAACTATTCAGTAAAACATATTTAGTTCCTGTTTTAACAGGGTATAGAAAGAGATGGAAAGCTATTCAACTCATTTTACAAGGCTGTTATAACCTGGATAACAAAATCAGAAGAGAAAATCATGGGACATTTTTACCTATAAATATGAAGATAAAAATACCGTGTTAACTCAGACTCAAAGGGAAATTAAAAATAAACAACTAGGGGCCAGCCCAGTGGCGTAGTGGTTAAGTTCTTGTGCTCCGCTTTGGCGGCCCATGGTTTGCAGGTTCAGATCCTGGGCGCAGACCTACGCACAGCTTATCCAGCCATGCTGTGGCAGGCATCCCACATATAAAGTAGAGGAAGATGGGCATGGATGTTAGCCCAGGGCCAATCTTCCTCAGCAAAAAGAGGAGAATTGGCAACAGATGCTAGCTCAGGGCCAATCTTCCTCAGCAAAACAAACAAACAAAAAATAAACAACCAGAATTTATCCAGGATATTAAGAAAATCTGTTCCTGTAATTTACTATGTAACAAGGAGAAAAACCAAAAACTAATCTCTGTAGTTGCCACAAAACCCTGGATTAATGAAAAAGCTATATTTTATCCTACTGAGGCTGGAAGAAGGAGCTTAAATCTGATCAATGTTATTACATCTATTAGGAGTGCTTTCTGTTGTAACTAACAGACAACTCAGTTAATGGAGGCTAAAAGAATGAAGGCAGGTGCGTATCCCAGTTTGGAAGTCTGTAGGGTGATGGTTGCAGGGTTAGATTGGCAGGTCAAAGCTGCGAGTGTGCTGGACTTGCATCTCTGTGACTCTCTTGGTGTCTTACTGACGGGCACAGGACAGCTCCACCAGCCCCAAGCATGACATCCCTACAAGGGCATCCCCAGCAGGAAGAGAGGTATAAGAGCTGAAATTCTTCCTAGAAGTTCCCTGCAGACTTCCCCCAAATCTCATTGTCTAGAATTGTGTCACGTGACCATATCTAGCTCGCATTTGTCTCTCCCTCTCTACTTTTGATTATAGACTTAGACCTAAAGCAGCAAGGAGAACCTGTAAGAATACGACACAGGGATTATGCTGTTTTTCAAATGGCTAGATAATTGCCCCAACATCCACTTTTCCCACTGGTTTGAAACGCCACTTTTATTCTATGCAAAGGTCCACTGAATTAAATTGTGTTACCCTGTGTTACCCTTGACCTCTGTTCTGCTTTTTTGATTGATTTGTCTATTCTTATCATAATACCACTTGGTTTCAATTTCTATAACCTTAGAGGATCATTTGATATTTGAAAAGTCAAGTTCATGTTTTTTTCTTCCTTTCTCAGATTTTCTTGTAAATTATTTCTTCTTGACACATTTTACAGTTAGCTTGTAGGTTTCATCTAAAAATCTTGTTGAGTATGGATTAGGAATACATTGAATTTCCACAGTAACACACAATGCAGCAATTAAAACGAATGCAGTAGATTTTTACGTACTAATAGAGAAAAGTCTCTAAGATCTGTTACTAGGTAAAAAAACCAAATTACAGACTGATATATATGGAGTAATAATATTTATGTAACACACACCCAATATTTCTGTATGGATAGATTTACTAAATACATGGGAAGATGTCTAGAAGGATATACATTAGATTATCAGCAATGTGGGATTGAGGTGGATCCTCCAAGAGGTCAAGGGTGGGCTTTTTACTTGAATGAATTGCTTGAAAATTTAACAATGATAATATATTCATGTGTGTTTTGTAAATATAAATAAACTTAAGAAATTCTCTTTAGTTCCTTAAATTCACACTTATCATGGCAGCTGCATGTCCCCCCATCGCTCTTATCTGTCTCTGCAAATGCCGGCCTGCCTTCCTTTTCTTGCCTCCCTCTGGACAGTTGATGGAGACGTTTTTCTCCTCTGAGTAGCTTCAGTTGTGCATCTTCATTGTTAACCCCAAAGAACCCAACACTGATGGCCAAGCGACACAGACATGTCATCCCCATTATGGGGGTAAGGGGAGGGCAGAGAATATTTATACTTGAATATTCTTCTCCCTGTTATGTAGATTTTGAAAATGAAATATTTATTAACAGTACAAGGCAATGCCTAATAAGTGTTATATGAAAGAAGCTACAATAAGGTAAAACAAGGAGAGAGTGATGAGAGCTCCTAATCTGAGAAGTTTTCATGAGGCCCTTGGTCAGATATTGTTCTTGTATTTATCTGAGATGAAACAACTTCCTTAGTACTGTCTTCATTTTTCTCACTACTGAATAGGACTCAGTCTACCACTAACTCCTTACTGACGTTACCCTCTTCATGATCACCAAGGACCGATTGACGAGTTTAATAGACTTCTCTCAGTTTTAATAAGAACAATAATATCCCTTTTAGGGGCCAAGTATTATTCTGTACTGCATACCTTATCTCATTTAATCAAATCAAAGATGCTGCAAGGAGAGTATTATTATTCACATTTTATAGAGAGGGAAACTGAGGCTGCTCAAAGAGGTTAAGAATATTTCCCAAGGTCATATCGTTAATCAGTGGGAAGCCAGAATTTAAAGATTAGTTCAGACTCTGAACAAATTCCGTGCCCTTACCTGCAATGATATGATTCTTGGGTTCTATGCAAGACTTAAAGAAAATTTTTTTAATTTTAATTGTGGCAAAATGTACATGTATAAAATTTACCATCTTAACCATTTTTTAGGTGTATAATTCAATAGTGTTTAGTATATTCACATTGTTTTACAACCAATCTCCAAAACTGTTTTCATCTTGCAAAACTGAAACTCTATACTCATTAAACAACAACTCCTCATGCTCCTCTCCCCCAAGCCCACGGCAACCACCATTCCACTTTCTGTATCTATGAATTTGACTACTCTAGGTACCTCATATAAGTGAATCAAACAGTATTTGTCTTTTTGTGACTGGCTTATTTAATTTAGCATAATGTCCTCAAGGTTTATCCATGCTGTAGCATGTATCAGATTTCCTTCCTTTTTAAAGCTGAATAATATTCCATTGTAAGGATATACCACATTTTATTTATCCATTCATCCATCAATGGACACTTGAGTTGCTCCTACTTTTTGGCTAGTAGTAATAATGCTGCTATGAACATGAGTGTACAGTTATCTCTTCGAGACCCTGCTTTCAGTTTTTTTGGGTATATACCCAGAAGTGGACTTGCTGCATCATATGGTAATTCTATTTTTAATTTTTTGAGGAACCTGCGTACTTTTTTCCATTGTGGCTGCACCATTTTACATTTTCATCAATAGAGCACATGCGTTCCAATTTCTCCACATCCTCGCAAACAATTTTTTTTTTAATAGTAGCTATCCCAATGAGCGTGTGGTGGTATCTCACTGTGGTTTTGATTTACATTTCCCTAATGATGAGTGATGTTGAATATCTTTTCATGTCCTTGTTAGCCATTTGTATATCTTCCTTGGAGAAATGTCTGTTCAAGTTGTTTGCCCATTTTTTAATGAGGTTGGGGTTTTTTGTTGTTCTTGTTATCTATGCAAGAATTTTAACACCTTCTTGTCCCCCCAAAGTCTTGTCCTTTGGCTTTTGAGACATTGTAGGTTCCCACTCAGCTTCTCTGTATTTTTGACCAGTTCTTTCTCCTCAGCTCCTGAAATGTAGATCAAGAGGCATCTGAATTTCTTCATATAGTTACTACAGCAAACTCAGAGGTGAATAATTATTTATTGAGTAACTACTATGTGCACAGTTAATAACAACAACAGTAACAAACATCTCACATCTGAGTGATTCCTATGTGCCAAGCGTTTTGCACCTGTTACTCATTACCTCATAAGTCTATGAGGTTAAGTGTTATTATTAACCCCATAATACAGCTGTGAAAATTGAGCCACAGAAAGTTCAGGCAACTTGCCCAAGGACCTGCAGTAGACCATGGAAGAGGCTGCGAAGGGTTCCTGTTTGCAAGAAACCTATGTCCAAAGGAGAAGACAAGACTAGCATGCTAGAGAAAATTAGAAATAATGGCGTATTCATAAAAACACTAATTACTAAGTGAACACAATTACTATATATATAGATTTGATTTTTCACTTCTATTCACAATCTTTAAGACCTCCGTGTACTGCCCTGCAAACAGGCTGAGATGTTATGAAAGAGGAAGTCATGATAACTACTCAAAAGGACCAATTACTCAGCAATTATTTAAATGTTCTTCTGATTAAGGTCTGGACTAGGTGACTTGGGTTAAAAGGATCTGGTATTTCCCTGCCCTTAACCAACTTAAATCTTTTGGGAAGACATGGCATGAACATGGGAAAGGATTAGCGTAATAAAAGATCATCTAGATAAACTAACCATTTTAAGGTGTACAATTCCGTGGTATTTAGTACTTGCACAGTGTTGTGCAACCATCACCACTATCTAGTTGCAGAACTTTTTTATCACCCCAAATGGAAACTTCATACACATTAAGCAGTTGTCACTCTGCATTCCCGCATCCCCCCAGCCCCTGGCAACCACAGTCTGCCTCCTGGCTCTACGGATTTACCTATTTTGGATGTTTCATATAAATGGAATCATACAATTAGTGACCTTTTGTGTCTGGCTTCCATCACTTTGCATAATGTTTTCAAGGTGCATTCCCATTGCAGCGTGCACCAGTACTTCATTTGTTTTTATGGCTGAATAATATTCCATTATATGGATATACCATGATTTGTTTATCATTCATCCATCAGTGGGCATTAGGATTTTTTCCACTTTTTGGCTATTGTGAATAGTGCTGTTGAGAATATTTGTATATAAGTATTTGTTTGAATATTTGTTTTCAATTCTTTTGTGGTATATAACCTAGAAGTGAACATTTTCACACCACAAAAATTTATATACCACAAAAAATTACCATATGATCCATACCATTCTGGATCATATGGTAATTTTATGCTTAGCTTTCTGAAGAACCACCAAACTGTTTTCCACAGAAGCTGAAACATTTTACATTCTCACCAACAATGTATGAGGGTTCCAATTTCTCTACATCCTCACCAGCACTTGGAGTTATTTTCCATTTATTTGGTTACAACCATCTCAGTGGGTGTGAAGTGGTATCTCATTGTAGTTTTGATTTGCATTTCCCTAATGATTAATGATGTTGGGCATCTTTTCATGGTTTTATTGGTCATTTCAGCATCTTTAGAGGCCCATCTCCTGATCTTCAGGAGCCCATCTTGAACATCTATTCAATCCTTTGTCCATTTTTTAAGTATCTTGTTTGCCTTTTTCTTGTTGAGTTGTAAGAGTCTTTATATATTCTGCATATTAGAGCTTTATTAGATATATGATTTGCAAGTATTTTCTCCCATTCTGTAGCTTGCCTTTTCTCTTTCTTGATAGTGTCCGTTGAAGCATGAAAGTTTTTAATTTTGTTGAAGTCCAATTTACCTATTTTTTTTCTTTTGTTGCTTACGCTTTTAGTGTATTATCTAAGAATCCATTGGCAAAACCAAGAACATGGAGATTTATCCCCATGTTTTCTTCTAAGAGTTTTATAGATTGAGCTTTTACATTAGACCTTTGATCCATTTTGGATATTTTCCTATATGGTGTGAGGTTGGGATCCAACTTCATTCTTTTGCAATGTGAATATCCAATTGTCCCAGAACAAATTGTCTTTCCCCCATTGAACAGTCTTGGTACCCTTGTCAAAAATCAATTGACCATAGATGTGTAGGTTTATTTCTGGATTCTCAATTCTATTCCATTCCATTCTATTTGTCTACCTTTATGCCAGTATCACACTGTTTGGATAACTGTAGTTTGTAGTATGTTTTGGAATCAGGAATGTGTACCTTCCAACTTTGCTCTTATTTTTTAAGATTGTTTTGGCTATTGGAGTCCCTTGCAATTCCACATGAATTTTAGGATTGGCTTTTCCATTTCTGTAAAACTGGCCATTGGGATTTAGTTAGGGATCACATTGAATCTGTGGATTGCTTTGGGCAGTACTGCCATCTAAACAACCTTAAATCTTCCAATTCATAAATATGGGATGACCTTTCATTTATTTAGATCTTTGTTATAGACTGAATTGTGTCATCCCAAAATTTATATGTTGAAGCCCTAATCCCTAGAGTGACTATATTTGGAGATAGGGCCTTTGAGGAAGTAATTAAGGTTAAATGAGATGGGGCCCGAATCTGATAGGTCTGGTGTCCTTAGAAGAAGAGGAGAGACACCAGAGGTCTCTCTCTCTCTGTGTTCACAGAGGGAAACCTATGTGAAGACACAGCAAGAAGGTGGCTCTCTACAAGCCAGGAAGAGAGGCCTCACCAGAATCCAACCCTAATCGCACCTTGCTCTTGAACTTCTAGCTCCCAGAACTGTGAGAAAATAATTTCTGTTGTTTAAGCCACCCAGTCTGTGATATCTCGTTATGGCTGCTTGAGCTGACTAATACAGTGTTCTTTAATTTATTTAGCAATGTTTTGTAGTTTTCAGTTACAATCTTGCACCTCCTTAGTTAAACTTATTCCTTAGAATTTGATTCTTTTTGATGTTACTGTAAAAGGAATATTTTTTCTTAATTTCCCTTTTGGATTGTTCATGGCTAGTTTATAGAAATACAAACCAGATTTTGCATGTTGATCTTGTATCTTGCATCTTTGCTGAATTCGTTTATTAGCTCTAATAGTTTTGTGTGTGTGGATTCTTTAGAATTTTCTAAAATAAGATCATGTCATTTGTGAATAGAGAGTTTTATTTCTTCCTTGCTAATTTGGATGTCATGTGTCCTTCACTTTTATAGGGTGGTCACCGTCAGTCGCCTGTGTTAGCAGTTACTGACCCCTGTCCCTGGATTCTTTGATATCTCCTTGCAGTCTGGTGAATGGTTGTTTGCTTCCTGGTATCTTCTCCCATATAATCAGGATTTGACCCAAAATTCTGCCATATACTAATCAAGATCCATTTTCAGATTGAATACTGATGATTCTGAGTCTGAGAGGTGCTAGTGTGTCCATTCTCTTTATTTTTCAGAGATATACCACTTGCTAACCTCACTTTTCTTCTCCTTAGGCCAGCTGTCTGGAAGACTATAAACAACTTGAGTACAGGGTAAAATCTTATTCAACTTTGTACTCTAGCACCTAGCATCACACCTAATATATAATACATCTAGGAGCTCAAACAATATTTGTTAAGTGAATAAAAATATTGATGATAAAAGAATAATACAACTAATTGGCAGAGGGGAGTTTTGAGAGTCAAATAAAATAATGAACATGGAGCCATCTTGAAAAATAAAAGGGCATTTCAATGTGAATTATCATTAAATTAATTTTGACTATAGGGATACTTTCTTCAATTCTTGGTTGAAATATTTAGAATACAAAAATAAGAAATGAGACATCAGGACTCCTCAAGTGTCGAAAACTTACTCACCCTCCCTTCCTCAGCCTTCTCCAAGGTTTTCCAGTGTCCACATGTCTAGATTGACTTCTCTTGGTTTATGTGGTTCACTAAACCTTGAAGCATCTCCAGTTGTTGGAGGCCCCGAGCGCGTAATGGTGTCCATGCCCTGGGCTTTTGTCCTCAGATCTCCCTTCAACCTCTAAGCTATGTCTTAGGGAATCGTATTCAATCCCTCCTCAAGATGTCCACTGTGCTATGACCCGTGCTGGGCTCCACCTATTCCCTCTTCACTCAGGAACCTTGCTTAGGTTACTTAGTGGGATCAGGCTTAGGGTGAGGTTTTTATTCAGAAAGTGTGTGCAAGCAAAATTAGTTTTTAAAAATTGCTTTTATTTCCCATAACTTAAAAATGAACAGCAGTTGTGGACAAAGTATAATACTAAGCAAATGTTATGAACAATAAATATTTAAATATTATGAATAGCATAAATATTTAAAATCATTTAAATAAATAAAAACTACAAAAGTTTTTTCAGCTAAAGCGAACAGATTGTGCGTTTCTCTGTTCTAAACAACTTCTTGTAACTTACAACACAATATAATTTTATGATAATCCCATACATTTGCTATTACTTATTTTTCATCTGGCATGAAAATAGGGATGAAGATTTCACTTTGAGTCTTAGAAGATAGCCATTTAGTTGGCCAGATGAACTGTTTTCAGACTCAGTGTCGTCTTTATTTCGAGAGTTTTCCTGTGAGCTTGTTCATGAAGAGGAAGCACCTTCTGATTTCCACCCTGACCACCTCCCAGGCGCAGGCGCTGTACTCTTTCTCTTTCAGATACAGACTGATTCTGTGGAAGTACCTCTTCACAGCCAGCCTGGAGTTCTCACTTCCCAGGGGTGACTGTTGCACCTTCGTCTCCTTCCCCAAGCATGTCTCCAGGTCATCCAGCTGCTGATAAAGTCCAACGAGGAATTGGTCCAGGAGGGTGTCATCCCAAGCCGCAGGAGAGCCGCTGGTGCTGAAGAGGCGGAAGATCTGCTGGAGCGTCTCGTGCACGACAGCTGCGGCTTGCGTCTTCTCAAGCTGGTGCCCATCCACAAGCATCTGCGGAAATCTGAAGTCAGCCCTGTCCTTCAGACACGACCGAATGGAGATTCTCTCCATTTGACTCAAAAGTGTGAAGGCTTCCTGATTGCCATGGCTCAGAGGCAGGTCACAGCCCAGAGGGCAGGCGGGGCTGGAGCACAGCATCACCAGGGCCAGCAGCACAGAGACTGGGAGGGCCATTGGGAAGCCGGAGGATTTTGCAAGAACACCTGAAGAGGAAGTCGCAGCAAGTTCTGAGGACTTTGGGCAATGAGTACCTTTTAAATAGTGAGTACAGAAACTTTCATTTTCTGGGTTTTTCCATTTTTTGTCCTTTCATTTCCCTTTCTACTTTTTTTTTTACCAAGTAAATTAAAAATGTGCACTTATTGACATGAGTGCCTAGACGGGGGACTCCAAACCACAGGTGCCAATGCAATACCTACACAGTATTATAACATAGTTTCCACACCTCCTAGAAAGTTCTTGGGGAGAAAAGCCTAGATTAAGTCAGAGAAGGAAGAAACATTCATACAGTAAATGGTGGCTTTTCCAGGTCAGCAGGAAATATAAAAGTGCTTATAAAAGAGAAGATTTTTCTTATTTTTTCTGATTTTTCTTATTTTTTCCTTATTTACACTTTTCCTCCTTCTTTAAAGACTTTCAACTGTATATCTATCTTAAAGTATCCCCTGAGTTGGTCTTAAACTCACTGAAGACATTGTTTTGCATATAAGATTTGTTAAAAATAAATTATGGTGCACTTATGGTCTGCCAGTCACTTTGCTAGGTGCTGGTTTCCCTAAAAGGGTCAAGTTTGCGTGTGTGTGATTCTCTCTGTTCTCTACCAAATACAACATTCCCCAGTAAAAACTCTGTCATTGTGCAGTGATGCAGATAATCTCATGTCTTTAGATATTCCATTGACAAGTGCTATCCTACCACATGCTAAGGGATAATTGGGCTGCAATGGTATTCAAAGCTTATGATCACATGTTTTCATTGAATCTGTAATATACAGATTATTTTTAATAATATTAATGGCAGCAATCTTTAATTATACAGGCTCTCAGCAAAGTGTTTTACAAACCTTGTTTCATTTAATCTTCACAGCTTCCCTATGAGATAATTACTATAATTATTTACATTTTGCAAATGAGGAAACCGAAAACTTAGAGTAGTTACTTAACTTGCTGGAAGCCTCGACTTATTACGTAAGTGGTATTTAGCGCTATACTGTTCTGCCTCCACGTTACTCCTCAATAACTTGAAGCATTCTCCTTTAGCTACACTCTGTATGCTTGTACTTAAGTAATCCCTCTAATTATTTGTTTAACATCTGACTACCCTAACAGACTGTAATCTCCCTGAGGACAGTAGTGTCATATCTCGAGTGTCTAGCAAGGTGTCTGTCACAGAGGAGGCACACAGAGGGCTCTCTGTCCCACAGCAAGTACAAAAATGACTACATGTTCCAATGAGGGAGTAGACCTAAAATTTGGGGGGACTGTGTCAGAAAATGATAGTCTTCTATAAACAAAGATATTAAGAATAAGTTTTAAGTGGATGCTTTAACCTCCTGGATAATTTCTGAAAATATCTCAGACGAGAGTAGGAAGTTTCAAAGAAACAGTAGAGCTCAACAAAACGTCACGTGAAAGGCAGGACTGGAACTTAGCAAGTGAAAAGGGCGCTATAGCCCCTTCAAGTGTACTGTAATGTGTCTGGAATCAGCGACTGGTGCTTTTGGGTGACTAAGAAAAATGGAAATTGGAGAGTTAGAACTTGCTAAGTGTTTATCTAAGACAAGAAGAATGTTGTTGGAGGAGACAGCCCAATCTAGTGGCTAGGACATGGACTCTGGGGCTAGGCCTGGGCCCGTGTCACAGCTCCAGCCAGCACTGGCTGTGTGACTTTGGGCACCTTAGTTTTCTCTTCTGTTACATGGAAAACACAATCATATCTATTTCATTGGGTTGTTGTGAAGATGGGATGACATAACGTACCTACAATGATGCCCAGACAAAACAAGCACTCAACATCTGTTAGGTGTTCCCACAATGGAGAAAACTAACTGTCCAACTACGAGAACTAGATGGAAGTTTCCCTGAAACAATCTGCTTCCCTTCCTTGAATTCTCAGCTCACTAAGAAACATTTTTATTTCTAATCTCATCTCTTATGTGAACAGGAGCTTGTGTTCACGTGACAGGGAGTGCCCTGTCCACACGACTCACGTCTATTAGCCTTCAGGTAATCGCTGACCTCCCACACGTTAATAAAACGGCCATCCAGTCTATAAGCCAGTCTCTTTTGAGGGTAGTTGGTATGATTAAACCCTTGGAATCTTATCATCTCTGTGGATAGTGAAAAAAGTAAACAGAAAAATAAATGAATAGATTCTCTGATTTAGAAAAGTTGAAAACTAGCCCTTTATGTAACAGCCTGCCTTGAAGAGCCAGCTGCCCTCCTCTGGCCCTGTCTGTAGCTGCAACAGTCTCACACGTGTTGGTTTGAAACCTGTCACTCTGTAGAGCTCTGAATCCCTGACTTGTGTAGTTAAGTGACATTTTGTGGTTTAGAGAAGATGTCACTTCTTTTTTCTTTTTTTTTTTAATTTTTTGTTTATTGCAGTAACATTGGTTTATAACATTGTAAAAAAAATATGGAACGCTTCACGAATTTGCGTGTCATACTTGCGCAGGGGCCATGCTAATCTTCTCTGTATCGTTCCAATTTTAGTATATGTGCTGCCGAAGCGAGCACTGTCACTTCTTTTTTCATTTTCAGCTTTTACTTTCCAATTTCCTTTGTGCATTCCTTTTTCTTACCTGCTTACTTTTACTTTCTAGGAATGTTAAAAGAGAGAGAAAGTTCTGAGTCTTGAAAATCATACAGGAAATATGTTCTCTCTTCTTTTCCCTTACATTTTCTCTTGCTTTTTTTGCAATAAACCTCAAAGCGGAAATAGAAAAGATTGCAGGAGCATTAGGACAACTTTTATAAGGTGAAAAGACAAATACAAAAGAAGAGGTAAGAATTTTAAAATTATGTAAAAATAGCAAAGAAAAAAATGGGTTGCTCAACCATTACTTTGACAGAGCTAGGACAATGGCCTCAGCTAGGACAAAGAGGCATCCAGAGTGCAGCAAAGACACATTCTAGATGCTTGCACAGCTGGACTGTAGTAGTGGTTGCACTTGACTCTCCTTGAGGGCAGGATTGGAGGTTTAGTCATCTTGGTACAGCCTGAGCTCAGTGTAATGATTGGTACATAGTAAATATTCAGTAGTTTCTCAATTAAGTAGACCAAATAAAACCAAATTTGACAAACTGAATGTTTTGCAGCAGAGAATAAGGTGAGATCTATGCATATAAAGATGAGGTATCTTTCACACCTGATCAACACTTCCAAGAAGGACATCTAGAGGGGGGCAGAAAGAAGATTTAAAAAAGAAGCCTAGCAAAGCCTCCTTAGAAGCTGTTCTGAACATCAGGAAGAAAGATCCAGATAGCTCTCATTAGTTCAAAGTTGGTTTTTCCTAAGAGGATAAGCATTCCTTTGAATTAGGACTTCTAATTTTTTAATGAATAAACTTCACTTCAACTGTAAGAATACAGAAAGAGTTGAAAGTAATGAGAACTTTCCAGGCTCTTGAAGAGAAAGGAAAGTCCAAAATGGGGAAGTACAAAGATCTGGGGAGAATTCAGAAAATGAAAACTCTTGTGCTTAATATTTAAGAGGCACACAGACAGAAGATGCTCAGAGAAGCTAGACCAAAGCTCGCAATCTCCCATCTCAACCAGAAGAGCGTCTTCTTGGAACTTACCAATGGCTTTTTCAGTCTCTTCACTGATGGCATTGGTGATGATCTTTTCCAGCCCCATCTCCTCCACTAGCTGTTACCTGCCTCAGAGCCTTGACTTGAGAAAGCAGGAGACCTTCACAGCTCTGGACCAAATGAAGACAATCTCTCTTCTTTCCTGTCTGAAGTACAGGACCGACTTCAAATTCCCCCAGGAGAAGCTGGATGGCAGCCAGTTCCAGAAGGCCCAGGCCATCTCTGTCCTCCACGAGATGCTCCAGCAGATCTTCGACCTCTTCCACACAGAGCGCTCCTCTGCTGCCTGGAACACGACCCTCCTGGACAACGTCTGCACTGGACTCCATCGGCAGCTGGAAGACCTGGACACCTGTTTGGAGCAGGAGATGGGAGAGGAAGAATCTGCCCTGGGAACTGTGGGCCCTACACTGGCCCTGAAGAGGTACTTCCGGGGACTCCATCTGTACCTGAAAGAGAAGAAATACAGTGACTGTGCCTGGGAGATTGTCAGAGTGGAAATCAGGAGGCACCTTCTCTTCATCAACGAGCTCATAAGAAAACTCAGGAAGTGAGAAGGAACCTGATTCTCAGTGACGAATGTCCTCGCTCAGACTCTTAATTGTTCAGTCATTTCCAAAACTGTTATTTTTTGCTTCAGCTATAAAGTAATTACAATCATATTTGACATATTTTTATCAGTAATATTAAGCATATCTATGTTCAACTATTTTCAGAATTAGAGGAAATGTAACTGGTGCCCTGTAGCCGAACCTCATGTTATAAAATATTTATTTATTTATTTATATTAATTTATCTATTCATTTTTATGGTATTTGCATTTATATGTTCTGTTTTTATGTACTAATATGTTCACATTCTCTTATTTAATAAAGATGTTACTTTTTTACTTATTAAATTTATTTTATGACATTTCCCCCTTTAAAAAAAAAAACCTTCCCCAAAGTCCTAATTCTGTAGACTACATATAAAATTGTGTGGTGCAGTTCATCCGTTCATTCACTGGCCTTGGGGGTAGAGTCTTGAGTATGAGATGTGTTCCTGCCCTTATGGAGCTCACATTGGAGCAAACGACAGAGCCATTAAAGAAGTAGTTATGATGTAATTACGTATTTACATTTGGGATCTGGGCCACACAGGAGAAGGAATAGGTGCATGGCAGTGAGTATCATTTAGACTACCCTTCAGTTTTCCCCAGGGAAGTCATATGAAGTACGGGAATTGAAGGGTGAGTAGGAGTTTGTTAAGTATCATGTGGAGGGCAAAATTTCCCGGAGTAAAAAAAAACTGCAGAACGTGGCCCTGTACCAGGAAAGGTAGATTTAAAGAAGCGAAAAAGAGCAGAGTGGGTGGATTCCACTGACGGATGGGAGCATGGCGTGTAGCGAGGCTGGAGAAATGGGAAGAGGCCGGATGACTGACTATGTTAGCGATGTTAGACTTTACCTTGAAAGCCGAGGAAAGTTCCTTTAGGATTGAAAACTAGAGAGTGGCTTGACCAGGGCAGGTGCAGGGAAATTCATTAGAGCAGCAGTTCTCAGTGTGCTTTGTGGGTCCTAGGGGTCCCCAAGACACTTTAAGGGGATCTACGAGGTCAAAATTATTTTTATAATAATAATAAGACATTATTTGCCTTTTCCACCACATTAACATTCACCAATTTCCATTACTGACTAAACTTACACTGATGGTGAAAAACCAATGGAGGGTAAAACTGCTGGGGGGCTACGTGTCAGTCAAGGCATGGCACCAAAACTGACTAGCAATTATTATATTTTTCACTGTAATATTCTTGAAGTAAAAAAAAAAAAAAAAGCCAGTTTCACTTAAGAATGCCCTTGATGAAATAGTAAGTTTATTAATTTTATTAAATCTTGAGTTTTGAGCACACACCTTTCTAATTTTCTCTGTGTTAGTCTTTTTAGAATTCTGTGTGACAAGCACTTCTGCTGCATGCACAGTGATTGTTTTGAGGAAAAGCACTTCTATAATTGTTTGAGTTGTGAGCTAAACTAGCCACTATTTTCACAGAATCCATTTTCACTTGAAAGAATGACAGACAGACAAACTATGGTTATTCAGACTTGGGCATGTGACAGACATTTTCTCAAGATATTTATAAAGTGAACCTGTCGCTTCGATGAAAACATTTGTAGCCAATGATAACAGTTGAGCTTTCAATAGAAAATCAGAATTTTTGGAAAATCTACCACTGTGAACTTGACAGCTTCCCAATATTTAAAGACTTTTGTGATGACAACAGTGGTGATATTAATATATGATTTACTTGATTATGTAAACTGAAGTATATATAGATTTATACGATCTGAATATCTCAGTGAACCAATATTTTCCAAATGACCAATGCATATGTTACAAAATCATGCATAGTTAAAAGAGACCTATCGAAAGAGTAAGTCAGATTGATAGGTTTTTATGTAACAGAATTTTAAAACTTCATTGTTTTAGTTTTAGACTCCTCCTTGCAACTAATGCTTAAGAAACTATCACTTATCGAGCTCTGGTGTGATAAATGATGCATTATATAAACATATTTTCTATCAACTCATAAACATATTTTCTATCAACTCATCTTTATATTTCTAAGATACTCAATCATGATGAATTGGTTTATAATGTTACTTTGATTTCTGTCACAGTGGAAAGCATATGGAAGTGGGAAAATACTGATTGGGTTTAAATCATAGTTCTGCTGCTCAATAGCTTCTATGTTCTGTTGCTCTTGCACATAGTAGGTGCTCAATAAATGATAGTTATTGTTATCTAAGGACATACAGTAGAGAATAAGGTATTGTTTAAGAGCTTGGTAGCATTGCTGAGAAGATGAAAATACTTCCTATAAAGTGTTTAGCACAGTCCCTTATGCAGAGTGAATGTTGAATAAATGTTAGTTTTTATTATTTAAATTAATGTTATTTAGAATTCTCTTACTGACTTTAATGAGTGAGGCCAGTTTATGTTCAGTTCATATGTTTGATAAAGCTATGAGTTTCCCTCAGTGTGTGACTTAGACTGCTTCTGCAAATTTTAAGAATAGTGCTTTAATTTCCATTACTTACTAAATCTCCCATTTTCTTTTTTTCTCCCTGACTTGACTGTAATTTATCAGTACGATTTTAAATATCTAAGTGATTTGTTTAAAGATTATTTTAAAATTAACTTCAGGCCTTGTGATCTGAGCATACAGCTTACAATATTTTTGCTCTGGAGGAATTATCGATATTTTCTTTGTAGTCTAATATATTTTTATTTTTGTGAATGATTTATAAATATTTGAAAGAAGTTATGTTTCCTCTTCTAGGTTATAGTGCCCCAGAGTCTTAGCCACTAATTTACTCTTTTAAATCATATTTTCCAATTCTTCTTGTCCTTGTTATTTTTCTGTATTATTTTTATAGACTAATAGCATTGTGCCAAAATTTCAATGCTACCATCATGTTTCTGTTTGCATTTCTATATATTGCTAAAATTTTTGGATTATTGTTTTATATTATTTGAATTTTAGTTCCATGCCTTTTATAATTTAATTGCATATTCTATTGGTTTCGTGTGTATATTGACCCTCGTTTTTAAATCTAACACATTCATTGAATTCTCATCAATATCAATATTGTTATTAATCATTATCAATATCTCATTGATATTAATATCGCTACCTCTAATAACTTCCCTTCATTGTATTTTCTTGCTCTGTCTTTGCCCATCTTTTCTTTTACTGTTTTATTAGTATTTAGTATTATTTGAATTTAAGCTTTTCTCCGTATGCAAAGTAACAATGGGGTTTGTGTTTTAAACCAATTAAAATTTTTTCTTTTAATAGGAAAGTTTAAGTAGTTTATATTTATTATCTAAACCATTATGTATTTGGTTCTCAAATTTATTGACTTATGCTTTACTTTTTACATTACTTTTATTTTTTTTGACTCGTTATCTCCAATAACAATTCTCCAATTGTCCAACTGTCATTAATTAAAAGGCAATATATTTTTAAAGCAATTTAAATTTTCTCTTAACTTCTGAATGAAAAATTGAATAATACTTTAAAAATTATTTTTTGAAGTATTTCACTAATTTTAATTGATTTTATTTTTCACTACCAGTTCTTACTGGGAGTGTTGCTTTTAGTCAGCCTAGTAAGTGTGTATAAGAGACATGATATGAATAGATACGCATGTGAATTTATGTTCACATATAAACAGATAAGAAAGTCTAAAAAGCTAGTGAATAGAAATTGAATCTTTATGTTAGAAAATAAAAATATGTTAATTTTGAATGCTCTTAGAATGACAGTAGGTTGGATGCTAAATGAGTGCCACGTAGTCCAAATATAATCATGGGAAATATGGAGGAGACATGTGGTCAATAAGATGGTAAGCAACTTGAATTAAACAACTCTCATTTTAAGATGAAGCATGTAAAGCAATGACTTTGATATTTTTGTCTAGCTTGTAAACTGGCTCCTAAGACAGTTCTCATCTGGAATGCAAAACCTTTTTGAATGATGATGATATTGTTGCCATCATTAGTCATTACAGCTTCCGACATGTTTTTCAAGACTTATATTGCAACTGCAGCAAGGTACACTTACAATTAAGGAAACAACTAGAAAATCTACGTGAGTGCCACGTAGACTATCCCTTTTGGATGGCTCCCCGCCAGCCTTTAAGCAAGAAGGCGGGAGAGTCATGTTAGGTCTGAGCTGTGTAGAAGCAGCAGGGGTTACTTCATCACGGCATGCTCTCCGTCTGTTACTGTAGGCTTTTAACGGCCTTTCTTTGGTGATTCATTATCCAGTGCTGGACTGGATCAAGCTAAAACAATGAAAGAATGAAGATTTTAGGCAACATTCCCTCCCTGCACTCCAGCCCCTCAGCTTTGGAGTCTCGCTTTGACCCAACCAAAGATATGTAAGCTTGGTGTTATACTGCCATCTACTGGATGTAGGTCAAATACTAGCCTAGAGATGGTGTATATTGGTCTCCCTTCCGTGACCTCCAGCTGGGAAGAAGGCAAGAAATTAGAAATAAAAGAAAGAAAATTTTGATTTTCTGCCCATTTAAAAACAAAGAAACAGATGTATAAATGAAGCCAAAAACCAAAATTCTAATTCATAATAGTTATCATAGTAATGTGAAATTTGTTTTTAGATCCACATATTCATTTTCTTACTCCAAAATAAGTTTACACATATAATTGGCATATTTGTATAAATGGACTAATTTAAACCAAAAAGAGACATTTATATTCAATTAACAATTTTGTTTGTAAATATCGTTGTTATTATCCCTGGGCTGTCTTACATTGTATCAAGCACCACACTAAGACAACTAATCAAGTTTTAATAACCGAATCTTGGGATGAAGGGGTTGGGCTTTTGGTTCCCGTTTTCTCAAAGGATCCTTGAGTTCTGCTATGCAAATTTGCTCACCCACCTCTGCCATCGATAACCTTCAAGCTCTACACATGAATAATTTCTTTCATAGAAAGCCGTCATCAAAAGCATACGCTCCCTGGACATTTTCTCCAGGTAGAATCACACGAGCTATGTCATGATGACATGACAATGAGCACTGCCTGTGTGGGCTGAAGCGATAAGGACGCACTGGCAGGGCTGAGAGTGGCCGCCAGAGTGGTGACAGAAGGGGTAGATAGCAAGGGATCAAGCACTAAAGTTCTTAGAGCCAGAAGAAAATACACTGAGGAGGAAGATTCAGTGAGGTGAGTAGCTCGTGATGAGGCTAGAAATGTAACTCTTTTCCAGTCGGGTTCAACAACCTTCCCAAAATAATCAGAGGATCATTCTAAGTATCTGGACTATAGAAAGCCAAATTTCATCTCCATCCCTTGGTGATAAGTTTCTGATACCCCTTTCAAGGAAGCTGGATCTGGGATTCTGGTCCATGACCAAGATGGCAGATGATGACAAATACCTGGGTCTCACTGTGAAGTACTGAAGGAGGTTGACCATGAGCTGGGACCCCTGGAATTACTGAGAAGTGACCTGCCAGCTACCCATCAGGCTCAGGGGGCAGGTGGAAAGAAAGCAGTCAGGTAGGAGGCACTGGGACAGACATCAGATGAATGAGGAAACAACTCAAAGCAGGGGATAGACATGGGCATGAGAAGATGGGACTGAGATTCCGGGTGAATCCGTTAGAGCTCCAGCCGCCCCAGGTGAGGGGAGGAAGCTGCGGAAGGACCTGGGTTTTTTAAGGGACCACCTTGCTCGGATCCTTTAACTACTTCTCGGTTGATCTTACCATAGACATATTTTCCTTTGCAGGAGAGCTGAAGAGTAAATAATAACAGAGGGGTACCCACTGTCCACCCTAAGACATATTTCTTCTAGACCTTTCCCATAGGGTCCCAGTAGGGGAATGACTTCAAAGAGTAACTGGACCAAGCCTCCTATCTTCTCATAACTGGCCAACCTCACATAGAGAAATCACCTGAGACCCACAGAAGTTAGAGGTTTATTTAAGAAATCTGATAGCCCAGGTCCGCCAGGGCAATTTTCTTTATATTACACCACATGCAAATTTTCTTTTCACAAAGTGAACGTTTTCTTTCTTCCCCTGCAGTAAATATCTGACCAACAATTATACTTGGTAAAGAACTACCTGAAGCCCCCAGCTCTATTCTCCTATCTCCCAGTGTATCCATTTAGAAGTCGAATTAGAGGTTGAATCTGTAAATTCAAAATAGTCTTCCTGGCACTACGAGAAGGGAGAGGCAGATGTTAATTCTCAAAAAACCTCAAGTAGTGCAGACATCACAAAGTGTGTAAGAGGCAGTCTTCGTCGAGCGTAGCCAGAGTGAATGGCATGTGTTGGCAGAGAAAGGAGAAATTATACTGTACAGTAGACTGGACCTTTGTACTCCAATCTGTGAGCACTTACTTTACACCAGGCACTATGCCATTGCATTTTTTAATTTTAATAAATACATTTTTTATTTAAAAAAGTATTGTTATTTTGCTTTTTGTTTATTTGTTTGTTTTTCCTATAGGATAGTGAATAGGAGAGATGAGAGAAGTTATAGAAAACAAAGTAAAGATTTTGCCTATCTGAAACATACTGAGTGAATTCTAGTACTATTTTCATTTTTCTTAGGTAAATTGCTAGGAATGGAATGGCGGAATCATATAGAGGTGTATGTTTACCTTTTCAAGGAACTGTCAACCTGTTTTCCAAAATGCTTATACCATTTTACTTTCCTACGAGCAATGAAGGAGAGTTGCATTTGCTCCACATCCTCTCCAACACTCAGTATGCTCAGCCTTTTTAATTTTAACTCTTCTCATTGGTGTGTAGTGGTGTTTAATTATGATATTAAGTGGCATTTTCCAAAGCACTAATGATGTTGAGCATCTGTTCATATTCTTGTTTGTCCTCTGCATATCTTCTTTGGTAAAATGTTTATTCTAATCTGTCCTGAAATATTTGACAGAAGAAATTTTAAAGAATGGAAAGTATATCCATTCTCCAGCCCCATTTTTTTCTGGGTTGTGATCTGACTCAGGCCATAGTCTGGATAATGGGGACATCTTCGTGTCTCTCCACCTAAAGCAGAGTGTTTCCTGTCTGTTATTTCTAGAGGACAGATCAGATGGTCCCTGAGATGCTGGGGGATGCTGGCCAGCTCCAGGGAGCCCGCACCACACCGTCTTTCCTGAGATGTCTCTGTAGCATCTTCAGCACAAAGGGCCCAGGATGTGTGGGTTGACACTCTCTGGAGAAATTCTACATTGGACATCATCAGTAGCTGGAACAGCTCGAGATGTATTTGGGTCAAAATGTATTTAGAGGAGAACTTTCTGGAAGTGAGATCCAAGACTGTATGTGAAGAGTTACTTTCAACAGTGTTCAGTTTTTTTAGATTCCACATATAAGTGAGATCACACAGTATTTGTCTTTAAGACCCCAAGGATTCTAAGGGGCCATGTTGCATTCGGTCCCGAGACAAGGTACTCTAGAACTTCTTAAACTTTAGCACCAAGCATACTCAATGTGCTTAGCTGGGCTCACTGGGTTTAGGGGACTGTTACTCGTTTAACCCTTCCTGGCCGCTATTTTCTACTGTCCTCTGGGAATGGATAAGAAAATGATAGGCCCTAATCTGTCCTGAGATCAAATCTGACTCTGCTCCCCACCAGCTGTGGCTCTTGGGCAGGAACCTTCCAGTCTCAGAACCTCACACCTCTGCACAGCGTTCTGAGATGCATATGAGGGAATGTCAATGGAAAGAGTATGTGTGAAACCACACGCAAAGTGCTGTGTGGAGGTCAGAGGTTATTCTTCAACACATCCAGTTGTGTTGTTTTGGACTGTTGATCCAGCTTGCCATGACAGTTCATACAGGACAGTTTAGTGGCGAAGGAATGTGTCTCTGGAGCCAGAGTTTGAGGGTTGGATCACAGCTCTGCTATTTACTAGTAATGGAATTTTGCAAATAACATTAACACTATGCTCCCTAGTTTCCTCATCTTTAATATGGGGGCAATAATAGTATTTTTAGAATTATTTTATTAAATAGTATTTTAGAATTATTGTATTAAATGAGTAAATATACATTATTGGCATAAAAGTGTGCAACAGATTGGTGGTTGCCAGAGGTGGAAGATGGGGGTTGGGTGAAATGGGTGAAGGTAGTCAAAAGGTACAAACTTTCGCTTATAAGATAAGTCCTGTGGATGTAACGCACAGCATGGTGACTATAGTTCACAATACCATGTTGTATATTTGAAAGTTGCTTAGAGAGCAACTTAAAGTTCTCATCACAAGAAAGAAAATCGTAACTATGTGAGGTGATGGATGTTAACTAAACATTGTGGTAATCGTTTCACAATTTATACATATATCAAATCACTCTGTTGTACACTTTAATACAACGTTATATATCAATTATATCTCAATAAAACCGGGTGGGGGAAGAATCCTTGGGGTGTTGAATGCACTCATGCTGGTGGCAGAAGATTTGCTCATGACCTGATGGATGCTGTAGGAGGATGAGAGGTGAATTAGGGGCAGGAGTGAGGCACAGGGTGAGCAGGGCAGAGACTGTCTGTGAATTCAGGACTCCGGGCACTTGTGGGCACTTGATCTATCCTGACTGCCCACAGCCACCTGGGGGAAGGAAGCATGGCATTCACTCAGTGCTGCCGGGCATAAGCGTCTCCATCAGCACAGCTGGTCTCAAATCCTAGCTCTGCCAGTCACTAATTATGCTCCCTGGATGGGTCAGTTCATCTCTCAGCGTTCTGCTTCATTCATTTATAAAATGGACTTGATAGAATTACTGTTCCACCAAATCGATGGGAGGATTTAATAAGGTAATGTATTATTTACCTTGTAGATGGCACATAAATGGCCAGATCAATTTTTGTTTCTCTTTTCTATTTTCTTTCTTTGCTGAACTCTCTTCTTGACACTGATCTAGGGGAGGTATCAATGAGCTTACATACTTCCAAACAGAAATAGACTGAAAAATGAAGTTTCTTTTTAAGCCTCATTAGTGTTGAGGGTCTTCATCGATCTCACGTGACTGGTGACAAGGTGTAACTTAGATGGATCCAATATGGCAGAAAGAGCTCTGGTTATACATTCAGAACTGGCTGTGAGTCATATCTCTGGCCACTCACCACAGCCTGGATGGGTGTCCCTGAAGACATCACTTCCCAACTCTGTCTGAAAATCACTCCTCACGGCACCTCCGATGAGATTCTGGATGAATGAAAACTTTGCAAAATGCTGCCTAAGGACGAGTGGGTTTTGTGACAAGGTAGTGGAAGTGGGAATCCAGTGGGCTGAGAAACTCAGGTGGTAGTGGTTTGCTGACATTCTCTGCATGGCAGCTGAATATACTTCCCCTGAGGGATCCTCACATGCTCAGGGAGCCAAGCCGCCCTTTCCTGAGATGGCGGCCAGGCTAAGTTCCCGTCCCTCTGTAGAACTTGTATCTTTGAGGCTGAAATGACAGCAGTATGATGAATGGGCAACCTGCTCTTTCTTCCACAGTTCTTCCAACAACTGTTCAGATTCATTTAAGGACTTTATCAGACTTCTGTTTCAGATGGGATTGACCTGTTGCATAAGAGGGATACAGAGCGGGACGGCAGTGATATTTCTCACTTGGAAGATTGCAGGATGGTGATGCCTTTGACTCACTTAGTGACATCAAGGGGAGAAACATGATTAGGCTTTTAATTTTTAATTTTTAGTTTTTTAACTTTTATTATTATTATTATTATTATTTTTTTTGTGAGGAAGATCAGCCCTGAGCTAACATCCTTGCTAATCCTTCTCTTTTTGCTGAGGAAGACCGGCTCTGAGCTAACATCTATTGCCAATCCTCCTCCTTTTTTTTCCCCCGAAGCTCCCGTAGATAGTTGTATGTCATTAGTTGCACATCCTTCTAGTTGCTGTATGTGGGACACAGCCCCAGCGTGGCCAGAGAAGCGGTGCTTTGGTGCGCGCCCGGGATCCAAACCCGGCCGCCAGTAGCGGAGTGCACGCACTTAACCGCTAAGCCACGGGGCCAGCCCTAATTTTTTTTATTTCATTGCAGTCACATTGGTTTATAACCTTGTATAAATGTCAGGTGTACATCATTATACTTCTATTTCTGCATAGATTACATCATGTTCACCACCCAGATACTAATTACAATCCATCACCACACACATGTGCCTAATCATCCCTTTTGCCCTCCTCCCTCCCCCCTTCCCCTCTGGTAACCACCAATCCAATCTCTGTCTCTATGTGTTTGTTTGTTGTTGTTTTAGGCTTTTATTTTGTCACACCTGAAACATCTTCATGATTGCTGTTAAGCTGGCAGATCCAGGCACAGTAACACCCATGTCAAGGACATTCAGCAGTTCTAAACTTCAGATCAGTCCCTGTCATGACTCCAAGGCTGCAGCTCACATTGAGCAAGACGCCTGTGTTAAAAGCTGCTGTCCACATCACCCTCAGTAAAGGAGATTTGCTTGTAATGGGGTTTTCCACTGTGGAAAGGCAGCTGATTGAGGGGCAAGATTATGCTGGTTTTAATCTCAGAAAGACCTGGATTCAATTCCAGGTGCTATTTTGAACCATTTGAGCTATAAGGAAAATTAGTTAACCTGAACGTTACTTTCTCATCAGGTACAACACCTACCCAGGGTTGTAGGGAGGATTTCTACATGCCTGGAACACTGTCTTCTCTCAGATCCTATGGGTCCTGTTCTTTGGGATCAAGGACAGATTGATGAATTTTAGAAACTAAATAACACACTCACAGCCCCGAGGGTAAGAATAACAGCAACAATCACCATCAGTCTTGTCCAGTTCCTAAAGCCTCCATCCTTTGGAGGACCAGAGCAGGAATACTGGTGACACCAACATTGCAGAGCTCCTCAAAGAGTCCCAATTCCTATTTTCATCTGATTGTAATGTTATGGGAAAGTGTATGATATCAATAATTCTATAATGTAGATTTATCATTTTTATTATTCACACTTTCCAATAGCGACAATGAGCTTTAGAGACATTAAGTGATTTATCCAAGTCTGCACAGTTACCAAGTGATGAAGTCAAGATTCAAACCCGAGACAGTCTAACTGCAAATGGCAGTTGCTCTAGTTATCTTTCGCTGTACTCTTGACAATGGACAGATTTTCTAAAAGATGAAGGGGAGGAGCAGGCTTGTTACCATTCATTCCCTATCCAGTTATTCTTAGCACATTTCTTAGGTTCTGGGGGTGACTGTGTTCACGTGGTCCAGCTTTTCCCAGATCATTGCTAGATGTGCACCCAGATTTCTGGGGATACGGAGATTTCTGCAGTATGTGCTGCTGTAGTTCCTCAAGGGGGTATTTTCGGGCTGAAGCAGCACAGGTAGTGAGAGGAGCTGGTACATCCTGACTAACAGCTTCTACCCAACACACACTGCCCGGGGAGCAGAGGGGACTGGGTAAGATCCCTCCGCCTAAAGCTTCCTAGAAATTCATAACAGGCCAGAAGCGTTCTGTCAGGGGCTTGCTGGGAGGTGGAATGGTATAGAGGGGCTGTGGGGGAATCAGCACAGCCTCAAGCCAGCAGAGAGCTTGAGCAGAGACGGGTTTGTGAGAAGGACTCCAAGTGTACTCCCAGTCCAGAAGGAGTGTGTTTCAACTTTAACCTCTGCCCTCAGGAATCCACGTGAATCTCCCTTTTAAAGGGCCAATAATGTTGTGAACACCCTTGGCCTCTCCCCTCACATCCTTTGCCTGGTTTTAATCTGGGGAATCAGATTTGTGGTCAGAACTTTTTTGGATAAAATGTCCACAAGCAAGAAAATTGGCTGTTTCTTCTCAAAACAGTGTTAGTGCACATAGTTCAAAAACGAATAGTGGTCTTATTCACCAGACTTGTATCTTCTTCCCACTGATCACAAAATGAGACTCCCTTTCCCAGTCTCTTCACGGTTAGGAGTGGCCGTGTGAGCGAATCCTGGCCAACTGAGTGTGCTGGAGGTTCTGTTTCCTCTGCACAGGACTGGCTATGAAAAGAAGCTTATGTGGTCCACCATGCTTTTTCTTTTACAACTGAGTAGAATAAACCCAAGCACCACTGTCACATTTAAAGTCACATATTGATGATAGTGAAGGCACTAAGTGGAAGGTACCTGGGTCCCTGAATCATTGTCTGGGGGAGAGTCAACCAGAAGAGTCATGTGATCAGGAATGCCTGCATTGAGGTGTTACATCAAGGGAGGATAAACTTGTGTTATGTTCAAAATACTGGTATTTTCATGTTTATCTGTTTGAGCAGCTGACATTACCTTAACAGAGAGAAGTCTGTAACAAAACAATATAACGAAGATGGTTTTCCCTGAGAAGATATACTTCAGGTTCTAGAGACAGCACATACCCTCCAACAAAACGGAAAAGATAAACAAAAATGTATTATCATAAGGTTATTTATTTAGGAAACACAGATCATTTACTTTTCTGAACATTTTTTGGAAACAATATATTGTAAATATAAAGCCTTGATTTTGACTTCAGATATTTTGTAGCTGGCACAGAAAATACAGTGCAGATTCCTTTCTTGGATTTGACAAACAGAAATATAATTGATTGGAGAGTCATAAGAATAAGTTTCTAATTTCCTGATTTTTCATTGGAAATTATGAAATGGGGAGAAGCAGGCTTCACTCTTCCCTCTGACAACCTCCAAGGCACCGCAGCTGTTTTCCTTCTCCGTTAGACGGCTGCTGGTTCCTGGAAGAACTCCTGGACAACATTCCCAAGTAAGGACGAGCCAGAAGATTTTCTACTTTCATCTTCTGCTCCGGTTGCTCCAGACCGGCTAGAGTGATTTAACCAGCAGATCTTACTCTGAGCTGTACTGTGGTCTTCTGTGTGGATCATCTTGAAGATCTGTCCTGTAGTCTGCGTGGAACAGGCTGAAGATCTGTCCTGTAGTCCGTGTGGATCAGGTTGAGAATCTGATGGCAGAAACAAGTGGCTGTGTCTTCTGGATGTTGATATCTCCTATTTTGTAGTGAAACACATTAAAGCAGGTCCTGCCATCCTGGCGTGACTCAGAAGCATGAGATATCTCAAAAGCATGAAGATTTCCTGCTTTTCACACCCATGAGACCAGGAGGGGCTGGAGCAAAGCATCACCAGCACCACTAGCGAATAGATGATGCCATTGAGTTCAGCGATTCAGCAGACCACAGTGAAATCGCGCGCGCGACCACCCGCTCAACAGCGCGCGCAAAGCTCCCTTCGCTGCCCCCAACGGCCGGCAGGGGGCGCCCGAACTCCCCGTGACCGACCAGCCGGTGCCGCCCGCCCAGCGGGACCCGCCTGGGGCTCCGGCGCCGCGGACTCGGGCGCCGCGTCCACGGGGAGACCCGGCGCTTCGCCGTCCGCTGAGCCCCGGCCCGGGAGGGGCGCCGCCGGGCTCAGGGACCGCGTGGGGCCCGAGAACCGGAGTCAACGCTTCCTCCTCGGGCCTGACGCCGAGGGGAGCTGCGCCGCGGCGTCGCCAGAGCCTTTCACCGTCTGCACCTGCCCCGCGTCCATCCGTCCTTTCCTTTCTCCTGGGAGATCCTAGCAGACCATTCACAAAAGCGCCCGTTTATTCAGGGGACTGACGGCTCGAAATCAGAGCGTGCTGCGGTCTCTTTTCAGATTCGGGATGGTTTCTGGGGAGAAAGACACGAATTCAGCGAAAGGGAAACGCACCTACAATCTGGACACGGATCTAGGAAATATTGGGACCCTCCAGTGGAATGACTTGGGACGGGGCCCGTGCCAGACTGAGACTTACTGGAGCCTGAGGCACAAGCCAAACTATGTCCCCTGTGTGCTTGTTCTTATTCTTTTTAATGGTTAATTTTTCCTGTAGCGTTAAAGTAGTTGAAAAATTGAAGTACTGAAAAATTGAAAAGTAAGTTTATTAAAATTCACAACACTATTTTAAGTTTAAGCGTTTTATTTATCCCCAAACAAGAATTCATTATTTTACTTTGTTCCCTCTAATAGAAGAAAACTAATCAGTATTCTTTTCGTAATAGACTTCTTTGACTATCCTGTTTTCATTGTTAAGAATTGCTGTGTTTGAAATTTTTGTGATCTGAAATAATTTTTAATTAACTTCAGCTCCCTGAAATTTCTTTTGCAGCATCCCACTGTGACTAGTATTTTCTATAAAAATTTCAAAGTCACTTCCATATTTGGATAAGATTGCTCTAAACCAAATTCGTGAATCATTTTAGAAGATCCAAAAAGGAAACCGATTTTATGTTACAAATACTGATGTTAAATCTTGCTTAAAACCATTTAAAATGAAATTTCTGCAGAACTTAAATTGTCAGAATATTTAAGGGCCAAGTCAGTGGCTGCTTTTTGCAAGTCAGATGTATTCACTGAAAATAAATTTTCTCCTGTCGAATATGAAAATTCTGAAGGCACTTGGTTTAAGTTTTTATATTTCCATTTCAAAGTTGAAGTTAGGATTCTATACACTCCTAATTTTTAAAATATGCTTATATCCCATAATAATTGATACTTTCATCCAGTGATTCCTACATTTCCAATTTCTGAACTTTTATTTCTGTTTATTTTCCAATTCGGGAAGTGCATTCATATCTGTTTCTATCGTTTTACTTTTATCAACACACTTTCAAAGTCACTTTCTCTCGTTTGTTGTAAGCAGAAGGGTAGGCCTTCTGTGATACCAACTGCTTTAGATATAGGTGGAGTTGTTTTTCTATGGTAGAGCATTATTAACTTTTCCCACTTGGTTCTAAATATCATCCCACCAAATTAAATTGCATAAAAATGTGTAATCTGTGACAAAATGCTTTAGATTTCAGCATAATGTATGTTGTCACTTGATATTGTATCTTTTAATATTTGGTAGACATCTTTAGTTTGCGTGTGAAGTGCTGTGATTGCATTTGACCTTGATACCCATCAGGTGTCTGTAAATGTTTTTAATGTAGTTTTAGGACAGGCAAAACTAAAAAAATGCGTTTATCCTTTGTACAATACTAAAAAAAGGTTATCATATTTCAAGTCACGAAAGCAACAATGTTGCAGATTAAAGCAACATTATGAGTTGAATAAATTATGCACAAATTTAGCATAAACAGTTTTGAGGGAGACAATGGGTTTCACTATTGTATACACTTGCCATCTTCCCTCTATTTTCATGTCCTTGGCCAAGAGCATTTTTATGTCAATATCTTATTTTTTCAATTTATTAATTTTTACTCTAAAGATATACAGGTTTTTCTTTCATTTCAGTAAAGTCAATAAATCTTTTTTCTATTGTTTTGTCATCATCGGTAATGAGAACACACCTAAATTTGACACTTTTGTTCATGATGGGTTGCAAATAGTGTGTAATCAAAAAATAAGGTAAACTATTTTTCTCATTTTCTTGATAGTATTTCAGATCTAATATGGTTTCCTAGTAGCATTATAAATTTCTTTTGAATTTTATTACACAAACAAGACACAGATTCCTTTTTATGATTATATTTTAACTAAATTTGGACACATTCTAGCATTGGGATTTCCAGTGATTTTTTGTGATCCTCCAAGACCTAAATTTTTTTGTATGAAATCTAAAAACATAAAATCACTCGCAAAATTTCCATTTTTGTTTCTCTGATTTTGTCACTTTCTGTAGAGCATCATCAATTAAATTGTAAGTTTGAATATAGTTGAAATATTTCTATTTTAGAAAAGCATCAAGATGAAACATGGAATTTTTGTGGTCACAGATTCTTTTTAAGTTCTTCCAATTTTTGAAACTCTTTTTTGTATTTAGAATATTTCATTCTGTGTTATTATTGCTTAAATTGTGTGGTTGGAAAACAAAATAAATGATTCTCTGGAATGAATATGCCAATCACAATGAATGAATTCACTGTTAGGACATTTATTTTTAAAGCATAGATTTTGAAAATCTTTGTCCATCCTGCGAAATAGATTCTCTAAAACACCTATCTTGACCCTGGGCTAAGGTGACTGACTCTTTAGCGGACCAATGTGAGACATAGCCAAACCAGACCAAAAATATTTATATATATAATTTGTAATAAATAATTTTACACGTATTACTACTTTAACATAAAAATGTGAAAAATAGATGTTTACTTGAAATTATATCTTATCCTGTTTATTTGCTTTTTTGCTACATAAATTCTACCTTATGAGCAGAACAATAGGACTAATTAAGTGACAATTAGTAGAAATTAATAGACTAATTAAATGTAATATATGCAAAAATGTTATAATATTTCTTTCTATCACCTATTACGACAACTGTTTTAATTCTTTATTGGATGCAAATTTTGTTGGTTGTACTATTGTGTATTCTTAAGCTACATGTATACAAGACTTTTTAAAAGAAAACCTAAATACAGTAGGACTAAGCAACCAACTGCCTATATTAAGTAAATAGAAACAACGACATGTTTCTCCCTGTTCTGTGATCAGTAGGATATTTTTACTCTTTTCCCGTAATACTGCCCTGAATGGCCTGCAGTTTGGGGACATCCTTCTCTCCTCGTGTGCAGTGGGAAAGCGGAACACAGTCAAATGCAAAGTTCATTTGAGTTGCTGCTCTGAACTTACCAAGTCCACGTTATACCGATTCCTGGGGTCAGTCTAGTGGGATGATATCAAGCTAAATTCCTCTCAAAAAGTGTTTGCGCATGGAATACTTAGAGCAGCGCTCATTTATACTATTCACAGAGCAGCCCTTTTCTGTCAGACAACACGCTAAGATCCTAGATGCCCAGAAAAAGCTTCCAGCTTGCTCTGAGATTTCTCTCTCTCCTGTGTCAGGCGCGGTGTCATGTGCGCCTGCGCTCTGCTCCTTCCCAGTCGTGAAGACGCCCGCCTGTCCTAGAGTTTCCACTGGGGGGCGCTAATGTGCCGCCTTGAGCGTGTCAGGGGAGCCGCAATCAAAGCCCCTTTGGCGTGACTCGAACGTGGACCATACAGATGATAAAGATTTGTATTGTACATATGAAGGCAGATGTCCTTTACTATGTTCAGATTCTCAGTTACTTGGAAACTTTATTTTCTTTCATTCTTACAATCTCCTATGTGATAGTTACTAAAATTATCGCTTTTTTAAAGATGAGAAAACAGAAAAATGTGGTCATTTAATTTCACAAGAGCCACAGATTTCGTCAGAAAGTAGTGTTTTCTACTGCCTCCCAATTGCGCGTCTTCATTAGCGTTCGGTACTTCCAGTTAGCTGCGCTGTGTCTGCTGAGGTTTAATTAAACACAGTCATTGGTTTAATGTCTGTCTTTCTTGCTGCGGAGAAGGGACCCTAAGTGGAGGCAGGAAACTTTCAATATTCAAGAGAAGCAATGGGACAAAGCAGGAATGTCTGGGTTGAGTTGGGTTGGACGCAGACAGTCTGGTATCCTGATCCTGACTTTTAATGACTGTGTCTTCTTGGGAAAATTATATGACCCTATTTAGTAATAATAATGGTACTAATAATATTGAAAATAATATTTACCTTACAGGTTACAAATGTACTGAGAGGAAAAAGTCCGATACTGTATGTAAGGCAATGAACAGACTTAAAAGCCTGAATGGTGGCCGGCAGCTGCTACCTCAGAGATTCAAGAGCGTGTGCAGGAGCAGCACTGGTAAGAAGGTTGTTTATTTTTTAAACATTTGTTTTGGTTTATAACTTATATATAGTAAAATGCACTAATAAGTATATATCTTGTTGTATTTTTACCTAAGTATGATATCCAGATAAATATATAGAACATTTTCAGAATCACAGAAATCTTGCTTGTGCCTTCTGCCACTGAATAGCCCCAGGCCAAAGGTCACCACAAATCTATGGCCTCTATTACTACATATTTGCTTTGCCTGTTTTTGAATTTCGTATAAATGGCATGGCACATTAGGTAACTCATATCTGTCTTCTTTAATTCATTATGTCTGTAACCAATTTACTCTCCAATGAAAACTATATAATTCCCAGTTAAAAACACATCTTTGTCAACACTTGTTTTATAATTTATGCTTGTTTTTTGTTGTTGTTGTTTTGGTGAGGAAGATTGACCCTGAGCTAAGGTCTGTTGCCAATCTTCCTCTTTTTGCTGAAGAAGATTGGCCCTGAGCTAACATCTGTGCCCCACCCCCTCTATTTTGTATGTGGGATACCGCCACAGCGTGGCTTGATGAGGGGTGCATATGTCCCTGGCTGGGATCTGAACCGGGGAACTCCGGGCCACTGAAGCAGAGCACGCAAACTTAACCACTGTGCCACCGGGCCGGCCCCTAAGCTTGTTGTTTTTGATTTGCATTTCCTCAGTAAATAATGATGTTGGAAACATTTTTCAGGTGCTTATTAACCCTTTTGTGAAGACTCTGTTGAAGTCTTTCTCCATTTTCCTATTTGTATTTCTGCCTTTTTAATTGACTTTTAGAAATTCTTAATATATTCAGGATATGAGCCTTTTGACAATTTATTTTCTAGATTGCTTCTTGCACTCTGTGACTTGCCTTTTCACTCCATTAATGGTGTCTTTTGATGAACAGAAGCTCTTAATATAGATCAAGGTATCAATCTTGTCTACAATGGATGTGCTTTTGTGTGTCCTGTATAAGAATTCTTTGCTTACCTTAAGGTCAAAAGGATATATTTATATGTATTCTTCTAGAGTATTTACAGTCTTTGCTTTTACATTTAGGTCTATGGTTCATCTCAAACTAACTTTTGTGTAAGGTATGGGGTATGAGTCCAAGTTCTTATTTGTTCCATACAGACAGCCAGTTGTCCAGGCTCCGTTTATTGAAAAGCCTCTTCCTTCCTCCAGTTATGTCAACTGACACAACAGTTGTGAATCAGTGGATAATATCTGGATGGGTCTGTTCTGCACTGTCTATTCTCCACCACTGTTCTCTTTGTTATGCTCACATCAGTCCCACCACACTAGAGCTTTAAAATACTTCTTGCTATTTGAAAATATAAGTTTTCTATTTTGACTCTTCTTTAAAATTGCCTTGGTTGTTCTAAGGCCTTGGGATTTCCGTGTACAATTTAGACTTAGCTTGTCAATTTCCCCACAAAAATCTGCTGCAATTTTATTGGAATCTAATAAACTCTGTGAATCATTTGAGAAAAAAGTAATATTTTAACACCATTGAGTAGTTCAATCTATGTACATGGAATATCCATCCATTTATATATGTGTTTTTAATTCGTGATGCATTTCTTGTTAATCTTAGAGAAGTTGTTGGGGGTGGGGCGGTAAATTCGATAGGGCATGGAGAGTCTGGCTATATGCCAGTGCCTTCTATCCTATGGCCTTCTTTGTGTGAGTAGCCACATTTTTGGTCTATTTCCTTATATTCAGTTCTCTCTATTAAAATAAGTGGTATGGTTTTTGTTTTCCTGACTAGAAATTGACTAATATAACAACTGATTAGAGAAATACAAATTAAAAATTAAAAAGATTATTTACACCCAGAGTTTGTGTAATGTTGTGAAAAGATATACATACAAGGTATTGAATATGAATTAGAGTAACCTTTGTACCGGATATTTGGCAGTAACTATTAGTGTTCAAAATGCATATAAAATTAGACCAGATGTTTTACTTCTATGTCTAATTTAGTCATATTCTCTCATGGGTATAAAGGTATCCATTTATTGGGTATTTATTGCAGTGCCGTTTGTACTTAATATCAAGAACAAGATAACTATCAAATAGTAGTTAAACTATGGTACCTCCAGTCGTTGTATGAAATTAGGTCAGGATGTGTGTAGTGATGTGGAAATAATGTCTGAACAAATATTAAGCAAAAAAAAAAAAAACTATTGAATGATGCTTCTGGTATAATGCCATGTATATAAAAACATACACACACACACACATATAAATTCTGAAAGATTACCCACCAAGCTCTTAACAGTGGTTACCACTTGGAAGGGGGCTGGAATTGGGAAGTGATGCCCTGGTGGCCAAGGGCTTTTATTTATTGGAGTTGATTGAATTTTTAAATAAACACACACATATCAAAGTAAATCTTTTTATGTAGTTCTGTGTAATTATAAAACGTAAGCAAATGCTTTTTAACCATTTAGGTTAAAACCAGCTAAAAATACAGCAGTAGCTTCCAAATAAGGAAGGGCAACAAGCAAGAGAAAGAGTGATTGGGGAGTAGGAAGTGGTTAAAAAAATATGTAGATATATCAAAAATATGAATTTAAAGAAACTTCTTATAATTCAAAATATAGGATTCTGCATTGAACCCCATTTCTGCCAGGACGTGTGTATGATCTAGGGTAACTCAACCTCCTTGAGTCTTGATATTCTCAAATGTGAAATGTGTTAGAAGCACTCATAGAGCAGTTGTACTAAACATGTGCACACATTTTAAAGCACTTAGTGCTTTCTACAGAATAAGAACTGAGTAAATGGTAGCTCCTTTTCCTTTCTCTACTTAGATCCGTATCAGAGTATTATTTGTTTCCTTCTCTAAAATGCTTTGAAAATGTCCCACCTTTTCTCAGTATCTGACTGATGGTCAAAAGATTGCCGCCAAAAAGGCGGAATACTGCAAGTGTCTCCAGACAGACCAAAAGAAACTCGGCCCCTGATGTATTTCCTCCTTCCCACCTGGCTTTCCTTGATCCATTCCTTCACTCCCACACCACAGTCGTTTCCTTCCACTCCAGCGTGGAAATCCCCACAGCGCCCACTTCATTCACACAATTCACCCTCCCTGTCCATTCATGTAGCTGCTTCCCATACTCTTTTGCTTTATGGCTGTAAGAGTTTTCCAAAGAGTAGAAATCTACAGGTGGGAAGCAAAAGTTGGGATCAAGGTTTTGCAGAGATTTCTATAAAAGACTCCCTCTTTTTTTTTCTTGCTGAGGAAGATTCTCCCTGAGCTCACATCTGTGCATATTGCCTCTGCTTTGTATGTGGGTCACTGCCACAACATGGCTGACAAGTGGTGTAGGTCTACACCCAGGATCCAAACCCACAAACCCAGGCCACTGAAGGGGAGCGTGCCAAACTTAACCTCTACGCCACGGGGCCAGCCGCTCCCTCTTTTTTTATTGAATATTTTTGGAACATGACGGACGCTCATTGTTATAATGATGTCACAGTAGCTAGAGCTGAAGGCAGACAGAGAGCAGGATCCAGTTCACTGTGGGACCCAATAAAACTCCCCCAGGGAGGAGAGGCCCCAGCTGTCCCCGGTGATGGGCAGAACCAAGTCTGTGGAGCGCAGGCTTGTGACACAGGAAGAGTGTCTGTCCCTTCCCAAGGATTTCCTCCAGAGCTGCTGATAAGTCGTTTACTGGCAAGAATCAACTCTAGTACTTAATTATTTTTTCTATTGTAAAGAGAATGAATGTTCAACTGCAGGAAGAGCGTGGGCAGTCCTTAGCTACGTGGAGAGAGAGAGCGTCAAAATGTGGTTCCTGCCGGCAGTGGGCTGTGCAGGCCAGAGCCTCCTGATTCACGTCTAGTAAAAGGACTGTGACACTTCGCCATCAATGTGGAGGAGTGGGGGGAAGAATGCAACAGTCATTAGAAAACCATCTCAGGCTTGATGAGGCATTAAATGTCTCTGCTAGTAGTAAATTCCCAGTTTCACCAATACATTTCTAATATCAGGTCACCTTGTTTGACTTTATAATGAATAAAACAATTGTCATCGCTACTTTGAATAGTGATCTTTGCATCCCTTCACCTCTGATCAAGTAGTGAGAAAGTAGAGCTCAGACATCTGTTAATGAATTCAGAGTTTAATTGTTTGAAGATCTCAATACTTGGTTGAATTTGAGAGAGAGTACCATAATGTACACAGAAAATTAACTGAGATAGTTAAAGAGGGCATGTGTGAGTTGCAGGGTAAGGTGGGGAAGAGAGGCCTCACATGGGGGAGTCTCTTCCCTGTGAACCTATGAACCACTTTACTTTCCAGCCTTCCAAATTGGCGTTGGACAGGGTATTCATTTTATTTTAAAATAACTTTTCTCTCACTATTTCCTCTTTTAGAGCTCCCGGGTGAATTAATTGTCTATCCAGGTATGGACATTCCTGTTCTTGAGTTTCCCTGGATTTTTTCATGTTTCAAATGTTATGAATCATCCATTTGCTAGTTTCTGCAGATTTTTTAAGCAGATACTTCTTATTTCTATTTATTTTTAAGGAATTTGTGTAATAAAGTTGTATTCTCAGGAGTGATTCAATTTTAGATAAAGTGGGGATCAGAATTTAATAAGGAAGGTAAGATGTTTTGCATAAATGTGTGTGGTAGGGCCTCAGGATAGTTTCAAGCTGCTGATTCAGGGTCCCTGTACTGGCTTTTTAAGACACCGGAGGAGAACAGGTCTTCAGTCTTTGTTCATCGGCCTTCTTTCCATCTCAGGTATCTCTGGGCCAGGCCTCTCTACTGTGTCAGCGCCAACATGGAGAACAATGCTGAGCCTCCGAAAGTCTCTGATCAGATACCACCCAATATGTCCTCAGGGAGTGGAGTCCTATCATATGGAGCATATACATCCTGAAGATCTGAGATTCTGTGCCTTTCTTCCCTAGAGGACTAATGCATGAAATATTTTTAAAGGACCGTGTGCAGTAAACCATTCTTTGAGTTTTTCAGAGAAGGATCAGTAGAAAAGATTTTGATCCACTTTAAAAATGACTAACTTAGAAAGAATACAGATCTCAAATCAATGTAGAAACTCACATTATTCACCAATAATGAATGTCTGCTGCTCTCTTAGAAAGAGGAGAGTCAAATTGTCTTCCCATGTCGTTTTTTCTTGTCTTTCAGCGTCAACAGAGAGGCAGGAAAAATGCTGGCACCTTAAAGGGTAATGTTCTGCTGCTGAATGCTGGGCTCTCCCTGGATTAACCTGAGTATCTCTTTTCACTGAGGGCTCAGGCCCACAACACTGAGATCAGTTCCTAGAACCAGTCCTTCTCAGAAAATGATGACCTCAGATGGGACCCTCTTAGGGAGCATAACAGGTCTGGGACACTTCTAACCGCTGTGCTCCCCATCCATTGGAACTGAACAGTGATGGAGCAGGGCCATGGGTCTTGCCCGCTAGGTGGTGGAGTGAGATGGAAGGATTATTGCTTTTGGAGGCAAAATTTCTGGGTCCTGCTTTGGACAGATTCTAAGTTGTTAACTTCCCTAAGCATCAGACTCCTCTTTTGAGAGAGTACTGGCCTGCAAATCTCACGGTTGTGATGATGACTTATAACCAGGTGTGTGAAAGAGCTTTAAAATGACATAGCCCTGTGCATATGTCCTTACTATTACTTTTAACCTTACTATTATTGTCATTGAACTTTTGACCTTGAATCCTAAGCCCTGGGCATTCAGAATCTAACCTTGAAAGAGTTTATTCCCAATGGAACATTCTACTCAGCTTCCTACAAGATCCGACCTTCACCTGAGGTGACCCAGGCTCCTATTTTCTCTGTTCGGAGAGCTCCCAGCAAAGGCGCTCACGTGGCACCAGACCTACTTTCTCTTCAGAAAAGGTGATTCATCTCTCCTGTTATTTCAGGCCCCCATCTTCCTAGGTTGTCTGTGGAATTCTGGGGCCCCAGTGCAGCCTGGAGTTGACATGAGAGGAAGAATCATAGATAAAGGGATGTGAAATCAAGGCTTGGAGTGGAGATAAAGAGAATATCATGAAGTCAGACACATGGGAGAATGTGACCCCTGCCAGGCCTGCCTGTCCCCAGTCGGCATTTTGTTTGAGGAAGATTGGCCCTGAGCTAACATGTGTTGCCAGTCTTTCTCTTTTATTTTTTTTCTCCCCAAAGTCCCAGTACATAGTTGTGTGTTATAGTTGTAGAGTTGTAGCTCTTCTATGTGGGATGCCATCTCAGCATGACTTGATGAGTGGTGAGTAGTAGGTCCACGCCCAGGATCTGAACCAGCAAAACTCCAGGTCTCTGAAGTGGAACATGCGAACTTAACCACTACACCACCAGTCTGGTCCACCCCCACTTCGGCTTTTAAATGTGCTTTGTACCTCCTGTCTCTTGCACGTAACTGCACAGCCCTCCTTTGATGGGTAACTTTCTGGACCAGTTATAGCAAGATCCTTTCTCTGAGGAGTGGGTTAAAGCAGCCAAGGAAGCAGACATCATGTTGTTCATGGAGCTAGGAAGCAGCTTTTCAGTGTCACCTTTGAGATCCACTAAGTCATAGCTCACTCTGGCCTCCGTGCTTCTGGCCTCCACCCTCTGACTGGACTATACCACCTGCTCACTTTCCTTGTTTTCACCGTATAACCATTGGATGCCTTTCCCTGAGCAGATCCAGTTTGTCTGGATCCCACATGGTCAGGACCATCCTTCACCCCCACCGCTTACCTCTTCCCTTCTACACCAAGAGCACACTCAGATACAGGACCCTATCCCCAATCCAAACCCCACTTTATCTTTGGCCCACACCTCATTCCCGACCCCACCTCATCTCCGGAGACACTGTCTCTCAGGATCTCACAACTCCTGTAAGATGACACACCCCAGGGATTCCAGTGGTTCAGTTCACTGTCTCCTTAGTTTTCCAAGGTTCCAAGTGAGGGATCCAAAATAGTTTCAGCTACGTGAAAACCTGGACATTGGCCTCCTGTGTGACTGCAGGAGTGTCCCCATACACAGCCATGGATCCATCAGGCTGTCTGAGACCCTGCCCCACTCTCTGCCTCTGGGACCCTGTTTCCTCAGGGCAGCCAGAAAATCCTCCTGCATCCCCTACTCCCTGAAAAACTCCTCTCAGAGAAATGTTTCCAGAAAATCAGATGAAATTAAATGGGTCTCAATTACCACATTCTCTGAAGTAGTTTGTCTCTATTTAAGCAGAAATATATATTTCCAAAACATATTTGTTTTTTTCTGAAAGGACACTTGTGTCTTCTGCCTCAGCCACATTTGGGGAAGTGTCGGGTTAGCCAGGAGCTCAGGCTTAGGGTAACAGAGGGTCAGCCTCAGCTCATGTCAAGAGACTTTCTGAAGGTGATCAGGGTCAGGGAGGGATGTTGATGGTGGCACTGCACACCCACCATCACCTCGGGTTCCTTCATTTGTATTTGTGAATACATCTCAATTCTAAAATCTTGTTAATATAATACTACCACAAGAATACAAGAACAAAAAATACGAATGCTCAGGGGCTTTGAAAGTGAGAAAATCAAAGACCACGTCCTGGGACCTAGACTCAACAGTCCCTCCCTCTGCTCCCTCATTATCTAGAACATAATATGGTCAAGAGGTGGAATAGTTGAGGTTGCACAGGCAAAAATGACCCCCTCAGCCTCTAGGAACAGTAAGAGACAAGCAACTTCACATATCCCAAAAAAGGAACTGGACTGTTGCGACCCTAAGTTCAGATGGGTAAGGAGAAGTCCCCATGACCTTGAATCTTTTGGTGGGGAATAGCTTCCACCTGCCCCCAGATCTCCCCTCTATTCTTGATGCAGGCTGGGGAGGTGGGCACTGCTCCCCAACAATTATTATCTTAGCCTTAATGGAAATGTACAGCCGACCACCAACTCCCATTTCCTCTCCCCGTGTGACAGATTCGAGAACAGAAAAACAGAATCCCTGGCTCTGTGTGTGGTTAGAGGGTCGAGGGAAGGGGAGGAGACCCAAGGGAAGGCAGAGCAGATATAAGGGCTTAGCAAACGTGAGAGTAGAAGAACATATTATCAAACTTGAGAGACAAATCTCCACATATCTTCAAGAGGCCCTCAGGTCATTCCTGGCCACTGGAAGAAAACTGGGTTCAAAGCTAGGGACGTGGAAATGGGTCACCTTGCTCCATCTCCAAACCTCCACAGACAACCCTTCTCTGAACGGGTTCAAAGGTCAGAACGTTTTCCTGAAAACATGGCTTTTGAATGTTAGAAAAACTACCCACAGTGGATGTAGAACTAATTGAGCTTTAGAGGAGGTGGGTGTTTAGGGGATGCTGGGGTTAATGTGGCAAGTCCAGGGAACAAGGTAAGTGCTGCTTAAGGATCTGCCGTGTCTGTGGGGTTTATCTATCTATAAAAAAGCTTTGAACACAACAACGAATTCTCCCCATTGAGTGGGTACCTGGGAAAGGGAAGCCCCTTCCCATGGAGACTACATGACACCTGATGGTGTCACTGCAGGGCAAGGGACGACACAACAATCAGGAAGGGAATGTTCACGGTGCAGCCATAGTGACTGCAGATAAATGAACAAGTTTAACCGCAGGTGAAGAGGGAAGAATGACCCAGCAAGCAGGAAGGAATGGGAATGTCACCTTCTCACCATCATGACACCTGCCCCATTCCCTCACTGAAGCGGTTGGGGGCATAGTTGCTGAGCTATGTAACTTTGAAAATGAGTGGCATTTGTAAGACTAAAGACAAAAGACACTGGTCATAAGCACTCGAGTTGATAACGTTTCCCACCGGGATATGGGTTAACAATGCTGATTCTGCTGTACATGAATACTAGAAGTGAAATATTAAGTAACTTGACGTCAAGTGATGTGACTCAGGTTTCTCACTGATGGAGTGAAAGGTTACAGGTAAGCGAGAGGGTGGAGCTAGAATGGTCCATGTGGATATATAAGTATGCACTCATGTGTGGTATAGATACACATCTTTGCATATAGAAATATTTATAGGTACATATATATACACAAGTTGGTTTTAACACATCTGTTCCATTGCTCTGTCACCTGAGAATTCCTAAAAGCGATGACACTTGAGTAGGAACAAGCACATCTTGTGCTCAGATCTAGGTCACTGATACCAGTTCCAAAGAGAGGAACCAGGCTTCCTTGGAGAAATGACTGATTCTAGGACTACAGCAGGGAATACACAGTATGAACCGGAATCGTCGTGTAGTGCCAGAATGGAAATGCTAAAACACACACACACACACACACACACACACACACAGACACACACAATGATGGGTTATGTCAGAGGGACACAGGAGCTCACTGAAAGAGCTCACAATGACCAATTCTGGAGAAATTTGAGCGACAGAATAAGATTGTACAGATTATGTTTGAAAGTACAAAATAAATATCAGTTAGTGCATAAGGCTATAAGTAAATTATTGAATAAATGATTAAATATTAGAGAAGAGACAAATCTCCCATTCAGAAGAATTCCAAATAATTTATACAGCTATTGTGCCCTCGAGGAGGTGGAGCATCACTCCCTGCTCTTTAAGTCTGGGCGCATACACAGACTTCCTTCCAAAGAGGACAGTGTGGAAAGGGGGGACACACAGTAACTTCACAGGAGAGACACCTGACAACACTGCCCCCGCCAGGTGATCGAGCTGAACAGCAGCAGTGATGTCATGTTGACAATATGTACCCTTGATAGGGAGTAAATAAATGGCCCTTTGCAAATTGTCTTCTCAAAAACCTGTAACCCAGCATAATCATCAGAGAAACATCAGACAAGTCCCAACTGAGGGACAGTCTATAAAATACCTGAACTGCACTCCTCACAACTGTCAAGGTCGTCAAAAACAAGGGAATTCTGAGAAACTGTCGCAGCACAGAGGAGACTAAGGAGTTATGACGCTAAATGTAGTGGGGTATTCTGGAAGAGATCGTGGAACAGAAAAAGGACAGGAGGTAAAAAGTAAGAAACCCTGAATCAAGTATAGACTCCATGACATAATAATATGTAAAGATTGGTTCATTATTGTGGCAAATGTCCCTTACTGAATAAGGATGTTAATAATAGGGGAAAATGGGGGTAAGTTAGATGAAAACACTCTGTACTATCTTCATAATTTTTCCATAAATCTAAAACGATTCTAAAAGAAAAACCTTATTAAATAATTTAAAAATTCTTATTAAGAAAATATACCATTTAGAAAATGAAAACGCAACTTGCAATTTGGGAGAAAATATTTCTGGTACATATATCTAGCAAAGGATTTTATCCAGAATATATAAAGGCCTCCTACAAATCAAGTTAGAAAGGCAACTCATGAATGGCTAATAAATGCATGAAAATGTACTGAACATCACTGGTCACACAGGAAATGCAAATGGAAACCCCAATGAGATACCACATTACACTAACCAGAATGCCTAAATTAAAAAAGACTGACAATGTTAACTGTTGCAAGGATGAGGAGACAGTGGCACTCACATTCTTGTGGGAATGTAAAAAGTTCTAACCTCTTTGGAAAACTGTTTCTTATAAAGTTAAACTTATATATCTTATAGCTCAGAAATTCCACGTCTCAGCATTTACCCATGAGAATGAAAACACATGTCTAGCAAGAGACCTCTTACAAGAATGTCAATGGCAGCTACATTCATACTAGCTGAAAACTATAACAATCCAAAAGTTCATCAACATGAAATGCATAAATATATTGTGGATCATTCATCCAATGGAATTAGTACTGAGCAATAACAAATGAACTACTGCTAATACATGCAACAACACGCATGAATCCCAAAGGCATGTTAAGCAAAAGAAGCCAGGCACAAAAACAGACATTCCAATTATACGAGGTACAAGAAGAAATAAAGTGAATCCTTAGTGATGGAAATCAGAGTGGTGTTTGCCTCTGGGCATTGGGGATTGAGGGATGATGCTGAATTATGTCTTGATTACAATGTTGATTAATGGTTCAATCTATGTATTAAACATGTAAAATTATATACTTCATAACCATTCATTAATTTGCATGTAAATCTTGTGCAAATGATATCTGGTACAAGAAAGCAGGAATTATCTTTGCTTCCTCACCTCTATTTCCTGAGGGTAAGCACACAAACAGGCATATTGATGCTCGCTTTTAGATCTTAATATGAATGAATGAAGGATTTGTCCATCTACTCTTCATCTTCTCATAAAAATCTGGATTGGTTGGGTTTTCATTACAAACGTACAAAAGAAAATTTTGCTTGTAGTAAAATTTAATAGCTGAGAAGAGAATTAAAATATTAAGATGAGTATGTTGTTATATTTCACACAATATAAAGGTAAACATGTTGTTTTATAAAAATCTGTGAAATTTAAGGCAATATATTTCATACCAAAAGCAGTCTTTGAAGGGAATCAGCATTTTGTTTTTTAATGAAAGCCCTGGGCTCACTCTTTACATGCTTTTTAAAAAAAAAATCAACCACAGCCATAGTTTACGTTAGGGTTCACTCTTTGTGTTGCACATTCCATGGGTTTTGACAAATGCATAATGACATGTATCCACCATTATAGTATCACACAGAATAGTTTCCCTGCCCTGAGAATCCTCTGTGCTCTGCCTCTTCATCCCTCCCCTTCCCCCCCCGCACCTGCCCAAACCCTGGGCAACTACTGATTTTTTACTGTTGTCACAGTTTTGCCTTTTTTTAGAATGTCATAAAGTTGGAATCATACAGTATGTAGCCTTTTCAGATTGGCATCTTTCTCTTAGTAATATTCATTTAAGGTTCCTTCCTGTCTTTTTCATGGCTTGATAGCTCGTTTCTTTTTATTGCTGAATAATATTTCATTGTCTGGATGTACCACAGTTTATTTATCCATTCACCTATTGAAGGACATCTTGCTTGTTTCCAGACTTTGGCAATTATGAATAAGCTGCTATAAACATCCCTGTGCAGGGTTTTATGTGGATGTAAGTTTTCAACTCATTTGGGTAAATCCCAATGAGCACAACTGCTAGATTGTGTGGTAAGAGTATGTTGAGTTTTGTCAGAAACTGCCAATGTGTCTTCCAAAGTGGCTGCACCATTTTGCATTCCCACCAACAATGAGTGAGAGTTCCTGTTGCTCCACATCCTCACCAGCATTTGCTGTTGTCAGTGTTCTGGATTTTAGCCACTCTACTAGATGTGTAGTGGAATCTCATGGTTGTTTTAATTTACATTTCCCTGGTGATGAATGATGTTGAGCAACTTTTCATATGCTTCTTTGCCATCTCTGTATCATCTTTGGTGAGATGTTGGTTTGGATCTTTTGCGCATTTTGAATTGAGTTTTTCGTTTTCTTAATATTAAGTTCTAAGTGTTTTCTGTATATTTTGGATAACAGTCATTTATGAAATCTGTCTTTTGCCAATATTTTCTCCTAGTCTGTGGTTTGTCTTCTCATTCTCTTGACAGTGTCTTTCACAGAGCAACAGAAGTTTTTAATTTTAATGCAGTCCAACTTATCATCTTTTTCTTTCATGGATCGTGTCTTTGCTGTATCTAAAAAGTCATTGCCAAATCCAAGGTCACCTAGATTTCTGGTATCTTTCTTTGAAACAAGATTAATGATGAAGACAACTGGCTCTTGATTTCCACTCTGGCAACCTCCTACGGACATTCACTGTGTTCCTTCTCTTTAAAATAAAGACTGGCTCCTTGAAGTACCTCTTCACAGCCAAGAGGAAGTACTTGCTTCAGGAATTTCTTTTACTTTTTCTCCTGACTGACAGATCTCAAGGTCTCCCAGCTATTGATCAAGTCCAGTGAGGAATTTCTCCAGGAGGGTCTCTTCCACTTCACAAACAAGCTTCCCAGAGTAATTTTCTATACACAGTACCCCTAATTCTCATTCTTGTGTTTTCTCAACCTACTCCCTCTGGTTTCTGTCCCATTATTTCTACTAACCCAGATCCTGCTAAGGTCACCAGCGGCGTCTGTTTTCAGGTCCACTGGGACAGTTCAGTCCACACCTGCCCTGCAAGCACCACTTTGTCTTTTTTTGTGTGTGTGAGGAAGATTGTCCCTGAAGTACCGTCTGTGCCAATCTTCCTCTATTTTTTGTATGTGAGACACTGCCATAGCATGGCTTGATGAGCGGTGTGTAGGTCCATGCCCAGGATCCGGGCCCGGGAACCCCAGGCCTCTGAAGCGGAGAGTGCAAACTTGACCATTCTGCCACAGGGCCAACACTACCACTCTGTCTTCTAAACACACTTCTTCGCTTCAGTAGTCTCTCCCCTATTTGTCCCCATATGTTCTTCTAAGTAAACTGGCCGCTCAGCCTCAGTGCCCATTGCAGACTCTCCTCTGCCCTACCTTTAAATGTTGACGGTCTGCAGGGCTAGGTTTAGGTCCTCTCCTCATCATCTGCTCTATAAGTGACCACATCCATCCCCATGTCCTCCTGTCCAGATATGCAGTGAGGTATCTAAATTAATACCTGCACCCACGGCATTGGTTTTTCATTCTAGACCCATATGCCCAGCAGCCAACAAGCCTTCTGCAATTACATATCTCCCAGACACTCTAGAAAGGATATCCTTTTCCCCCTAAAATTATTGTATCTAAAGCTTCTGATGTGAGAACATTTTCCTTTACTTCATTTTGTATTTTTTAATATAACTGACATTTTAAAACTCCTGATAATCTTCTTATGTCTCTTTCACTGTAAGACTGAAAGTTTCAATACATGAACTACTGTGTTGTATTTATTCATCTGTGTTTCTTGAAGGTAATTCCACAATCTCCCACTTTGACACTCTATTCATACAGATGACGTGAACTGAATGAATGAGTGAGCAGATAAATATTACCATCCATTCTTTGATTTGGTTTAGAAAACCAGTGTTTGGATTTAGATTTTAAGGATAAACAGACTCAAGAGGTTTTCTTTGATAAGAATTTAATAAATAAAACAAAATGCAAATTTAATAAAACGGAAAGGTCAACATGTTTTCTAAATTTTAATTCAATATAAAAGCAAATATCTTTTATATGAAACTAGAAATATAAATATGATGTTATAAGAATAAATAAATATAAATTAATAAACAATAAATAAAAACATCAGGGCAGTCATCTCTTAGGCACTGATGCCCCAGGACATGAATATTTTTAACATATCCTTGCTGAATACTACTGACAAATACTTGCTGAATTAAATTCAATCAAGTCTGTGACTAAAGGATTAATAGGAGCCTTTGTGCACATGTCCACAAAGACATGTGCAAGGGTGACATGGCACAGTAGTCAAGGAGCATCATTTCAAGGTGACCCCATTCTTAATCTTTCTTGCAAGTTTGTCAGTGAAGACAAAGATCTCATGATTTCCACTCTAACAATCTCCCAGGCACAGTCACTGTATTTCTTCCCTTTCAGGTAGAGATGGAGTCCCCGGAAGTACCTCTTCACAGCCAGTGTAGGGCCCTCAGTTCCCAGGGCAGATTCTTCCTCTCCCGTCTCCTGCACCAAACAGGTATCCAGGTCTTCCAGCTGCTGATGGAGTCCAGTGCAGAGGTTGTCCAGGAGGGTCGTGTTCCAGGCAGCAGAGGAGCGCTCTGTGTGGAAGAGGTTGAAGATCTGCTGGAGCATCTCGTGGAGGACAGAGATGGCCTGGGCCTTCTGGAACTGGCTGCCATCCACCATCTCCTGGGGGAACCTGAAGTCTTTCCTGTCCTTCAGACAGAAGATGGAGGAGGTTCTCCTCATTTGGCCCAGAAGCACAAAGTTCTTCCTGCTAACCAAGACGTGGTTCTGAGGCAGGTCACAGCCCAGAGATCCACCAGGGCGGTAGCTGAACACCACCAGGGCTGTCAGTAGAGAGAGCAGGAGGGCCATGGGGAAAACGAGGGTGCTGCTGGCCTGGCTGAGCTGGGTGTCTATGAACCTTGGACCCGAGGTTCTCTGACAACATTCTTTCCAAGCTTCGCCATTAAATAGAGAACACAATAATTTTCATTTTCTAAACATTTCTCTGCACTTTTACTTCCTTTTTTGTTTTCATTTATGTATTCTCCATGTGGTCTAAGAAGACGTCATCAATCCAAACTCTTAATTTTGCAATAGAAGTTTAATTTTCCCAGTAAACTTCAGATATGCCAATCCAAATGGATACTTATGAATCAAATGAGAAAACACTTTGCCCTAAAGTCAGAAGTGATGTAGGCATGTCAATACTCACACACACACAGACACACACACACACACAGACTCTTTCTCATATGTAAATATTATCTTCTCTGTCTAGGACACATTTTCAGCCTTGCTCTTAGGCTCCATTTTACCCTCCTTACTTGACATAGGAGGACAGGCTCCCTCAGCCCTAATGGTCTCTATATTTGTTGAGGGATTTACCAGACCACCTTTCGCAATTAGGCTCTTTAGAACCAAGGACTGGGGTTTATTTATTGTTTGATTCACAGCAGAGGCTGATGATTATGAGTGAATGAGGGTCTCTGATATTCTTTTGCCTTCTAGAACTCATTCATGCAGGTCCATGTGGTTATGCCTTTGTGGTTCATCATTTTTCACTTAAAATTTTTGTACCTTCTTTTCACTTAGTGGCTCAGTGGGCAAGATTTGCCTTGCTTCTCCTGCACGACATTCTAATTCATGATGAAGTGAGAAAAATAAAGGAAGTAAAAGAAAGGCAAAGACCCTGCAATCTCTATCATTTTCAAGACTTCAGATTTTTTGTTTCTCATTTCTACTTTCCTAGAAAGTAAAATCTGACAGTTGTTTTGTGGGCAAAAATAAAACAAATGTAAGTCTGAATGTTGCGAAAGTGAAAAAAGATAAGTGATATTCTGCTGACGAAATGACATATTCTAAGTTAGCAAAATTCAGTTCAGCCAAATTGGGGACCAGGGTATGGCAGAGGGGAAGAATGAAGGCCAATTTTGAATAACACAAAGGCAGGACCATGGCTGCTTCTGCCAGACACTCAAAGACCAACTCCTGAGTCAATGGCCTGCCTTCAGCTTTGCAAGACCAGCCATCTCATTTTCTTTCCTTTAATCCACATGTGATTAGCTCTGAGGAGAGAAGGAAGAAGTCACACCAACCAGCTCACAGAGACTGGCAACCAGAACCCTCGTTGCTAGAACACTCACCCTCTCTGGCTGGGGTACGAGATAGTGGGTACCAGCCCTTGCCTGAGCGCTCTACCTAGTTCATCAACCCACTCAGGCAATGAAAAGATTGCCTTGAGAAACTAAAAGAAAGGGAATTAGTATTAAATTAAATTAATTAGAAATGAAAGAAAGGAGTTAGATGATTCCAAAAGATTCTGATCTTAATCTGGGTAATAGTAAGCATGATATTAAAAGATAACAAATTTTTGCATGCTTATTATGGACTAGGCACTATTCTAAGTTCTTTAAAATATTAACTCAATCCTCACGATAAAAGAGGATTTGGATTACACTCACTGATACAGCTGGCTAGAAATATAAATCTGGAGATGTGAACTCTTCCAAATATACCAAAGATCCAAGGGCAAACCTTAGGATAGTCGATATAATGGCTTGTCTGGAAGAGCCCATTAAAGGAAGTGAAGGATAGAAATGGATGTGGGCTTTGTGAACCAATGAGAGGCCACAGCATGAAATCATAGAGACAAGACAGTGAGATGACAAAGGATCCTGAGTTCCACTTCAGATGTCAAAGGATTCTTGTCTAATGTTTTGTAGGCAACACGGGGTGTGGTATGAGTCCACTGAACTGACTTTAAGTTTACGAAAAAACAGACCAAATCTCTATTAATAGTTAGAAGGGAGTAGATTTTTCTGCCAATTGAATAAAGAGTCTAAGATTTTATGAGTGATTTCTTTAATGAAATATAGTAAAATAACTTTACTAACCCCTTAACTGCAGACCCTTGGAAGCCCATTGATTTCTAACTCTTGAGTTTTCTCATGACTTTAAGAATAAACAAAAAGCACCTGACAATTTCTTTGACTTGCCTCCTTCAGGACCTCACTGATTCCACGGGAGACCTCTTCAGGCAGCCCGCTCTTCTCACTCCCAAGGACAACTCCGTCTCTCACCTCCAGCCCAGACTACACTTCCTGCTGTCTACTGATAGAGTCCAGCGAAGAGTCTCTTCTCCTCTCTGTCTTTGCAACCAATGGTTGCAGTGTGAGCGCTGAAGAGACTTCGGTATGACCAAGATGGATGAGTATTATGCACTTCCCAGACAGAAGCAGGGAATGCTTTCAAAGGCTACTTACCAAGGAGAGTCTGGCTTGAGCTCCAGACTTAGCCACACTGTGTAGTATAGTTTTCTTTCTTTATTTTTCTAGCCTCATCCTGTTAAAAATTCATAAAACTGTAAGATTGAAGTAAACATATTATTAAAATCAGCATTAACTTTAAAAGTGATACTTTTAGCAGTAATATAAGAATGTTATTTGCTTATTTTTTTGACCCTAACCTCAGGAAGGTTTCCAAACTCTAAGTGTACCTTCTCACTGCAGTGTGCACCAACTGGAAAGAAAAGAAAGAAGGTTGATCCACCAATGTCCTCTTTCCAATTCCCTAAGTTAAATAAATGAATTTTCACAAAGGTCTTTGTTGCTTTTAGAAACTGTAATCTTCCACTATGCACATTAATAACACATGTTCTGCTCGGGATGCTCTACCTGCTTGTGGCTAAATGGATTCAAATCCCTGCGTGTGTCCCTCCTATTCAAGCACTGTTTTCTTTTGTTTGTTTTTAAAGGAAGCAGCACCACAACCCTAAGTTAGGCGATTCCTTGGATTGCATTGGCCTCAGGAATAATTTTCCCTCCACTGTGGTGACTTGCTGGGACCAATGGAGGGAAGAGAAGTTTGCAGCTGACACCAGAGTAACCCTCCTCCCTTCCAGTACTCTGCAGGCTGCTGTGCTGCCAGTGTCACCCTTGCTGGGGACACTGCTATTGGCCATGCCTCTGTGACAGAACAATGTGCTCTCAGCATCCACTTCAGTCTTCTCATCCTCTGAATCAGAACGTTCTGGAGAAACACTGGACTAAGTGCTCCCCATTGTATCCTTCCCTCTCCTGTGGACCTGCTGAACAGCGAAGCTTTCATCTCTATGCTCCTTGCAAGTCCTCAGGCTGCTGCTGACTGTCAGCTCCACCTTTCCTGTGTTTTGGGTTTTTGAGCCAATGGGGGTCCTGAGGCTGGTGCTGCCTCCTCCTAGTGGAATCAGAACGTGGAGGCGCCTAAATAGAGACACAGATGAGCTCCTGGAGTCTTCACTGGGCTCAGCGGGTGTAGACATGCCAGCAGGACTCCCTCTGGTCTTTACTGTGTTCCCGTGGGAGGCTGGACAGGCTTGACCTGCAGTGCGCAGGTCTGGGCGGGCAGAGAGGGGGGAGGCGGGGCCAGGTTCACACTCACTCTGTGCTTACAGGACCCAGCGGTCCCCAGCTGGCACTGCAATGTGACCTCCTGTCACCGCGCCAAGGGATCCAGGGCGGGGACCATGGATGCCTGTGCCCCTTCTCCAGTCGCGCTGCCCAGGGGCCTAGCTGTGTTGGGCAGGTGGGTGACTATAGCCCATCCATGCCAGCTCCGAGAACCCCACCCCTACATCCCTCCTTCCCCTCGTTCTCCAATATTTTGGAATAAGTCACAAATGCACAACTTCTGGATATCAACAGGATTTGGCTACAGAGATTTTTCAGGATAAGGTGGGAATATGGAGCCAAATCATACAGTTTTTGCCCATGAAATGTAAAAGACATGAAGGACACTTACATGCATATTAGTAAGTGAGAGAAGCCAATCTGAAAAGGCTGCCTGCTGTGTGATTCCAACTATATGACGGTCTTGATATGGCAGATCTATGGCGGCAGCAAAAGATCAGTGGTTGCCAGGGGGTGGGTGACGAATAGGAGGAGCACAGAGAGTTTTAGGGTAGAGATACTGTAATGGTGGGTGTATCACTCACTATACATTCCTCCAAACCCATAGGAGATACAGCACCAAGAGTGAACCTAAACATAAACTGTGGGCTCTGGGTGATGATGATGTGTGAATGTTGGTTCATCATTTGTAAGAACAGTTTCATCTGATGGGAGATGCTGATAATGGGCAGACTATGCATAAGCCAGGGCAGGGAGTGTGTGGGGAATCTCTATACTTTCTGCTTTCACTTTTGTTGTGAACCTAAAACTCCTTTAAAAAACAAAGCCTATTTTAAAAAAATATACAAAAGTTCAGGAAATGAGCTTCTTCCAGTATTAGGTTTGATTCTTTCCAAGAAAGAGCCTTTTTTAATTCTGGAGGAAATGCTCCAAGCGGATAGAATTCTGCATAGAACAGAAGCCAGGTCTCCGGACTTGGTCTCTGTCTTTATCCCTTTTGCCCAGCAGCGGGCGCTCTTCCTTTATAAATATTTTAATATTCCACAGAGCAAAATGGATCCAACTTTCTGTTTCCTTTGTGTTACAGCTACTGTTACATCATTGCAACAGGGACGTCCTCTCATTTCCAAAAGTATACACAAGGAGAAAACAAAACAAAACAAAAGGCCTCTTATATGAGACTTTCAGAAAATCCTAGAACTTTCACTCAACTTTTCTTCAATTTGTGACTTTGTACTCTTAAGGGGAAATTGACAGCCAGAAACCATAATGGAAAAGAGAGCAGCTGTGCGAATAGGCAGTACAGTTTAATGAGGAGAGCACGCGGAGGTTTGTACACTGGAAGGAAGGGAATGATGGTGATACGGGAGTGAAAGAATGGAATCCAGGAAAGCAGAGAGGAAGAGGGAAGTGTGCCAGATACCAGGATCAGCAAATGAGTACTATATAAACGTATGTAATACTGTATCTCTTTATAGCTGTATAGCATATGTTATGGCATGTATGTGTATTTTCTGGTATATATGTACATATTTATATATATTATATTATTGTGCATATAATTAAATACAATTAATGAACCACTTTTTCCCAGTTCTGTTTTTTAGACTGTCAGCGTTTTGCGACCAGTTACAGAGAGAGAGGTAGGAGAGTTCACTATTCTCATATAGCTCTACATGAAGAAAGAAGAAATTAGCCACCATCTGTTAAGCCCTCACTCAGTGGAAGATACTCTGCTAAGGGCTTTGAAATGTTCTAGTGTGTTATACTCACAACAACTCTGGGAATATTTCCACCTTTATATTTGAGAAAACTGAAGGTCAGGGAAGTTGAGTGAATTCCCCAGGATCACACATATGTCCTGGCAGCATCTAGGTTCAATGCGGAATCCCATATCACATGTGGTAAATAACTACTTAAGTTTCATCCTGTGAAACCTCAAACTCTCTGTTTTCTTCTTCACTGCTTTCTGGAGATCCTTCCTCCTGGTTTTCTCCTAACTGCGCTGGCTACTCCGTCTCTGTCCACTTTGCAGGCTCTCCTCTTTCTCAGCCTTAAAAGTTGAAAGTTTTTATAAGCCTTACGTCATCTTCTCGTTCTAACTCTTGTCATAAGTAACGACATCCATTACCATTCCCTGCTTTCCAAATATGTAGCAAAAAATTGCAAATTCATATCTCCAGGATGTACATTGTTGGAGATTCTACATTCACAGATGCATCTCCCAATGGGATGCCTGTCGTTAGATGTTTCTTGAGGACTTGATAGAGAACGTCTGCTTTCCCCCTGCAAGGCACCCCTCATTCAAGCTTCTGGTGACAGAATCCCTTGTCCTGTACCTCTCACTGTAACGTGAAACGTAATCGAAATTCACTAAACATGTTGCTGCTCTTATATCTCTTTCTCTTCCAAATTGAATGCTCCAAGAGAATAGGTTTTGCATTTGCTTTCACACCTCTGTATTCTCAGAACTATCACATAAACTGACAGAAATAGGCAGTTTTAAACTATAGCTGACTGGGGAAAAACAAAAAGTGAGTTGAGTTCATCATTTATTTTTTGATATGGGTTGGAAATTTAGGCTGTTTCTCTTTTTAAGAATAAACAAATCCGAGATGTCTCCTGGGGAAGAAGTTTATAGATTAAATAAGAAAATAATTTGATAAAAGATAAAGGTGAACATATTTTGTGATGTTTGAATATATTATTAGGTGAACATGATATTATATGAATAAAACTGGTGTAAATACCATACAGAGTATGACATAGATAACCTAGATGAATGAATAAATGAATACATTGGAGCCCTGAGCATATTACCCATAGTTATTATTAAATTCCTGGTGTGATAATTCCAAAATCTCTGCCATATCTGAGTCTAATTCTGATGCATGCTTTGTCTCTTCACACTGAGTGTTTCACCTTTTAGTATGCTTTGTAAGTTTCTGTTGAAAGCTGGACATGATGTCCTGGGTAAAAGGAACTGGGGTGAATTGCCCTTTAGGGTGAACTGGTACATTTCTCCAGCTAGGAGTTGGGCTGTGTTCACTGTTTGCTGTAGCCATAGGTGTCAGAGGCTAAAATTTCCTCTTGTGGCCTTGTTTTTTTCTCCCCTGTTGTCTTTGGGTTTCCCTAGTGACTTCTTCTTAAGTAAAGTCTGACATTTGCAGTTCTTTCCATTGAAATCTCTGGTTATTATACCAGAACCCTATTGATTTGATGTTGGTATGGGCGAGGGGAAGTGTTCTAGAATCCTATGATTATGTCTCAGTCTTTCAGGGAGCCTGTGCCCCTGGGCTGTGACCTTCACAAGTGCTTCTCACCTTTTTAAAACTATTAGATGAGACAGGAAAGTGAGAGGGGTTTGGAGTGAAGTATTTACCCTCCCCTGCGTGGGTTAGGCTCTGGTAAAATAGTTTCCCTGGAGGGCTGGCCTTTGTTAAGGAGAACAGAACCCTCAGAGTATTTCAAAATGATTACTTTTTGCCTCCCTCTGCTGGAAAAAAAATGATTTTTCTTTGATCTTCACTTGAGAACCTGGTAGGGTTCTTGAAGGCAAAACTCACAAAATTGTGGGGGTCCACTAACTCTAGACCCCTGGAGTTTTCAACTCTCAAGCTCATCCACACAGAGCCTCCAGCAATTCTTCAATTACAGTTTAAGTGTTCCCACCAACACTAGCTCCAGCTGTGGGCTTCTGCTCCAGGTAAGCTGTGATTCTCTGCATCCTCCTTTCTCTCCAGTTGTCAGGGTAGTGTCTTGCCCTGGGATTTCAATTCTTGGTAGATCTAAGAAGAGTTGTTTTTCAAGTCATTCTGCATTTTTTGTGTTTTTTTTGTGAGGTTGGGAATGATGACTTCCAAGCTGGTTGCATGTTGAATGGGAAACTAGAAGTTCCCCCAACACATGAATATATACAGAACATCACTATAGTTCTCTCTCAAGGAGTGATGCCCCTAGAGATATTCATTTTCACAAAATATTTTAACAACAACGTTGAACAATTTAACTCAATGCATTCTATGACTAAAGCAGAAATAAGAGTCTTTAAAATTACTGAACACATGGGCATGTGACTTAATGTATTAGGTAAACTGAATCATTTCAATAACTGTATTTGTTAAAGAGAATTATTTTCAGGTCCCTTCTCTTACTTCATTTTTCTTGCAAGTTTGTTGATGAACTGAAGGATCTCATGATTTCCACTCTGACAATTTCCCAGGCACAGTCTTCTCTTCTCTTATCACCCTTCCACTACTCCAATGTGGTTCTGCTCATTAATTCCACCAAACCAGCTCTCACTAAGGTCAGTTCCATCTGTTTCCCCCTGTAGTGGAGGGTTTCAATCCACAGAGCAGCTTACTGACATTCAACATGTTATTCATCAAAATAATGATAAATTATCATTGTAAATAATTAAATATGTCATAATTTAAAGTAAATAACACAGTAAATATATTAATACGATTTGTCAACATATCAAATCCGTGAAATCTATCCAGAAGTAAATACATCAAAATAGGGAAAGCAATGCAGAGGAAAAACAATCCTATATTCTAGGTCCCACTCTATTTCTCTCCTCCACTTCAGAAGAAAAACCTCTCAACCCCGTTTCTATCTATTGTCACTAACTTCTCTTACTCACCCTTCCTCCTACTCCAGTATGGTTTCTGGTGATTCATTCCACTAAACCAGCTCTCCCTGAGGTCAGCAATGCCATCTCTTTTCCCAGTGTGGGGGTCAGTTTCCACCCATATTTTTCATGAACACATTGAGTCTTCTAAGCAGTTTCAGTCTTTGAACATGGTCTCTCCATTTTCTCTCGTGCTGTGAACACATGGCCATTCCACTTGTTTTCTTTGTGGCTCTTCCCTCCCTTTTAAGGTTGAAGGTCCTAGCAATCAATTTTAAGTGCTGTTTTCATTCTATACTCTCTCACCATGTGACCACTTCCCTTCCCAGGGTCTACAGTTTGTGGAATTGCTGGTAAATTGCAAAGGGAAATATCCAGTGGACGTTTTTTTTGTCCACTTTTGCATTTAGATGTCTACCAGGAAAATACAGAAAATATCTACTGTTTTTGTTCTTATATCCTGACGTGGCTTGATCCAGCTTCTGCTGAGAGAATTCCATTCTTTTCTCTTCTTCTCATTACAGCATTAAATGTAACTGATATTAATTTCTAATATTAATTAGTATTAACTTTAAAAATAATTAATATTTAATTATCAATAACCTGATTATTGGTATTAGGTTACTTTCCCTACAAAAATCAAACATGTGAGAAAGCAGGAACTGTATTTGTTACGTTCACCTCTACATACTGAGGGCCACTCAGAATGTGGCTTAGAGGAAGTCTATTTTTACTTCTAACTTGAATATAACAATGATGGGTAAATGAATTGTACCATCCATTCTATAATCATTCATGTGTGGTGTTTCTTTTTAAAGAATAAACAAATACAAGAAATTTTCTATATTAAATATTGAATGAACAAAGAAAATAACTTGACTAAATATAAAGAATGTATTTTGTTTTATTAAACCACAGTGTAAAGGGGCACATAATATTACATGAACAAAAATAGTTTAAATGTTATAAATAATAAAATAAATATTTAAATAGATAAATAAATAGATCAGAATGGTCATCTATATGAAACTAGTGTCCTCAGGGTTAAACATAATATTCATTAATACTCTTGAAAACATTTAACAAATGTGATTGAATTCAGGTCATGATTATAGCAGAAATGAGAGTATTTGACATGACAGAACACGTGAAAGTGTGATATTATTAGTCAGTGAGAATCATTTCTGCATTGAACCAGGTGTCATTCCTCACTCCTTAATCTTTCTCCCAAGTTTGTTGATAAAGAGAAGGATCTCGTGATTTCTGCTCTGACAATCTCCCAGGCACAAGGGCTGTATTTCTTCTCGTGCAGATACAGAGTGATTCTCTGGAAGTATCTCCTCACAGCCAGCATGGAGTCCTCATTCATCAGGGGAGTCTCTTCCACCCCCACCTCTTGGGTCAGACAGGCTTCCAGGTCAGTCAGCTGCTGATCAAGTCCAGTGTAGAATTTGTCCAGGAGGGTCTCATCCCAGGCAGCAGACGAGCCCTCTGTGCTGAAGAGGTGGGAGATCTGCTGGATCATCTCATGGACCACAGAGATGGCTTCAGCCTTCTGGATCTGGTTGCCATCAAACACCTCCTGGGGGAATCCAAAGTCATTTCTGTCCTTCAGGCAGGAGAAGGGGGAGATTCTCCTCATTTGTTCCAGGAGCATCAAGACCCTCGTGTTGCCCAGGCTGTGGGTGTGAGGCAGGTCACAGCCCAGAGAGCAGATGGAGTGGCAGCTGAGCACCACCAGGGCCGTCAGGAAGGAAAAGGGTAGGGCCATTGGGGATCTTGCAGATGCTGCTGGCCTGGCTGAGGTGGGTGACCTGTGACCCTTGTCTCTGGATTCTCTGTAGATCTTCCTTTGTGCATGTGTCTTAAATAGGGCACATGCGAGTTTCCATTTTCTGAATGTTTCCCTTACTTTCTACTTCTGTTTTTGCTTTCCTTTATGCACTTTCTACATGTGTTTAGAGCAGTGTTTCTCAACCATTTGTTTTTCTCTTTATTGTCTCCTGCCCCCACGGTCTTTTTATTTTTTTTCCTAATTAAACTCCTTAAGAAAACTTAGTAACACAGATATATGGTGATCTATTTACGTGCTCTCTCTGTATCTCTACTATATACATAGAAAAAGAAAGTGCAAACTAACTTTTTATTCAATGCCAGATTAAGAATGAACTGAAATTTTAAGCTAACAGTTAAATTTGAAAGCTATTGACATTTAATTTAACTTCATAACTAAGTTTGCAGAGGGGCTTTTAATGTAATACATTTACGTATATTAATAGCAGTGTATCAAATTACATATTCAAATTAAAATTTTCCATGAATACGTCATCATAATACCAATAATGATATACTTAAAAATCTTTCAGAACTGCTACAAACAATTGAAAATTCAAATTATTTTCTTAACATGTACTTTTACGTACATAACTTTTGCTTCATATCAGAAAATAATTTTTAACTTCGCTAGCTGCTAGATACTCTGACAATATTTTCTGTAATCAACATAATTATTAATGGTTGCTTAACTTTATAGATTAAATAATAAAATATAAAATATTTGCATTTAATTCTCAAAGCCCACCTCACACTCATAAGCGCTGAGGTTTAAACGCAAACAGCATCCACAGAAAGCCAATGGCAGCTCATAAGTAAGCGAAGGTCACCTCTCCCAGTATGACTTTGAGAGCGAGCAAACGATGGAGGGAACGTCCTCCAAGCCATCCACTCACCATATGTTTACAGCACTGCTCTTGCACACATTTTGTGTATCTCCCATGAACTCCATGTCAGTGCTTCTTATATGATACACAAGAAAACCCAATGAGAAAAATGAACTAAGGAATAAGATTTTGTTGGACAGGGTTGAGTTTGGTGTGCCACAAAGCATTGTAATATCTAAGATTTGTTTATCACCACCTCCCCCACTGCCCCGCCAAGAACTAATTTTTGCACCCTTGGTAGCAACATCATCCCCAATGAGAACAGGCAATTTAGAAAACATCATCAATTTCTTTGTGTTTTTGCATTAAATTTCAAATCTTGTATTTCCCAAAGAACTTTCAGAGGTTCCAATTCAAGTTTATTCTTTTCAAACAAAAGGAAAACATCTTTGTCCTTAATTCAGAACTGCGTAAATATAGATTATTGTCACATGCAGCATTCGCTTTCAGCTCTGATCCTGAACTCTGCTTTACTCCTTTTTTTTGCGTAGGAAGTTAAGTTCTCTCAGGCCTCTAGCTTCCTACTCTTTAAATGGTGGGTGCTATAGTCTGAATGTTGGTCTCCACCTAAAATTCATGTCATGAAATCCTAATGCCTGATGTGATGGTATTAGGAGGTGGGGCCTTTGGGAGGTGCTTAGGTCATGACAGCCCGGCCCTCATGAATGGAGTTACTGCCCTTACGAAAAAGGCTCTAGAGAGATCCCTGTTCGAAGGAACAGGGATCCAGCTTGTGAGGACACAAGCAAGAGTCTGCAACCCAGAAGTGGACCCTGACTTGAACGTGCTGGAGCCGTGATCTTGGACTTCAGCCTCCAGAACCATGAGAAATAAATTTCTGTTTGTTTAAGCTACTCAGTCTGTGTTGTTTGTTATAGCAGCCCGAACTGGACTAAGAAAGTAGGGATTAGACCATCACTGGCAAATTAGCTCGATAGTAACTGGATTCTGTCTTATTCACTGTGTTATCCTCAGCACCAGGCCCAGTGTAATCACTCAGTAAATAATTTTTACTAAAGCAGTTTCTTAGATTTCCTCTTCCTGCTGGAAGGTGTTCATGAATGACCAAGCTGTTTTGCTTCATCATGGCCACATTGGCTAGGATTATTTATTTATTTATTTTTTGTGAGGAAGATTGACCCTGAGCTAACATCTGCCAATCCTCCTCTTTTTGCTGAGGAAGACTGGCCCTAGGCTAACATCCATGCCCATCTTCCTCCACTTTATATGGGACGCCGCCACAGCATGGCTTGACAAGCAGTGCGTCGGTGTGCACCTGGGATCCGATCCAGCACACCCCGGGCCTCCGCAGCAGAGTGCATGTACTTAATTGCTTGCACCCCCGGGCTGGCCTCCACATTGGTTAGGATTATAAAAGACATGGCTAATATTTCCACTCTACTCTTAGTGTCGGTAGTGCCTACTGAGTTCATTGCTAAAAGCACTAGGATTCTGTTTTCTTTAAGTGCATGTGGCTCTAGGAATTCAATCTGCAAGGGCAGCACAATTTTCAGCCTTTGCCTAGCAGTGTGTTAAACTCACAAGTATGACCTCATCTCTAATTTGCTCTCTGCTTTGTCATAATAGAAAACAACTAGCCTGGTGTCATACACAGAGCCTCATATCTAACCTCAAACTCTCCCTGATTCACACAACTCACAGGAATTTACTCACAGACAATTTACCACATTACTTTTGAGGTGGGCTGTAGCCAGTGTCCCCCAAATTATCAATCCACCAGCTTTCCTGCCCTTGTCAAGGATGGACAAAATCCCCAGAATGCGAGTGAACTGTAAATAGTTGTGACATAATTTTTCCATCACTCGGAAACCTAGGCTTCAAATCATTTGATAATCTTTAGATGACACTGGTAGAAAGTGAGGTGTCTATATGAGGATAGATATTCTACAATGGATCGATTTTTTAAAAATAACCAAATAAATTTTATCATTCATCATTTTTCTAGATTCATTTAAACTGTTTATATCATTGAACAAGTAAATGACCTAAGTTCTAAAATGAGCATAGGGATTTGCATAGTAGATGAGTTTTCTTTCCAAAAAAATGTATTTTGCAAAATTTAATAAATTTTAGTAGTTATCTAGTCAACATATTTTTATTGGATTTTGGTTCATTCTAATCACCACACCCTGAGAATACAAGGCAATTTTGACAAAACTATAATTCTCAGTCTAAGTAAACTGGAAAATGAGCATTTTTTCTTTGTTCACTTGAGATTGTATTGGGGATTTTTGCATATTCCCCCCCCCCCTTTTTTTTTAGTGAGGAAGATTTGCCCTGAGCTAACATTTTTGCCAGTCCTCCTCTTTTTGCTGAGGAAGATTGGCCCTGGGACAACATCCACGCCTATCTTCCTCTACTTTATATGTGGGATACCTGCCACAGCATGGCTTGATTAACGGTGCATAGGTCTGCGCCCAGGATCCGAACCTGTGACCCCAGGCTGCCAAAGAGGAGTGGGTGAACTTAACCACTGCGCCACCAGGCTGACGCTGCATCTTCCCTTTTTATGTGACATTTTACCCATTCTTTTTATTTTCATCTTCAGGTTAATGTCAATAGAGGAATGTGAATATGATAAGATAAATAGGTTATAAAATGTTTATAGTTATTAACAGAAGGTATCTTTCATTTTATGTTGCTTTTCCTAGAAAGTAGAAGTCTTCTGATTTTGCATTCCAATGCATGAGAACAAAAAGAAAATGAATGTATGTCAAAATGTGATAAAAATATAAGAAGGAACAAAAGGGAAATTAGAAATATCTTCAGACATTTGAAAATGAAAACACAACATAACAAAACTTGTGTGATGTGGTGAAAGAACTGCTAAGAGGGAAAGTTACAACTGTAAAAGCTTACATTAAAAAAAGAAGAAATATCTGACATCAACAACCTAACTTTACACCTTAACGAACTAGAAAAAGAAGAACAAACTAAACTGATAGTTAGCAGATGGAAGGAAATAATAAATACTAGAGCATAGATAAATGAAAGAGAAAGGAGAAAAACAATAGAAAAAAAAAATCAATGAACCTGGGAGTTGGTGGTTTGAAAAGATCAACAAAATTGAAAAACCCTTAATGATAGTTACTCAAAAGAAGAGAAGACTCAAATAACAAAAATTAGAAATGAAAGAGGAAACATTACAACTGATATCACAGAAATAAAAAGGATCATAAGAGATGACTATGAACAATTATACACCAACAAATTGAAACATACAGCCTACAAAGACTGACTCATGTCAGAAATAAAAATCTGAACAGATTCATAATGAGCAAGGAAATTGCATCAATAATCAAAAACCTCCCAACAAAGAAAAGCCCATTACTAGATGGCTTCACTGGAGAATTCTAGCAAACATTTAACAAATTAACACCAATCCTTCTCAACTCTTCCAAAAAATTGAAGAGGAGAGAACACTTCCAAACTCACTTTATGAGGCAAGCATTACCCTGATACCCAAACGAGACAAAAATACTACAGGAAAAGAAAACTACAGACCAATATCCCTGATGAATATTGATACAAAATCCACAACAAAAAAACTAGCAAATCAAGTTCAACAGCTGATTAAAAGAATTATGCACCATGGCTAAGTGGGATAAATCCTGGAATGTGATGATGTTTTAACATAGAAAACTCAATCAGGTGCTGGCCCAGTGGCATAGTGGTTAAGTTCGTGCCTCTGCTTTGGCAGCCAGGGTTCACAGGTTCGAATCCCGGGCGTGGACCAAGGCACCACACATCAAGCCATGCTGTGGCAACATCCAATATACAAAATAGAGGAAGAAGGGCACAGATGTTAGTTCAGGGCTAATCTTCCTCAGCAAAAAGAGGAAGATTGGCAATGGACGTTAGCTCGGGACCAATCTTCCTCACACACACACACACACACACACAAAGTCAATCAATGTAATACACCACATTGACAAAAGGAAAGGGACAAAAACATGTAATCATCTCAATTGATGCAGAAAAAGTGTCTGACAAATTTCAACACTCTTTTATGACAAAAACACTCAATGAACTAGGAGTAGAAGGAAATTGCCTCAACATAATAAAGACCATACATGAAAAACTGACAGCGAACATTATACTCAGTGGTGACAAACTGAAATCTTTTCCACTAAGGATGGGAACAAGACAAGGATGCCACTTTTACCACTTCTATTCAACATGGTACTTGAAGTCCTAGCCAGGGCAATTAGGCAAGAAAAAGAAATAAAACATATAAAACATTAGAAAATTAGTAAATTAATCTCTGTTCCCAGAAGACATGATCTTATATATAGAAAACCCTAAACATTCCACCCACATACAAATTATTAAACCAATAAATGAATTCAGCAAAGTTACAGGAGGCAAAATACATACAATATCAGTGGTGTTTCCGTACGTGGACAATGAACAATCCAAAAAGGAAATTAACAAAACAATCCCATGTATAATAGCATCAAAAGGAACAAATCCTTAAGAATAAACTTAACCAAAGAGGTGAAAGACTTGTATACTGAAAACTATTAAACGTCACTGAAAGGATTAAAGAAGAGACATATAAGTGAAATGACAACCTGAGTTCCTGGATTAGAGTTAATAACCAGTTCTTGGATATTGTCAAAATGTTCATGCTACCCAAAGTGATGTATGGACTCAAAGTAGATTAAATTCCTTTTTGTAGGTGGATCCTGACTGAAGTGGCAATTATCCACCCTTATCCTGTGATTCTTCGGGGACTCCTCACAAAAAGTGATAAGTGATGATCATTTGTTTGCTGCTGTCTCCATTTATTTCCATGGGTCAGGGAGCCCCATTTCAGTTTTATTTCCAAAATGGGCTGTGTAAGAATTGGAGCACTGCTTCAGGTCAAAAAACAAGAGTTTGGATTATGTAAGTCCTTGGTCTGCTGTTTTTGCCTACTAACATCCTCACTCTTCTTTGTATACTAACATGGCTATATTTTCTCTCTAGCTGCCTAGGCTGTAGCTTTTAATGACATGCCTTATTAGCTCTTTAAATACCTCCCCACAAGTCTGTAAGATACCTGTGGGCAGAGAAATCATCTTACCCAATCTGGTTTCTTAGGCATCTGGTCCAGCCTCTACCATTTCAGAAGCTCAACCAATATATACGAGCAGAATAATGATAGTAATAATACGAGAATGAATAACACTAATATATACGAGATAGCTATGATTTGAGAGGACAATGGATCTTAAGATCCTTTGCAAATTCTTTATGGGTCTACAAGAGATGTTATAACGGAATATTGCATGAGGTATTTAAAAAAAACATTTTTTAGCACAAACATTTTCTTCAAGTTTGCATTTTCAATATTTCGAATATCAGGATGAGAATCAGCAGCCTGGCCATAAATGGAAGACTCACTCTCCACTTGTATTTCAATGACCCTCACATACCTGCAAGGAGCTACCTGATCATGCATCTCTTGTCTCCCTCAGGTAATAAGGAAACAAGCTGTGTTGTCTCCACACTAGAGGCTTTTTCCTCCATAACCTCTGCCTTTGGGAGTCAACTTGAATGCTTCTTTCAAAGGGTCAGTGATGCTGTGAGCACTAATGAGTGACATCCACATCATCTCCCTGGGTTCAAATTGTGGAATCAGATTTTGGGTCAATGTTTTTTTAGGAAGTGTGTGCAGCAAACACATTGGTTATTTTTTCCCCTAAAAAAGCATCAGTACAAGCAGTGCAAAAATGAAGGGTGGTCTTATTCACTGAACTTGTCTCCTCTATCATTAGTCACCCGATTGGAGTCTATTTCCCAACTTTTTTCACTTAGGCATCCCATGAGAAGAAATTTCGGCCAACTAACATGAGCAAAAGTGATATTGTCCTATATGATCCTGGCCCTTGAACAGAGCCTATGTGATCGACTTTACTTTTGTTCTTTACAACTGAGTGAAATAGACTCAAGTACCACAGATAGATTCAGAGTCACATGTTGAATACGGCAAAGTCACAAAATAAAGGGTACCCATGTCCCTGAATCACTGTTTAGAGAAGAGCCATTAGGAAGATTTATCTGATCAGGAATGCCTACATTGGGCTCTTATATAAGGGAAAGGTAAATTTCTGTTATAATAGAATTACTGACAGTTTCTATTAATCTGTTACAGGAGCTACCATTAACTTAAAGGACAAATGTCTTTAACAACATACTATCCTGAAGAATCTTTCCATAAAAAAAAGAACTTCACACTTTGGAAACAGCAAACACCCCCAAGAACTTAAACAGATAAAAAAAATTATGTCATAAAATCATTTATTTAAGAAAGTAGCTGGGAGCCGGCTCTGTGGCCTAGTTGTTTAGTGCAGTGCACTCTGCTTCGGCAGCCCGGATTCGGTTCCTGGGTGCGGACCTGCACCACTCATTGGTGGCCATGCTGTGGCAGCGACCCACATACAAAATAGAGGAAGATTGCCACAGATGTTAGATTAGAGTGACTCTTCCTCAAGCAAAAAGAGGAGATTGGCAATGGATGTTAGCTCAGGGGGAATCCTCCTCAGGAAAAAAAAAAAAAAAGATCATGTTCTTCTCTCTAAACATATTTTCTAAACTTATGATGTACAACATATTTTTTAAACATTCTGATGATTTCAGATATTTTTCAGATGGTGCAGAAAGTTGAGTCCAGATTGCTTTTGGGGGCTTAGCAAACAATAATGTAATTGATTAGGGAGAGTCACGAGTATAACTTTCTTCTTTATTTGCTGACTTTTCTCTGAGGATTGTTACATGAGGGAAAGGCACACTTCTGTTTCTCCTCTAACAACCTTCCAGGCACAGGGGCTGAATTTATTTCCCTTCATATGGGGATTGATTCTCTAGAAGTCCTTCCGGACAACAATTCCCAAATAGGGACAAGCCAGATTTTCTTCTTCCGTCTGCTCCAGCTGTTCCAGGCTGTGATCAAGGATAGAGAGTAGTTGATCGAGGAGGGTGCTGTTCCAAGCAGCAGGCCAGTCCCCTGTGTTGAAGAGGTTGATGATCTGCTGGAGCATCACGTTGTGAAAACAGGTGCCTTCTGTCGTTGGGATTCGTGTGTCATTCCCTCTTTTCCAAGGAAATTGAAGTAGGTTGTGTCATTCAGGCATGACTGAGAGAGGATACTTTCCAGCTGTCTCAACAGCATGAAGATTTTCCTGCTTTCTAGGCTATGGATCCAAGACGAGTCCCAGCCAAGAGAGCAGGCAGGGATGGTGCGGAGCATCACTGCTCCCTCTAGCAAATGGATCTGGGCGATGGAAAACTCCGGTGATTCACCAGTTGGCCGCCAGGGGGCGAGCGGGCACCGCTGAACAATTAGCGCAGTTCCCTTCGCTGGCTCCCGGGAAAGCGGGATTCTCTAGGCGGCCGCCAGAGGGCGCGCAGGGGGCCTTTCCTGACGCCGGGGTTTCAGATGCTCAAACTTGGGTGCTTTGGTTTCAGTCGTTCCGGCTGTTCTAAGGAGACGCCATCGCGGCCTTGGGGACCAACCTGTATCACTTTAATAGTGAGTAAAAAACCCTCCGTTTCTGTGGTCCTGATTGCTGAGGAGGGAGCTTGGCTTCGGCCTCGCAAGGGACGTGTTTCTCAGGGGGCGAGCACAGAACCTGGCATTTTCTGCACTTTCCTCTGAGTTTTGTGCTTTCCTTTCACGCAGAAACTTTAGCGAGGTCATTTTTACAAAGAATCTGTTTACCGAGACTGTTTCCTTACTTGCTTTAAAAAAAAAATGAACTAAAGCCATAGTTTACGTTAGGGTTCACTCTTTGTGTTGTACTTTCCGTGGGATTTGACATATGCATTAATGACATGTATCCACCATTATAGTATAATAGAGCACAGTTTTCTTGCCCTAAAGAATCCGCTGTGCTCCACCTGTTCATCCCTCCCCACCAACCCTTGGCAACCACTGTTCTTTTTACTGTCTTCATAGTTTTGCCCTTTTCTAGAATGTCATATCCTTGGAATCATACAGTATGTAGCCTTTCAGATTGGCATCTTTCGCTTAGTTATACTCATTTAAGGTTTCTTCATGGTTTCTTCATGGCTAAATGGTTCATTTCTTTTTAGTACTGAATAATATTTCATTGTCTGGATGTACCGCAGTTTATTTATCCACTCACCTATTGAAGGACATCTTGGTTGTTTCTAGTTTTGGGCAATTATGAAGAAAACTGCTATAAACATCCCTGTGCAAGGTTTTGTGTGGACATCAGTTTTCAACACATTTGGATAAATCCCAAGGAGCACAATTGCTGGACTGTACGGTAAGAGTATGTTGAGTTTTGTCAGACACTGCCAAACTGTTTTCCGGAGTGGCTGCACCATTTTGCATTCCCACCAACAATGAGTGAGAGTTCCTGTTGCTCCACATCCTCACCAGCATTTGCTGTTGTCAGTGTTCTGGATTTCAGCCACTCTAATAGATGTGTAGTGGTATATCATTGTTTTAATTTGCAGTTCCCTGATGATGTTTGATGTTGAGCAACTTCTCATATGCTTAATTGCCATTTGTATATCATCCTTGGTGAGGTGTCTGTTCAAATCTTTTGCCCATTTTTAATTCGTTTTTTCATTTTCTTGCTGTTGACTTTTAAGAGTTTTCTGTATATTTTGCATAACAGTCATTTCTGAGATCTGTCTTTTGCAAATAATTCCTCCTAGTCTGTGGCTTGTCTTCTCATTTTCTCGACAGTGTCTTTCACAGAGCAGAAGTTTTTAATTTTAATGCAGTCCAATTTATTACTTTTTTCTTTCATAGATCATGTCTCTGGTGCATCTAAAAAGTCATTGCCAAATCCAAGGTCAACTAGATGTTTTGTGTCTTTTTTTGAAACAAGACTAATGATGAAGACAACTGGCTCTTGATTTCCACTCTGACAACCTCCTACGTACATTCACTGTGTTCCTTCTCTTTAAAATAAAGACTGGTTTCTTGAGTACCTCTTTACAGCCCAGAGGAAGTACTAGCCTCAGGAATTTCTTTTACTTTTTTCTCCTGACTAACAGATCTCCAGGTCTCCCAGCTGCTGACCAAATCCAGTGAGGAATTTCTCCAGGAGGGTCTCCTCCACTTCACAAACAAGCTTCCCAGGATAATTTTCTAACACAGTGACCCTAATTCTCATACTTGTGTTTCTTTTTCAACCTACTCCCATCTGGTTTCTGTCCCATTGTTTCTTCTAAACCAGATCCTGCTAAGGTCACCAGCGGCATCTGTTTTCAGGTCCCCTGGGACAGTTCAGTCCACACCTGCCCTGTAAGCACCACTCTGTCTTTTAAACACACTTCTTCCCTTCAGCAGTCTCCCCCTATTCGTCCCCATGTGTCCTTCTGACTGCACTGGCCCCTCGGCCTCACTGCCCATTGCAGACTCTCCTCTGCTCTACCTTTAAATGTGGAGGGTCTGCAGGGCTAGGTTGTGGTCCTCTCCTCATTGTCCACTCTACTTAAAAGTGACCACATCCATCCCCACGCCCTCCTACCCAGATACACAATAGGGAATCCCAAATTAACACCTGCATTTGTTCTTCATTCTAGACCCATATGCCCAACAACCAACAAGACTTCTGCAATTACGTACATTCAGGCAGCCTAGAAAGGAAATCTTTTTTCTCCCCCAAATTATTTATTTCTAAAGCTTCTGATGTCAGAACATCATTTTCCTTTACTTCTTTTTGTATTTTTTAACATAATCAAAATTTAAAAATTTATCATCTTCTTATGTCTCTTTCCCTGTAAGACTGAAAATTTCAACACAGAAAGTATTGTGTTAAATTTATTCACCTGTGTTTCTTGAAGGCAATTCCATAATCTCCCACTTTGATACTCAATCTATACACATGACATGAACTGAATGAATGAATGAGTAGATAAATATTACCATCCATTCTTTTCTTTGGTTTAGAAAACTAGGGTGTGGATTTAGGATTTAAGGGAAAAAGACTCAAAAAATTTTTTTCACAAAAATTCAATAAAAATGAAAATTTAATAAAATGGAAAGGTCAACATGTTTTCTAAATTTTATACAATATAAAGGAAAATATCTTTCACATGAAACTATAAATATAAATATGATAAGAAACAAGAATAAATAAATAAATATAAATAAATAAAGAAACAATAAATGAAAATTCCAGGGCAGTCATCTCTTAGGCACTGATGCCCCAGGATCTGAATATTTTTAATATATTCTTGCTTAATACAATGGACAGAGTATTAGCTGAATTAAGTCAATAAATGTTGTTTCTCACAGAAATAAGAACATTTTGAAATGACCAAAGACATGTACAAGGGCGACATGGCACGTTAGTCAAGAATCATTTCAAGGTGACCCCAGGTCTCCATCCTTCATTCTTAACCTTTCTTGCAAGTTTGTTGATGAAGACAAGGATCTCAGGATTTCCACTCTGACAGTCTTCCAGGCACAGTTACCCTATTTCTTCTCTTTCAGGTAGAGATGGATCCCCCGGAAGTACCTCTTCCTGGCCTGTGTAGGGCCCTCAGTTCCCAGGACAGATTCTTCATCTCCCCATCACCTGCACCAAACAGGTTTCCAGTTCTTCCAGCTGCTGATGGAGTCAGTGTGGAGTTTGTTCAGGAGGGTCGTGTTCCAGGCAGCAGAGGAGCGCTCTGTGTGGAAGAGGGTGAAGATCTGCTGGAGCATCTCATGGAGGACAGAGATGGCCTGGGCCTTCTGCAACTGGCTACATCCACCATCTCCCAGAGGAGATGTCATTCAGCCAGGATAATAAGGAGATCCTCCTCATTTGTCTCAGAAGCATCAGCTCTTCCTGTGAACCAGTCCATGTCCCTGAGGCAGGTCACAGCCCAGAGATCAAATGGTGATGCAGCTAATCACCAGGAGGGCCAGCAGAAGGGTGAGCATTTGGGACCTTGGTGATGCTGGTAGCCTGGATGAGGTGTGTGTCTGTCTCAGTTTTGACCCCTAGTTTCTTTGAAGACCTTGCTATGCCTGTCTCTTGAGTAGAGAACACAGTAGTTTTCATTTTCTGGATGTTCCTGTACACATTTTATCTTTTTTTCCTTTCTTTTATGTATGCTCCAAATAAATTGGAAGACATCAACCTTTTAAATTATTCTCTCATTATCTCAATTTATGTTTTACTTGCCCCAAGAAACTTCAGATGTTTCAATATAAGTGGATTCAAATCTTTCAAATGAGGAAAGTCTTTTGGTTAAATTTAAACTTATGTAAATAGTGTTCTCGCTAAGAACTAAATATCACATCTGTTCCTGGGCTCTGTTTTGCCCTCTTCATTTTGCATGTTGCCAAGCTGCCTCATCCTTCTGGATTTGTCTTCTTGAAAATGGACTTATTAGACCTGTTTGACAAGTAACTTCCTTAGGAGAAAGGTCTACATCTTGTTCACTATTTCATCCTTAGCCAAGAGTTCATCATAATTACTCAAGATATAATTATTAACAAGTAATATTCTCAGATTTTCCATCAGACTTCACATCAGAAGCTTATATTGATTTCCCATCAGAAGCTTATATTGAAATAATTAATAACCATACCTAGATTATTACGTCAGTACATTTCTATAGAGCTTCTTGGTTCACCATTCTTCTCACAGTGAAGATGTGGGCAGCAGAGAGGGCAGCATATGATGCTACAGAAAACTAGCCATCTTTGATTTACTAGTTTCAGAGTCTCGATACTGTTATATGTTTGTTTCAATTTAGTACTTTTCGGGGTAAAGTTTGTCTTGCTGCTTCTGAATTACTTTCTATTTCATCTTGAGTTTAGTACCAAAATAGAGAAGTAAAAATGGAAACATAATAGGCCTGTACCATTATTTTCCATCATTTACAATACATCATTGTTTTCTTTCTCCACTCAACTTTCTTAGAAAGATGTCCTTTCATTTGGATGCCCTGAGGAAAAAGGAGAACAAATGTTGTTCTGATTATGGTGAAAGAAAGAAAGTGAATCTCCAGGTGAGAAAAATGACAATGGGAGTTCTTCTCTTCTCCTATCACCCTTCTACTACTGCAGTGTGGTTTCTGCTCATTAATTCCACCAAACCAGCTCTCACAGAGGTCAGTTCCATCTGTTTCCCCATGTAGTGGATGGTTTCAATCCACAGAGCAGCTTAGTGACATTCAACGTAGTACTAATCAAAATAATGATGTTATCATTGTAATAATTAAATACATCATGATTTAAAGTAAATAAAACATTAAACGTATTAATATGATTTGTCAATATATTAAATCCGTGAAGTCTATCCAGAGGTAAATATCTTTTTAAAAAGTGACAACGATGCAGAGGAAAAATCATCCACACTCTTTTCTTGGTCAGACCCTATCTCTCTCCTCCACTTCAGAAGGCAAACTTCTCAAAACCATTTTCTATATATTGTTACTAACGTCCATTATTCATCATTACCCCTACTCCAGTATGATTTGTGGTGATTAATTCCACAAACCCAGCTCTCCCTCAGGTCACCAATGCCATCTACCTTCCCAGTGTGGGGGGCAGTTTCCATCCACATTTTTCATGAACACATTGAGTCTTCTAAGCAGTTTCAGTCCATGAACACAGTCTTCTCGCTGCTCTCTCGTCCTGTTAACATATGGCCATTCCACCTGTTTCCCTTGTGGCTCTTCCCTCCCTTTGAAGATTGAAGGTCAGAGGAATCAATTTTAAGTCCTTTTCTCATTCTATACTCTCTTCCCATCTGACCACTTCCCTCCCCACACTTTACAGTTCATGGAATTGCTTGTAAATTGCAAACTCAAATATGCAGTGGAAATTTGCACATAGATGTCTTCCAGCCAAATACAGAGAATATCTACTGCTCATGTTCTTATATCCTGACATGACTTGATCCACCTTCTGCTGAGAATTCCATTTTTTCCCCTTCTTCTCATTATAGCATTAAATATGATATTAATTTATGATATGAATTAGTATTAATTTTAAAATAATTAATATTTAATTATCCATCGAGTGATTATTGTTTTTAGGTCACTTTCCCTATAAAAATCAAACATACAAGAAAGCAGGAACTGTATTTGTTGTGTTTACCTCTACATCCTGAGGGCAACATACAACCTAGCTTAAAGGAAGTCCATTTTTACTTCTAACTTGAATATAACAATGATGAGTAAATGAATTGTGCCATCCATTCTTTAATCAGATTGCACATTCAGGCGTGGTGTTTTAAAGAATAAACAAATACAAGATATTTTCTACGGTAAAAATTTAATGACCAAAGAAAATAATGAATTGACTAAATATAAAGAATACATTTTGTTATATTAAACCACATGTAAGGGTTCACATAGTATTGTATGAACAAAAATAATTTAAATCTTATAAATAAATAAATAAATATTTAAATAGTTAAATAAATAGTTCCGCACGGCCATCTGTATGAGACTAGTGTCTGAAGGGTTAAACACAATATTCATTAGTACTCTTGAAAACATTTGACAAATTTGATTGAATTCAGGTCATGATTACAGCAGAGATGAGAGTCTGTGACATGACAGAACATGTGGAAGTGTGATGTTATTAGTCAGTGAGAACCATTTCCATGTGGAACCAGGTGTCATTCCTCACTCCTTAACCTTTCTTGCAAGTTTGTTGATGTAGAGAAGGATCTCGTGATTTCTTCTCTGACAATCTCCCAGGCACAAGGGCTGTATTTCTTCTCTTGCAGATACAGAGTGATTCTCTGGAAGTATCTCCTCACAGCCAGCATGGAGTCCGCATTCATCAGGGGAATCTCTTCCACCCCCACCTCCTGGGTCAGACAGGCTTCCAGGTCAGTCAGCTGCTGATCAAGTCCAGTGTAGAATTTGTCGAGGAGGGTCTCATCCCAGGCAGCAGACGAGCCCTCTGTGCTGAAGAGGTGGAAGCTCTGCTGGATCATCTCATGGACCACAGAGATGGCTTGAGCCTTCTGGAACTGGTTGCCATCAAACACCTTTTAGGGAAATCCAAAGTCATTTCTTTCTGTCAGGCAGGAGAAGGGGGGGGGATTCTCCTCATTTGTTCCAGGAGCATCAAGACCCTCGTGTTGCCCAGGCTGTGGGTGTGAAGCAGGTCACAGCCCAGAGAGCAGATGGAGTGGCAGCTGAGCACCGCCAGGGCCGTCAGGAAGGAAAAGGGTAGGGCCATTGGAGATCTTGCAGATGCTGCTGGCGTGGTTGAGGGGGGTGATCTGGACTCTTGTCTCTGGGTTCTCTGAAGACCTTCCTTTGTGCATGTGTCTTAAATAGGGCCCATGTGAGTTTCCATTTTCTGAATGTTTCCCTTACTTTCTACTTCATTTTTTGCTTTCCTTTATGCACTTTCTACATGGGTTTACAGGAGTGTTTTTCAACCATTTGTTTTTTTGTTTCTTGCCTCCTGCCCCCATGGTCTTTTTCTGTGTTTTCCTAACTGAACCCCTCAAGAAAACTTAGTAACCCAGATATATGGTATATCTGTTTAGATATTCTCTCTACATCTCTACTTTATACATAGAAAAAGAAAGTGCATACTTTACTCTCTCTATTCAATGCAAGATTAAGAATGAACTAAAATTTTAAGACAAAAGTTAAATTTGAAAGCTATTGACATTTAGTTTATCTTCATAAATACGTTTGCAGAGGGACTTTTAAAGTAATATATTTATTTATATAAATAGTAATGTATCAAATTACATATTCAAATTAAAATTTTAAGTGATAAAATTTGTAATGATCATAATACCAATATCATCATAATACAATAATTATATACTTAAAAATCATTCAGAACTGCTAAAAACAATTGAAAACTCAAATTATTTTCTTAACACGTATTTTCACATACATAACTTTTACTTTCGCTTCATGTCAGAAAATGATTTTTAACTTCACTAGCTGCTAGATACTCTGACAATATCTTTTCTTTTCATCAACATAATTATTAATGTTTGTTTACCTTTATAGATTAAATAATAAAATATAAACTATTTGCATTTAATTCTCAACCGCATCTCACACTCAGAAGCACTGAGGCTCAAACATAAGGAACAACCACAGAAGGCCAATGGCAGCTCATAAGTAAGCGAAGGCCACCTCTCTTAGTATGACTTTGAGATCAAGCAAATGATGGAGGGAAAGTCCTCCAGTGAGCCATCCATTAGCCATGGGTTTTATAGCACTGATCTTGCATATATTTTGTGTATCTCCCATGAACTCCATGTCAGTGCTTCTTATATGATACACAAGAAAACCCAACGAGAAAAATGAACTAAAGCATAAGATTTTGTTGGAGAGGGTTGAGCTTTGGCGCACCATAGATCATTGTAATATCTAAGATGTGTTCACACCCCTAGAACTAATTTTCACACCGTTGGTAGCAATATCATCCCCAATGAGAATAGGCAATTTAGAAAACATCATCAATTTCTTTGTGTTTTTGCATTAAACTTCAAATTTCAAATTTCCCAAAGAACTTTCAGAGGTTCCAATTCAAGTCTATTCTTTTCAAACAAAAGGAAAACATCTTTGTCCTTAATTCAGAACTGCATAAATATTGATTATTATTGTGTGAAGAATTAACTTTCAGCTCTGATCCTGAACGCTGCTTTACTCCTTTTATTTTGTATAGGAAGTTACGTTGCCTCAACCCTCTAGCTTCCTACTCTTTAAATGGTAGGTGCTATAGTCTGAATGTTAGTGTCGCCCCCAAATTCATGTCTTGAAATCCTAATGCCTGATGTGATGGTATTAGGAGGTGGGGCTTTTGGGAGGTGCTTAGGTCATGACAGCCCAGCCCTCATGAATGGAATTACTGCCCTTATGAAAAAGCTTCCAGAGAGATTCCTGGCCCCTTCCAGCTTGTAAGGACACAAGGAGAAGTCTGCAACCCAGAAGTGGGCCCTCACTTGACCATGCTGGAGCCATGATCTTGGACTTCCAGCCTCCAGAACTGTGAGCAATAAAGTTCTCTTTTTCTAAGCTACCCAGTCTGTGATATTTTGTTATAGCAGCCCGAACCGGACTAAGAAATAGGGATGAGACCATCTTCGGCAAGTCAGCTCGTTAGTAATTGGACTCTGTCTTATTCACTGTGTTATCCTTGGCACCAGGCCCAGTGTAATCACTCAATAAATACTTTTTACTAAAACAGTTTCTTAGATTTCCTCTTCCTACTATAAGGTGTTCGTGAATGTCCAAGCTATTTTGCCTAATCTTGGCCACATTTGCTAGGATTATAAGACATGGATAATATTTCCACTCTACTCTTACTGTCAATAATGCCTACTGAGTTCATTGCTAAAACCACTAGGATTCTATTTCCTTTAAGGTGCATATGGCTCTGGGGATTCAATCTGCAAGGGCAGCATGATTTTCAGCCTTTGCCTAGTGCTATATTAAACTCACAAGTATGACCTCATCTCTAATTTGCCATCTGCTTTGTCATAACAGAAAACGACTAGCCTAGTGTCATACACAGAGCCACATATCTAACCTCTAACTCTCTCTGATTCACACAGCTCACAGCAACCAGACAATTTACCACATTACTTTTGAGGTGGACAGTCACCTATGTCCCCCAAATTATCAATCCTCCAGCTTTCCTGCCCTTGTCCAGTGTGGACAAAATCCCCAGAATGCGTGTGAATTGTAATAGTTGTGACACAATTTTTCCATCACTCGGAAACGTAGGCTTCAAATGATGTGATAATCTTTAGATGACACTGGTAAAAAGTCAGCCTGTCTGTACGAGGATAGAGATTATGGAACAGATCGATATTTTTTAAATTGCCAAGTAAATTTTATTATTCATTATTTTTCATGATTCAGTTAACCTGTTTATATCATTGAACAAGTAAATGATCTAAGTTCTAAAATGAGCATAGGGATTTGCATAGTAGACAAGTTTTCTTTACAAAAAATACATGTTGCAAAATATAATTAGTTTTAGTAGTGTATCCAGTCGGCATATTGTTATTTGATTTAGGGTTCATTCTAATAATCCCACTCTGAGAATACAAGGCAAGGGAGAAAACCTAGCCAGATGGCAGAGGTATAAAGCAGAGTTCTTTCTCCCTCTGGTGCCTGTGCCCTGGAAGGAGACAGAGATGCCAGCTCCCCTAAGACACCCATACATCTTGGCTGTCCCATGAAGAGTACCATAAAGGGACTGCTACTTAACAGTGTCACAGAAGTGCCTGGGACTTCTCACCCTTAGGCTTGGGGGGCACATAAACATTTAAAAATCCTGTGGGGTCTGGGGGTGAGAGGGGGAGGCAGAGCATCCTGCAGATAATAGGGATGAGCTTAGGCAAACACAAGAGTTGAAATATTCCTCTGGTTACCCTGACAGCCAGTCAAATTCTAACTTTAGGGCCAGAGAGCGCAGGGCACAGAGTAGAAGCAGCAGGTGCCTGTCGTTCTCGTTCCAGAGCCTCCTGCCTGTCTCTTCCACTTTCCTGTGGCTCAGGCCGCATTTATTCTCCTATGAGGTTCCGGTCCCCTCATCATCTCTTACCTTGTATATGCCACGTGGCTTCCTTGGATTTTAAATTCCTTGAAGGCAGGGGCCAGAAACAATACTACTTTGCAGGCACATTTTACAAAGAACATCTAATAAATACTCTGCAATTTTTAACATGGGTGGTTATATAAATCAAGTTGAAATTAAAACGGCCATGTTGACTTTTGTTTCACAAATAATTTATTTTCCAAGGTAATGGTTTAAATAAATAAATTAATTAATTCATAAGTTAGTAAAAAATTTTCGAGTCTTTAACTGTCCTTTCAAACGCAGTGCATTAGCTGTCAGTCACTGAAAGCGCCTCTGCTGGTGGAAGAACGCCCGAAATCACCGTCAGCATTGTCCGTTCTCAGAGGCACAGGCTGGGAGATCTTCAGTTTTGGAGGTAATCTAGGAGTCCGGTAAGGAAGGAAAAGTTCCTGAGGATTTCCGCTTGGACTGCTGTCCAGGCACAGCGGCTGTACTTCTTGGCCTTCAGGTACTGCACGATCCGTACGTAATATTTCCTCACGTGCGGAACGGGCGTGTTTTCCCAGGTGAAGTTTTCCTTCTCCGTTATTTCATTCACGTTTGTCTCCAGACGGTCCATCTGCAGGTGGACTTCCGCATGGAGCCTCTCGACGACGGTCTTATTCCAGCCAGTGCTAGCGAAATTTCTTCTGAAAACACTTAAGGTCTGCCGGAGCATCTCATAGATGACCAACACGGCGTCCTCCTTCTGCAACTGCTGTGGTTGCTCAATCTCCTCGGGGACCTCGAAGTTCATTCTGTCCTCGCGGCAATAGGTCCCATTCAACTGCCGCAGGAGATTCTGACATGCCGAATTGCTGCTGCTTAGTTGGGACCGAAGCAAGTTGTAGTTCCTGGAAAGAGCCACGGTGCAGAAACACAGCAGGAGAGCCATCTGGAGGATACACCTGTTGGTCATGATGAAAACAGGAACAGCGTTGCCTTCTACCACCTCGATGCTGGAGTAGAGGCTGCAAGAGCTTGAGTGTGAGTGTCCTTCCTCCATGAGTGTGGGCTATTTATACGGATGGTCCTCCACTCTTTCTAGTTCAGAGGAATTTCCCACTTTCAGTTCTCCCTTTCTGTTTTCCTATGTCGTTGAAATTATTAGTAGTCTCGAAAACTCTTTTTCTTTAAGCTCCTATTTTATTTTGTATATATTAGGGAAAAAGATAAACAAACTCTGAGGATTTCTAATGTTTTGTAAAGTTTCAGTGAATTGTTCAATACCAAATGAAAAAGTAAGCCAGATCATTTAGGACTCTACTGTTACAGGGTTCTTTCATTTGGCAAAGTATTTTTTATTTTTCTGTTTTAGCATTACGAGATTTTTTTTTTTGGGGGGGTCTTTGTATGAGAATTTTCTTTTTCATAAGAATTAGATTTAATTCCCGATTGCGCTATCACAAAACAATAAATATATGCAGTTTATGATTTTAAAAAAGCACCTACTTTTTTGTATCTAAAATAGAATAATGTTCAACTAAATTAATCTGTATCTTTTTGCAGGGCCTTAACCATATACAGCAAGACATCACATAGCTTTATCAGCCTTATTTATTGCTTTGTCTGGCAATCTCAACTATCTAGAAGATAACTGAAAACTAGGGATTAAGCAATATAGGTAAGCAGGCAAAATGAGTGTTACACAGGCCATGCACAAAAGCTCGTGGTCCCCTTTATAGGAGGCCTGTGTGACCATTATTGAGGGCTAATGTATGCTTATTTTATACATATTTCTAACAAATCTAAATGTCTGATTTTCCATTCCCGTGCAAATAGATATCACATATTACCAGGAGGTCTAGAAGGAAAATGGTAGAAAAAGAAATCAAGCAATCAGGTGATGTTACTGTTGAGACAAATGGTCCTATCTCAGTAGTCCTGAGGCCATTTTTTATTAGAGTGTAGTAACCGATTTTCACGAGAGGGGAATCAGTAAAAAGTAAAATTGATTTTTACATCCTGTTCGTATAGGCGGGGAGACAAGTCATACATTTTTAAAGATTTCAAAACAAAAATAAGTTATAATAATTATATTTAAAGTAACTATTTTTAGTTTTCAGAAAACCTTGCATTATCTTTCAACCTGAATTTACTGAATCCCCACTGTGTGCAAGGAACTATAGCATGAGCTGCTACAGATTGTAATCCTCGCTCTCATGGATCATACAGTTGAGTAGGAGAGAAGAGCATTAATTAAAGAAATACACAAAGGTAAAATGCAACATTGACAAGTGGTACAGAGGAGAGGTTCATGGTTCTGTGGGTTCCTGTGCTACGGGGACATAATGTAGCAGCAGAGGTCAGAAAAGAATGCCCTCAGGTAGTGACACTGGGGCTGGAATAAGAAGGAAGGTCAGATGGGAGTGCATGTGCAAAGACCCTGGGGTGGGAAGATGCATGGTAAGGGCAGAGGAGAGCACCGAAGGCCGTTGTGACCTTGAAGTCAGAGAGTGGTCTGAGATGAGGCCAGAGGGCAGGTGGGAGCCAGAGAGCACAGGGATTGTGAAGCCATGTGAAGAAGTTTTTTTTTTCCTAAGAGCTGTAGAGGCAATGAAAGGGTTTTAGACTGGAGTGGAGTAACTTGATTATGTTTTGGGTAAAAAAGACTCTCTCTACACTAAGCAATAAGTAATGGAGGGAGGGCAGATGGCCACAGGCAGAACAGTTAGGAGACTTACCCATATGTTAGACCAGGAGGATAGTGGTGGAGAAGGATTAACCTATTTATGTGAAATCTCTCATTTCCTGACAACGCCAGATTCAAATGCTTGAGGAAATTCTGCATCATTTTACAGATAGCTGCATCAGTTCTTTTGGTTCTATGGGTTACGATAATTTCAATATATGCTTCATGTTGAGGAACATTACTTCTATTGTACCAAATCGAAGCAGAGGCTGGGAGAGTCTGGGTAAATGTGGATTTATGAACCTGGAGCAACCCTGAGCTCCCGGTTTCCCCTCGTCAATAGATTTCCTGTCTTCTCGTCTTTACAATATGCTCAACCTTTCTCCCAAATGTCCCTCCATTCCTCGTCCTTCTTCTTCACTGGCTGTATGTAATCAGCTCTCCCCAGAGGGGCCTATCTATTGGTGACATCTGAGGTGTTCCTAAAAACCTACTCGTGCTTGAACTGCACTGATACAATGCCTCCTACACGGGGTGGAGAGGAAGCAATTTATCTTTCCCTCTAGATTGGGGGAGTGGGAGAGAGCAGCGCCGTTCATTCACATGAGTGAAGAGTATTGAGAGTTGAGAAGACGCAGCAAACAATCCACGAATATGGGGACGAGACTCTGGGAAGGCGGCAGTGGTGGCAGTGTAGTGTGGAATTTCCCTGAGTCCCTACACAAAAACTGACACTGCAACTAGAAAAAACCAAAACCCCATGTAACGTAAAAAGTGGGTGACAGAACCACAAAATGCAAACAGATGGGGACAAACCACCCATTGCCACAAGACCTGCCTGGTAGTATCGTCCGTGTGGGAGAAAGCAGAGGAAGGCGATGGACCTGAGAACCCCAGAACAGCCGAGAGGTGTTTACTGGACAGCCATCCAGGCTAGTTTGAGAACAGCAGCTGAACCTGGAAGGGATTTTGCCCAGAGCAATAGCTGGTGAGTGTGAGGGGCCTCAGTAAGTTCTGAAAGGCACTGAAATAGCGTAGGATATGAGTAATTTTCAAACCAACCGGGCACAGCTCCCTTTTGGGAAAGAGTCCTATGCTGAGGAGAAACTACTAGAAGTAGAATCAAATTTGAGCAGGATAGAAACAACAGAAACAAGGAAAGAAGGCCAGAGCAGTGTGGGGTGGACAACTCAGAAAGCAAGCTACCATGTTTTTGAACAATTCACCAAAGCAACAGAAGAGGGAGCTCCGTGAAATTAGAAGAACCACTGACCACTTCTAAAAGTCAGGAAAAATAAGCTCCTATAAAATCAAACAACAGCATAGTATTAGGGTTAAGTCTCATACAAAGTTATTATTGGAAAAAGGCGAGTAAGGAGCGGAATAATATCTCTACAGATAATGAAAATATACCAGGACTATATTCAACACAATACAGACTAAAATTTTAACGTAGTGTTCCCAAAGGAGTTTAAAAATATTAAGAAATGATATAAAACAACATAAATCAGAATTAGACAAATTCAGAAGTGAAGTAATATGTGTAAGAAATACTTAGAAATACAAGAAAACTCTCACTTTTGCTGAATTAGTTATAGTCACAAGAAATGAGAAGTTTTGGGGAAATCTGGCACTGGAAAAAAGCTTCAATCTGGGAAAAACTGTGAGTAACTAGAATCAAACAGCACAAAAAAAATAGTATATATTGACCAAGGTGGGTTATTTTTGGGAAATTGAGGATGGTTCGGTATTATATAGTCCATATCACACTGTATGGAGCAGAGTATAAGGTAAAGTGACCAAAATCTTGAAGAAAATTTGCATATTTTAAAAATAATATTGGAGTAAGTAAGAATTTTCTCAACAAGTATCTTGACATGAATACAGCCATGTTTGGCTGTTCCATTAACCTACAGCCACCAGCACACAAAGAAATATAAAGCTGCTTTCCGTGTGGTGGCAACTAGCTTTTCTCCCACGGAGAGAGTTGCAATTTGTAACATCTCAAGGTCCTTTGGGCATCGTAGCCTGGGACAGACTGGCCATCTGTGTGGGGCTAGGACGATAACCAGGGAAAACAATGCACGTACACAACTGCTGGGCTGGGATAATAGCCAGGAGGCTCAGTGCACGTACGCCACTGATAACCATTTGTACATGGGAACATTGAATGCTTGCTCTGTAAACTTTGTAACTGTTTACTCTGGAAACTGCTGATGCTATATAAATGCTGGAGATTGAGGCCTGGTGGGAGTCTCACCTGTGGAGGGGACGCCCTGCTCTGGACCTCTGATGATTGGATTCCCGCCCAGCCGTGTCAATTGAAGGGACTCTCCCCGGCAGAGGGGCGTGGATGTTGTGAGTAACTGATCTGATGTGTTCTCTTTTCCGTCAACCTGGTGTTTCTCTTTCCGGTTGATTTGTGTCATTTCCCTTCAATCAATGTGGATGTTTCCCTTTCCAATAGATCTGATGTTTTTCCCTCTCTTTATATCATCTATTCGAATCTGCTGCTATCTCAGTCGATGTGGATGTTTTCCCTTTCCAGTCGAGCAGATGTTTTTCCCTCTTAATATTTGATCTATTTGGATCTGTTTGCAGACTATCGCCTTTACTCTCCTCTATATAATAAAATATACCTTCAGTCCATTTGTTTGGAGTGGAAAGTTTCTTTTACATCTCTGATCGAATCCCCGAACCTCTCATAACAACAAGATATAAAACCCTGGAACTATAATAGAAAATATTGATAAAAATGACTATAACTGAGTTATAAATTTCACCTACAGCAAAAAGATAAATAAAGTCAGAGGAAGAGCCATACCAAAAATTTAGCATACACAACGAGAAAGGGATAATTTTCTTCGTGTAGAAAAAGCCCCTAAAGTTAATAGAAAACTTTAAAATAGCCAGACACCAGGAAAAGAAATATAAGGGCCAATGAAGATATGAAAATCTGCTCACTGTTACTAAGAAATGTAAATCATACTAATAACAAGATAACCACTTTTCACTAAAAGATTTGCAAAGGGCGTGGAGAAATGATATTCTAATATACACTCAATGGAAGCATAAATTTATGCAAACTTTTTAGAGAGTGGGGAAGACTGTTTTTTCAAAAATGGCCAGAACAGTATCCCCCATCCCTTGTGATAATCTGCAGTGTGGCTCTGACTCTCTACCCATCAAGAGCTGGGGTCTGAGTCCCTCCTCTTTAATCGGGGCAGAATTCTGTGGTAGAAGCAATGTTGTGTAATTTCTGAGGCTGGGTCAAGAAAGATAATGCAATGTTTACCCTGTTAGCTGGAAATCTTGCTCTTGAAGCTGTCCGTCACCATGTAGTGGACCAATTGCACTGCACCTGCCGTGCTGTGGGAGAGCCCAAACTAGCTTGCAGGGAAAGACCACATGGAAATTGGCAATATGTCTCAAAAATTAACATTTCAGACAATGCAATTGTCCTTTAATTTGCAATACCACTCATAGGAATTTACCTATGGACATTCCCGCTGAAGTATGTGTATATGTATGTATATGTGTGTGTATACATATCATAAATTTATGTTATATGAACATTTATGAGTGTTCATTGTAGTACTGTCATAGTAAAAACGGCAAATTAAATATCCATCAGTAGGGAATCAGTTAAGTAATAGTATGGTACAGAAAAAATGGAATACTGTATAGCCATTAAAAAGGAAGATCAGCTGATATGGACCTATATCCCAGACATATTTAATGAAAAGAGCAATACACATAATAATGGATGTGGTATTATCATTTGTTTTATAAGTTGATAGAAAAATATACACATGTATGTTGATACATGCATATAATTATTTTCTCTGGGCACATTCGCTCATCTATTATTAGTAGTTACCCTAGGAAAGAATGCTGACAGGAGTGATGACGCAGCAAGGAGGAAAATTCTTTCCCTTTTCACTTTGTACCTTTAGAACTGTTTCTGCTTAAGTTACTTCCCCATGATAAAAAGACATCTGGGAGATAGGATTATTAGACATTTTCATAATTTAGCTCACTTTGAAAGAATTTAATGTGTTACTAAATTTTTCACCTTTCTTTTGCTTTATTCACATTTAAAAATCTTTTCTATAATGAATATATATTATTAGAAAATAAAAAGCACCCAGTTATATTCAAAAGGAGAACGTAAAATTGTACATACAAGGCAGCTATGTAAAAATATGTGGAGGAAAAAAATAATAACAGGAAATATGCCAGCATTTTAATAGTGATTACATTTGACTTGCAAAACTAAGGGTGTTTTTTTTCTATTTTCTTTGTGTGGTTTTCCAATTTTCCACCAGTGAATGTATTCTTTCTATAGATTAATCTAAACTAAAAAAAGAACGAATAAGGGCCAGTCTTTCTGGTTATTCTGCTTCTTCCGTGGGTTTCATTCCCTCTGGCCTCTTGACCTTTGCATGCCAGCTCTGAACAGACCCTCACCCATCTCATGGGTTCTGCACAAGGAGTTTTAAACAAAGCAAAGGCATCTCTCAGCTGTTCCGCTTTCAGATGCCCAGTAAAGTCAGCCATTGAATAATTCCTTGGGGTTTTTCTCTTTGAAAAGGATCCTTGGATTAGACTGAATGATCCACGACTCAGCAAAAAGGCCAATGCAAGGAGTCACAGAGGTCAGTCAGACTAGAGATGGTCCAGTGCACTCGGGGGACGGAGGTCTTCCCAGGAGTCTGGTCATGGGGGCCTGGCCCTCTGGGATGACTTGCACACTCATGTAGAGCTGACCTCTCCAGGTGTGACAGACGCCTCCTCACCCTCCCAACATCCAGTGACCTCTGATCCTCCATGCTGAGAGAGTTCATAATCTAACGGAATAAAAATAATAGCGGTGGCAGTAGTAACGGTAGTATTAGTTACCATATGTTGAGTGTTTACTATGTGCCAATCTCTGAATAATCCTCATAGTAAACCCTTAAGATGGGTTATTATCCTCTTCATTTTATAGAGGAGGAAACTGAGGTTCAGAGAGGCTAAGTAATGTGCCCAAGATACACACAGCTAATAAGGTGTGTGGACGGCCTTCAAACCTGTGCTTTTTCCTGTATACCACAGTTAGAATGTGAAGTACACCAAGACAGCCCCTTTAGATAGGTACGTGGTGCCAACCATGGTGGCGATGGTGACTCTCAAAGGAAAAAGAATTACAGCTGATCGGATGATAAGGAGGCATTCAACGCACTTAGTGCGGGCAGTGTGCCTAAAGAAGTGGTGTGAGTTGCACAGGCAGAGGGGACTGTGGTGAAGGTGACATGGTGGAGGGCATTCTAGATCAGCGCTGCCCAATACAAATATAATGCAGGCCACATAAGCAATTTAAAATTTTCTAGTAGCCACATTAAAAGAGTAAAAAGAAACAAGTGAAGTTAATTTTAACAGTATATTTTATTTAACATAATATATCCAAATATTACATTTCAACATGTAATCAATATAAAAATATTAATGAGATATTCTTCTTTTTCATACTGTCTTCAAAATGTGATGCATATTTTTACATTCATAGTACAGCTCTTTGGAGTAGTCAAGTGCTCAACGGGCCACATGTGGTTAACGGCTACCATGGGACCAGCAAGAACAGAGTGAAAAGAATGGACACACTTGCAAGGAGCAAATAGAAAAGCTTCAAATTGTGGACAGTCTACGTGTTAGGAGTCAAGGGGGCTGAGAGTGGAAAAATCAGCTGGAGGTGTCCTGTGGAGGCCCTTGAAGGCCACAGTGTAGCGTTTGTACTGCGCAGACGCTCTCATGGCTGTGGAGGTTGAAAATAGAGGCCACGAATAGGGCCCCTCTAGAAGGGGCCAAGAATAGGGCCCCTTCTCCCCTTGGAAGAAAGGGGATGGATGCAGAATAATAAAAAGAGGATACTTGTTCCTGGTTTCTTCCCTTTGTCCTCTTCCCAGTTCTTGCTCTTGTCTTCAGGGGTGCTTTCTAACACGTCTCTTCCAGTCACCTTGATGAAGTTTCTCCTCTACGCCTTCTCCTGAGGGTCTGGCGATAATCACTGCAGAAGCCCACGTATGAAGGGATTAAAAATCTCTTCCTTTGTCAGACACTATCTCTTATTTTGTTTCATTTCCCCTAATTTATTAGAGTTTTATCACAAAACCAGGAAAATTCACATAACCTTGTATCTCCCAGGAAAATCTCTCTCTTTGCCCGGCCTGATATACACCTGCATTGCAAGGATTAATGCCCGGGGCCCTTTCGTGGCACCTTTTCCTTTGCTATTTGAAGCCCTTTTTCACTTCACCCCTCTGTGGAGATTGTTTTTGCACGCGTCCTCTGCGACCAACTTTCTGTGGTGCAGAGAGCTACTTCCGGTTCCTGTACCAGTTTCTTCTGCTTAATGAGGCTTTTCAGAGGCGGAGTGACATTCAGAAAGTAAAACTAGGATGACGTTTGTAGCCAATTGAAATCACCGTTTGAACTTGGAGCTGCTTTCCGATAAACCTCACAGACTAGAAGAGGTTCCTCCTCTTCTTGTTCAGTACAGTTCTCTGTGCCAGACAATTATGTATCTAGAATCAAAATTACAGTTGTCTTCTCCTCCTCATCTCTTCAACTATTTCTTCAAGGAGAAGGGCCCTACAAAAATGATAAATTAGACAAGATGAAGATTATCGAGAAGTTCATGAGCAGTGGCAAAACAGAAATTAAGCCAAAAAAAGTCTTTCAGAGAGAGCTTGGAAGGGGCAGCAAAGTCTATATTAAGAGAATATTTTGATACTCTCTTAATTTGATAAAAGGAAGAATTCCCTATTCCTCCTTTTGAAAAAAAGTATATATAATAAACATAGGCAATCATGCACAAATCTTAAGTATACAGCTTAACAAATTATTATAAAATAAAAACTTATGCCTATCTTTGTAACCACAAACTAAGTGAAGATGTAAACACTACCAACAGAACAAACCTCCCAATCATTATTCCCTCCCTCCCCCATCACTACTCTCCTCCCCCAACATCAGGACTGCCTTTTAAGACCCTATATTCTGCCTGTTTTTGAACTTTGTGTAAATGCCTTCTTTCCCTCACTAATATGTCCATGAGATTCATCCATGTTGTACATAGCTTGCACTAATGTGTCATATCCATTTAGAAATGCCACACTGTTTCAGCTTTTCCACACCTGATGAACATTTGGGATTTTTTTTTCCTCCTGATTTTTTGGGATTATAATTAATTCTGCTATGAAAATCCTAGTATGTATCTTTTGGTGTACATTTCTACATACCCCTGTTGGGTATATGCCTAGGATGAAGTAACTGGGTCATAGAATACGTGTATGTCCAGATTTAGTAGATACATCACACGATTTCCCAAATGCTTGTACCAATTTCCATTCTCACTGTCAGCCAACGGGAGTTACCATTAAATGACACTCTTGTCAACACTTGGTATTGCTGGTCTTTTTTTTTTTTTTTTTTTTTTTTGTGAGGAAGATCAGCCCTGAGTTAACATCCATGCTAATCCTCCTCTTTTTGCTGAGGAAGACCGGCTCTGAGCTAACATCTATCGCCAATCCTTCTCCATTTTTTCCCCAAAGCCCCAGTAGACAGTTGTATGTCATAGTTGCGCATCCTTCTAGCTGTGTGTGGGACGCGGCCTCATCATGGCCTGAGAAGCGGTGCGTCAGTGCTCGCCCGGGACCTGAACCCGGCTGCCAGTAGCAGAGCGCGCGCACTTAACCGCTAAGCCACAGGGTCGGCCCTGCCGGTCTTTTTAATTATGGCCATTCCAGTGGTGTATAGTGATATCTCATTCTAGTTTTAACTTGTATTCCCTGATTATTAATAAGGTTCAGCACATTTTCATAAGTTTATTGGCCATTTGGATGTTTTCTTTGTGAGGGGTCTGTTCAAATCTCTTGCTGACTATCTCAGATATTTTTTTCACTATCTACAGATGATGTAATTGTGTACATGCAAAATACAAAAGAACTATAGATAAATTATTAGATTTAAAAAATAAATTTGGCAAGGTCACTGAGCGCAAGGTCTATATTAGAAATCATTTCCTCTTTTTATACTAGTAACCAAAAATTGGAAAATGACATTTAAAAATGATAACATTGACAATAACATAAAAAGTCTACTACTGAGAAATTGTCGCAGCCAAGAGGAGCCTAAGAAGACAAGACAATTAAATGTACTGTGGCCTTCTGAATGTGATCCCAGAACAGAAAAAGAACATCAGGTAAAAACTAAGGAAATATGAATAAAGTATGGACTTTAATTTTTTTTTAAAGCAGCATTGACAGGTCAAGGTCAACTTCATCTTTTCCTTGGCCTCTAAGTACGAGCCCATAATTAAATTTTTGATTCAAATAAGATGGCCAGAACCCAGCGAAAAATATTACATAGTTTTTCCCTTAAATCCGGACTGATTGTTTTCACCTTGATCACCAATGAGGATCAAGCAACTTCTCCCACTTGTTCTTTTTGTCAGTGAGCAAGGGACATTTAAGCACGTGATGGGCTGGCCGCATCATTAACAAGGGCGACCAGACTCTGCAATAGGAGGCTGCCTAGGCCAGCCTTCCCCTGAGACACACACATTCATGTATCGAATAAATATTTAGCAAATATTTATTAATCACTTAATGAAGAAAAATGGTGAATCTTGCCATTTTATTGGGCTGTCTCAAAAATGTCTTTTAATAAAGTTTTACTGTTGGCTTGAGTGTGTGTCTTGCACATTCTTTCTGAGATTTATTCCAAACATATTTTATACTTTATTATTGTTATTATAATTATGAATGAAATGATTTTTTCATTGCATTTTCTAATTTTGAAGGGGCTAACTTTTCATTTCACACACACATATATGAAAGTTACTAATTTTGATTTTGTATCTGGGGAACTTTGTAAACACTATGTCTAAAAGTTTTTTGTTGATTTTTCAGATTTTTGGATAAACAAATACATTGGATGCAATTAAAAAAATTAAAGACTGAAAATATCATGTGTGATGATGATATGGAGCAACAAGGACTCTCACCCACTCTTGTTGGGTGTGTAAATTTGTCCAACCACTGTGGAAAACATTAAGACTTTGTCTAGCAAAGCTGAAAACATGCATAGCCTGTGACTCAGTAACTATATTCTTAGGAATTACCCTGGAAAAAAATTGTGCAGCTATGCCTCAATATATATGTACAGGAATATTCATTGCAGCACTAGTTATAATAGTCCCAAACTAGAAACATCCCAAATATTCCTTAAAAGTTGTATGGATAAATATATTGTAGTCCATGCATATAACAGGATTATAAATAACAACAAAAATGAAGAACTACAATTATTTGCACAAACAGGGATAACTCTTACAAACATAATGGAGAGTAAAAGAAATTAAGCTCAAAAGAATACACCTTCCATTTATATAAAGTGTAGAAACAGTCAAAACTAGACGGTATGATTTAGGGTAAAATTATAAAGGAAAGTGAGGAAGTGATTAGCATAAAATTCAGGATAGCAGTTACCTCTAGTGGGGAGAGAAGGAGAAGGGGCACACGGGATGGTGATGGTGGTGAGGCTTCCAGAATGTGGCAAAATTTGATCGTTTTTATTGGTTGGTGGTTACATGAGTATTTACCTTAATTATTAATTAAATTTATACTTATCTTTTGTACATTTTTCTGTATGATTGTTATATTTCACAATAAAAGAAGTTTACTAAATAAAAATCAAAGCTGTGCATGTATACTTATTCTCATCCAAATCTTTTAGCTGATAATCCTGAACAACATGAACCACAAGAGTATAATGTTTTCCCATACTTCTTGGTTTTCTAAATTATAGTGAAAAGAAGCAGAATTGGAAAATAGGTAGAAGATGAGCAGAAATTCACACTCACTGTGGGCAGTAAGTATCCTTTCAACCTTGTATAATGATGATGTATATGAGTGGTTCTCAATGTGTGGCCTGAGGGTCCCTGGGGTTCCCAGATGCTTTCAGAGGACTTCAAGGTCCTCTACTTTGTAACTACATGTCTCTGTGAGACTGGATTTCCTTTAAAAACTTGAAACAAAACAACATAGCACAACGGGTTGAATGCAAAGCAGATATGAGAACCCAGCTGTCTTCTGTTAAGCCAGACATTCAAGAGATTTGCAAAACTTTAAAACATTTTCATTAAATTTTTTTGTTTTGGAAAATTTAGTTATTTTTCATATAAATAGGTTTTTGGGGGCCAGCCCAGTGGTATAGTGGTTAGGTTCCCACACTCAGCTTCAGTAGCCCGGGGTTTGTGGGTTCGGATCCTGGGTGTGGACCTGCACACCGCTCGTCAAGCCATGGTGTGGCGGCATCCCACATACAAGGAGAAGGAAGATGGGCACAGATGTCAACTCAGGGCCAATCTTCCTCAGCAGAAAAGAGGAGGATTGGCAACAGATGTTAGCTCAGGGCTAATCTTCCTCACACGAGAAAAATAATATTAATTTTTTGTGTTAAGATGTAATGAGTTTATTTTTGTTATTTTTAGAAGAATAAATATTTAAAACATTCTCAGTTTTTATTACCAATGTGGTAAATATCAATAAATATAACTTCCATAAAGACCATCTCTTTGGGGGTCTCAATAATTTTTAAGAGTATCTGTAGGTCCTGAGACTAAAGCATTTGAAAACTGCTGATGTTGATAATATTTGAAAGTACCTATTTGGGTGGCTAACTGAGGATGAATATTACGGGTTTATAATAACATTATCTCTATCTTTATTGGTTGTTCTATTTAAATATCGGAATAACAAATATGATATTTTTCCCGACCTTTGCTAGTGAGTGTGGAGTGAGATTATACTGGAGTAAAGTCCACTGGACAAGGATGAAGATGGGAGGTAATGAAGACACAGGAAAGGAGAAAGAACTTGTTTCAAAAACAATACTCTCCACAATAATAAAATGAGTGGTAATCTCGCCAAAATCCCAATTTCACTGGAGAAGTTTTACTCGGCAACGTAGAGAGTTCCCATGAAACTTCGGAACCACATGGAAAAGCCTATATTCAGTGGGAGGGAAGAGTCCGACTCCCCCAGTCTTCCACCTGCTGTCTCACCCTCATCCTCACTCAGCGCCCGAGGCTGATTCTGCCCAGGCTGGGGTTTCCCCATAACCACAGGCCAGCAGCTGGTGATGTAGTGAATCTACCTTCAGGCCTCCAACCTGGTGTGAAGAGGCGGAATATGCGGCTGAGGCCTATGTGCCCTGGTTTCAGACTCCTCTCTCTTCTTTTTTCTGTTTCCCACATCCTGGATGTCTTGTCACAGGCCTTTGACGAGACTCATTCCTCAGTTTCCTCCTGGTCACCTCAGGATCCAGTTGGAACTAGGCCTGCGCTGAGAGTCCTGCCTCACTCTTGCTAACTGCACTCCTCCTCCACTACGGACACACAACCAGAGGCTCCTACAGTCTGCGCCCCCTGCCACACTTGGAATGCTCTCATTAACAGGTTGGTGGCCCAGGGACACACAGGGGCTGCCCACCCAATGTCTCCCCCCATTTGCTGCCAGGCCTCCCCCTGCTGCTGGAGACTCCAGATAGGCCATCTCAGACACAGATGCCAGGCCCCACCAAGCCTGGATTTACTCTTCGCTTCGGATACCCAGCTGTTTTCTGAGCTGCACTTATTTAATTTTCACAACCACTCTTAGGGTAGATTGAGCCAGGCCTGGGGTTGAGAAGAGAATTAAATGGGCAACACACGTACACCAGTTGCTGAATAAGCATCAGCCCCCGCCCCTCTGCTAACACATGTGGGTGTGTCTTATAGTCGGAGTTCCATGTGAGTTTCCTGTCTCTGAAGCAGATTTTGGATCGTCTTTAAAGTGAAACAGGGCCGGCCCCGTGGCTTAGCGGTTAAGTGCACGGGCTCCGCTGCTGGCGGCCCGGGTTCGGATCCCAGGCGTGCACGGACGCACCGCTTCTCCGGCCATGCTGAGGCCGTGTCCCACATACAGCAACTAGAAGGATGTGCAGCTATGACATACAACAATCTACTGGGGCTTTGGAGGGAAAAAATAAATAAATAAAATCTTTAAAGTGAAACAACCAAAAGCAAAATGTCATACATAATTAAAACGTACAACTACATTTCATTTTATTTCACCATCAGGGATTGCATAATGAACTGGAGGATGCAGAAATAACAATGAGCTTGATGCAGCAAGTGAAAAGGAAACTAAATGTAAATTGTCAGACTGGGTTTGAAGGCTGGGATTCTTCACTGGCCTGGTGGCTTGGCTCAGGCAAGCGCAACAAATCTTCCAATCTTCCCAGAGCAGAGGATTCTTCTGGTTGCCTGCCAAGGTACCTGTGTTACTCTGGTGGAAACCTTTATCCCCTGAACATAAGGCGGAAACAGGAAACCGGTGTGGGAAGGAGTGTCCTCATAGACAGCTGGGGTGTGTGCCGAGTAGAAATGGCTCTGTCTAGAACTCCAGGATACTTGCTGTGACTCACTTGGCCCCGTCACCCCAGGGAATGGCTATTTCTCCTCTCCCTTGTGCCGTGGTTGAGCTGACACAGAAGAGACTCCTGGACAGCTCTCTTGGAACCCCTCATCTTCCTGCCCACAGATCTAGAACATCAGGGAATAATCTTCTAACCAGATTGAAATAGAAGAGCTGACATGGAAGGAGCACTTACTAAGGGCCAGGTACCATCCTCAGCATATTATATAAATTAAAGCAATTAATCCTCAGCACAGTTTTATGAGGTGGTATTAGGATTATCTTAATTTCACAGATAAGGAAACTGGACACAGTGAGGTCTCTTTTCCTTCCTATGTTAAGAAATTTAACAATTGTATTCTGAGCTCCAAGTTTTAGCAGAAACATTCAAGGCCTGGTGTAACTTTCCCATCTCTCATTGCTAGACCCGTTGTAAGGAGGGAAACTTGATCTTGTTCCTAGCTCGTATTTCTTTTTTTTTTTTTTTTAATTTTTATTTATTTATTTATTTTTTTGTGAGGCAGATCAGCCCTGAACTAACATCCATGCTAATCCTCCTCTTTTTGCTGAGGAAGACCGGCTCTGAGCTAACATCTATTGCCAATCCTCCTCCTTTTTTCCCCCCAAAGCCCCAGTAGATAGTTGTATGTCATAGTTGCACATCCTTCTAGTTGCTGTATGTGGGACGCGGCCTCAGCATGGCCAGACAAGCGGTGCGTCGGTGCGCGCCCAGGATCCGAACCCGGGCCACCAGTAGCGGAGCGGGCGCACTTAATCGCTAAGCCACGGGGCCGGCCCCTTAGCTCGTATTTCTTATTCATTTCTTATTCTTATAAAAAGTCCAATTTTGCCAACTCTTTGATTTAGCTCTTGCTTCCAAATGGCTTGCACATCTCTGGCCCTCCTCCCATTGTCCAATTCTTTAATGTCTTTCCATATCCCTCTATCAGTCTTAAAGTACCAATGATTGATGATGTCTCTACATTTTACCATGCCCCCCCTCCCCATGCCTATGGCTCTTTGCAAATACAACACTTCCATTAGAACACTTACCACTCTGTTCTGTAATTGACGGTTAACTTTTTCTGTCTCTTCCAGAATATTAGACTTATTGAGTCTGAACTTTGTATCCCCAGTCATTAGCACAGTGTCTAGCCCATGGTCAGAACTTAACTACTGTTTATTGAATAAATACTATGCTAGGAATATGTGCTTTGATGAGCTTCTGACTGTCAAATTGCAAGAGGTTGTCTCAGCACTGTTCACTGAGAGTCCATTTCATGAGTTCTCTTGACAAGAATTCAAGCACCTGCCACATCCATGAGCACATTGCTAGCAATGTGAACAAAGGAAGACAAATAAAATTCAAACTGGAATACAATTTTTATAAGTTTTAGAATACAAGTTTTGATACCACTTAAATATTGTTTTAGACAAGTTTAGCCCTGATGCACGAGAGTCTGCTGGCTACTTCTGAGGCTCTTTTCTGCATCTTGTTGCATCCAGAAGTAATAGAAATCCATCATCAAAAGTCTTAAAGAGCAGTATAGTTCTTCACTGACATGTCTTGAAGAGACAGCAAAGTGGGAAATGATATCATAGAACTATTCAGTAAAACATATTTAGTTCTTGAGTTAGCAGGGCATGGAAAGAGATGGAAAGCTATTCAACTGATTTTACAAGGCTGTTATAACCTGGATAACAAAAGTAGAATAGAAAATCATGGGATATTTTTACCTATAAATATGAAGATAAAAGTACCATGTTAACTCAAACCTGAAGGTGAATTAAAAATAAACAACCAGGGGCCAGCCTGGTGACATAGTGGTTAAGTTCTTGTGCTCCACTTTGGCGGCCTGGGTTGCCCAGGTTCAGATCCTGGGTGCAGACCTACACTTATCAAGCCATGCTGTGGCAGGCGTCCCACATATAAAGTAGAGGAAGATGGACATGGATGTTAGCCCAGGGCCAATCTTCCTCAGCAAAAAGAGGAGGATTGGCAACAGATGTTAGCTCAGGGCTAATCTTCCTCACCAAAACACACAAAAAATAAACAACCAGAATTTATCCAGGATATTAATGATAATTGAAGATAAGCAAATCTGTTCATGTAATTTAGTGTATAACAAGGAGAAAAACCAAAAACTAATCTCAATAGGTGCTCCAAACCCCTGGATTAATGAAAAAGCCATATCCTAGCCTACTGAGGCTTGAAGAAGGAGCTTAAATCTGATCAATGTTATTACATCTATTAGGAGAGCTTTCTGTTGTAACTAACAGACAACTCAGTTAATGGAGGTTAAAAGAATGAAGGCAGGTGCGTATCCCAGTTTGGAAGTCTGTAGGGTGATGGTTGCAGGGTTAGATCAGCTGATCAAAGCTGCGAGTGTGCTGGACTTGCATCTCTGTGACTCTCTTGGTGTCTTACTGACGGGCACAGGACAGCTCCACCAGCCCCAAGCATGACATCCCTACAAGGGCATCCCCAGCAGGCAGAGAGGAATAAGAGCTGACATTCTTCCTAGAAGTTCCCAGCAGACTTCCCCCAAATCTTATTGCTTAGAATGGTGTCACGTGACCATAGCTAGCTTGCATTTGTCTCTCCCTCTCTACTTTTGACTATAGACTTAGATCTAAAGCAGCAAGGAGAACCTGTAAGAATATGACGCAGGGATTATGTTGTTTTTCAAATGGCTAGATAATTGCCCCAACACCCACTTTTCCCGCTGGTTTGAAATGCCACTTTTATTCTATGCAAAGGTCCCCTGAATTAAATTGCGTTACCCTTGACCTCTGTTCTGCTTTTTGATCAATTTGTGTATTCTTACAGTAATATCGCCTGGTTTCAATTTCTATAAGCTTAGAGGATCATTTGATATTTCACAAGTCAAGTTCATCTGTTTTTTTCTTCCTTTCTCAGATTTTCTTATAAATTATTTCTTCTTGATACATTTTACAGTCAGTTTGTCAAGTTTCATCTAAAAATCTCATTGAGTATAGGTGAGGAGTGCATTGAATTTCCACATTAACACACAATGCAGCAATTAAAACGAATGCAGTAGATTTTTACGTACTAATAGAGAAAAATCTGTATGATCATTTATTAAGAAAAAAACAAATTAGAGATTGATATATATGGAGTAGTAATATTTATGTAATTTACACTAAATATTTCTGTATGGATAGATTTACTAAATACATGGGAAGATGTCTAGAAGGATATACATTAGATTATCAGCAATGTGGGATTGAGGGGGATCCTCCAAGAGGTCAAGGGTGGGCTTTTTACTTGAATGAATTGTTTGAAAATTTAACAATGATAATATATTCATGTGTGTTTTGTAAATATAAATACACTTAAGAAATTCTCTTTAGTTCTTTAAAGTCACAGTTATGGCAGCTGCGTGTCCCCACATCGCTCTTATCTGTCTCTGCAAATGCCGGCCTGCCTTGCTTCTCTTGCCTCCCTCTGGACAGTTGATGGGGACATTTTTCTCCTCTGAGTAGCTTCAGTTGTGCATCTTCATCGTTAACCCCGAAGAACCCAACACTGATGGCCAAGAGACACAGACATGTCGTCCCCATTTTGCGGGTAAGGGGAAGGCCGAGAATATTTATACTTGAATGTTTTTCTCCCTGTTATGTAGATTTTGAAAAGGAAATATTTATTAACGGTACAAGGCAATGCCTAGTAAGTGTTATATGAAAGAAGCTACAATAAGGTAAAGCAAGGAGAGAGTGATGAGAGCGCCTATTCTGAGAAGTTTTCATGAGGCCCTTGGTCAGATATTGTTCTTGTATTTATCTGAGGTGAAACAACTTCCTTAGTACTGTCTTCATTTTTCTCACTACTGAATAGGACTCAGTCCACCACTAACTCATTACTGACGTTACCCTCCTCATCATCACCAAGGACCGACTGACGAATTTAATAGACTTCTCTCAGTTTTAATAAGAACAATAATAATCCCTTTTAGGGGCCAAGTATTGTTCTGTACTGCATACCTTACCTCATTTAATCAAATCAAAGATGCTGCAAGGAGGGTATTATTATTCCCATTTTATAGAGAAGGAAACTGAGGCTGCTCAAAGAGGTTATGTGTATTTCCCAAGGTCATACAGTGAATCAGTGGGAAGCCAGAATTTAAACATTGGTTCAGACTCTGAACAAATTCCATGCCCTTACCCACAATGATATGATTCTTGCATGTCTATGCAAGACTTAATTTTTTTTTTTTTGTGAGGAAGATCAGCCCTGAGCTAAACACTGATACCAATCCTCCTATTTTTTTTTTGCTGAGGAAGATTGGCCCTGAGCTAACATTCGTGCCATCTTCTTCTACTTTATATGGGATGTCGCCACAACCTGGCTCGACAAGCAGTGCATCGGTGTGCGCCCGGGATCTGAACAGGCAAACCCCGGGCCGCTGCATAGGAGCACGTGCACTTAACCCCTTGCGCCACCAAGCCAGCCCCTTAAAATTTCTTTTTTTTAATTTTAATTGTGATAAAATGTACATGCATAAAATTTACCAACTTAACCATTTTTAAGTGTATAATTCAATAGTATTTAGTATATTCACATTGTCGTACAACCAATCTCCAGAACTGTTTTCATCTTGCAAAACTGAAACTCTATACCCATTAAACAAAAATTCCTCATTCTCCTCTTCCCCAAGCTCATGGCAATCACCATTCCACTTTCTATATCTGTGATTTTGACTACTCTAGGTACCTCATATAAGTGAAATCCTACAGTATTTGTCTTTTTGTGACTGGCTTATTTAATTTAGCATAATGAGCTCAAGGTTTATCCATGCTGTAACATGTGTCGGATTTGCTTCCTTTTTAAAGCTGAATAATATTCCATTGTATGGATAGACCACATTTTGTTTATCCATTCATCCATCAATGGACACTTGAGTTGCTTCTACTTTTTGGCTAGTGTGAATAATGCCACTATGAACAGGAGTGTACAGATACCTCTTCGAGACCTTGCTTTCAATATTTTGGGTGTATACCCAGAAGTGGAATTACTGGGTCATAGGGTAATTCTATTTTTAATTTTTTGAGGAAGCGCCATACTTTTTTCCATTGTGGCTGCACCATTTTACATTTTCATCAACAGAGCACAAGTGTTCCAATTTCTCCACATCCTCACCAACACTTTTTTTTTGTTATAGTAGCCATCCCAATGAGTGTGAGGTGGTATCTCACTGTGGTTTTGATTTGCATTTCCCTAATGTTGAGTGATGTTGAGTATCTTTTCATGTCTTTGTTAGCCATTTGTACATTTTCATTGGAGAAATGTCTGTTCAAGTTGTTTGCCCATTTTTTAATGAGGTTGGAGTGTTTTTTGTTGTTCTTGTTATCTATGCAAGACTTTTAACACCTTCTTGTCCCCCCAAAGTCTTGTCCTTTGGCTTTTGAGACATTGTAGGTTCCCACTCAGGTTCTCTGTATTTTTGACCAGTTCTTTCTCCCTAGCTCCCTAAATGTAGAGACATTAACCAAAGATCAAGGCATCTGAATTTCTTCATATAGTTACTACAGCAAACTCAGAGGTGAATAATAATTTATTGAGTAACTACCATGTGCACAGTTAATAACAACAACAACAGTAACAAATATCTCACATCTGAGTGATTCCTTTGTGCCAGGCATTTTGCACCCATGACTCATTACCTCATGAGTCTATGAGGTTAAGTATTGTTATTAACCCCATAATACAGCCGTGAAAACTGAGCCACAGAAAGTTCAGGTAATTTGCCCAAGGACCTGCAGTAGACCATGGAAGAGGCTAAGAAGTGTTCCTGTTTGCAAGAAATCTATGTCCAAAGGAGAAGACAAGACTAGCATGCTAGAGAAAATTAGAAATAATGAGGTAGTCATAAAAACACCAATTACTATGTGAAGACAACTACTACATATATAGATTTAATGTTTCACTTCTATTAACAATCTTTAAGACCCCTGTGCACTGCCCTGCAAACAGCATGAGATGTTATGTAAGGGGAGGTCATGATAACTACTCAAAAGGACCAATTACTCAGCAATCATTTAAATGTTCCTCTGCTTAAAGGTCTGGACTAGGTGACTTGGGTGAAAAGGATCTGGCATTTCCTTGCCCTTAAGGAACTTAAAATCTTTTGGGAAGACATGAACATGGGAAATGATTAGAGTAATAAAAGATCATCTAGATCAACTAACCATTTGAAGGTGTACAATTCCGTGGTATTTAGTACTTGCACGGTGTTGTGCAACCATCACCACTATGCAGTTCCAGAACTTTTTTATCACCCCAAATGGAAACTTCATACACATTAAGCAATTGTTACTCTGCATTCCCTCATCCCCCCAGCCCCTGGCAACCACAGTCTGCCTCCTGTCTCTATGAATTTACCTATTTTGGATGTTTCACATAAATGGAATCATACAATTAGTGACCTTTTGTGTCTGGCTTCCATCATTTTGCATAATAGTTTCAAGGTCCATTCCCATTGCAGCATGTACCAGTACTTCATTCCTTTTTATGGCTGAATAATATTCCATTATATGGGTATACCACCATTTGTTTACCCATTCATCCATCAATTGGCATTAGGACGGTTTCCACTTTTTGGCTATTAAGAATAGTGCTGTTGAGAACATTTGTATACAAGTATTTGTTTGAATATTTGTTTTCAATTCTTTTGTGGTATATAACCTAGAAGTGAACATTTTCATACCACAAAAATTTATATACCACAAAAAATTACCATATGATCCATACCATTCTGGATCATGTGGTAATTTTATGCTTAACTTTCTGAAGAACCACCAAACTATTTTCCACAGAAGCTGAAACATTTTACATTCTCACCAACAATGTATGAGGGTTCCAATTTCTCTACTTCCTCACCAGCACTTGGAGTTGTTTTCCATTTATTTGATTACAACCATCTTAGTGGGTGTGAAGTGCTATCTCATTGTAGTTTTTATTTGCATTTACCTAATGATTAATGATATTGAGCATCTTTTCATGGTTTTGTTGGTCATTTGTGTATCTTCAGGGGCCCATCTTGAATGTCTATTCAGGTCTTTTTTCCATTTTTTAAGTAACTTGTTTACCTTTTTATCGTTGACTTGTAAGTGTACTTTATATATTCTGCATACTAGACCTTTGTTGGATATATGATTTTCAAATATTTTATCCCATTCTATAGATTTCCTTTTCTCTTTCTTGATAGTGTCCTTTCATGCACAAAAGTTTTTAATTTTGTTGAAGTCCAATTTACCTATCTTTTTTTCTTTTGTTGCTTATGCTTTTAGTGTATTATCTAAGATTCCATTGGCAAAACCAAGGACATGGAGATTTATCCCTATGTTTTCTTCCAAGAATGTTATAGACTTAGTTTTTACACTTAGACCTTTGATCCATTTTGGATTTTTTTCTATATGGTATGAGGTTGGGATCCAACTTCATTCTTTTGCAATGTGAATGTCCAATTGTTCTAGCACCATTTGTTGGAGAGACCACTCTTTCCCCATGGAACGGTCTTGGTACCCTTGTCAAAAATCAATTGACCATAGATGTATAGGTTTATTTCTGGATCCTCAATTCTATTCCATTCCATTCTATTTGTCTATCTTTATGCCAGTATCACACTGTTTGGATAACTGTAGTTTGTAGTATGTTTTGAAATTAAGAATGTGAACCTTCCAACTTTGCAGTTATTTTTTTAAGATTGTTTTGGCTATTGGAGTCCCTTGCAATTCCACATGAATTTTAGGATTGGCTTTTCTATTTCTGCAAAACTGGCCATTGGGATTTAGTGAGGGATTTCATTGAAGCTGTAGATTGCTTTGGGCAGTACTGCCATCTAAATAATCTTAAATCTTCCAATTCATAAATATGAGATGTCCTTTCATTTATTTAGGTCTTTGTTATAGACTGAATTGTGTCACCCTAAAATTTATATGTTGAAGCCCTAATCCCTAAAGTGACTGTATTTGGAGATAGGGCCTTTGAGGAAGTAATTAAATTTAAATGAGATGGGGCCCGAAGCTGATAGGTCTGGTGTCCTTAGAAGAAGAGGAGAGACACCAGAGGTCTCTCTCTCTCTCTGTGTTCACAGAGGGAAACCTATGTGAAGACACAGCAAGAAGGTGGCTCTCTACCTGCCAGGAAGAGAGGCCTCACCAGAATCCAATCCTAATTGCACCTTGCTCTTGAACTTCTAGTTCCCAGAATTGCGAGAAAATAATTTCTGTTGTTTAAGCCACCCAGTCTGTGATATCTTGTTATGGCTGCTTGAGCTGACTAATACAGTATTCTTTAATTTATTTTAGAAATGTTTTCTAGTTTTCTGTTACAATCTTGTACCTCCTTAGCAAAACTTATTCCTAAGAATTTGATTCTTTCTGATGTGGCTGTAAAAGGAATATTTTTTCTTAATTTCCCTTTTGGATTGTTCATTGTTTGTTTACAGAACTACAAAGTAGTTTTTGCATGTTGATCTCATATCTTGCAACTTTGCTGAATACGTTTATTAGCTCTAACAGTTTTGTGTGTGTGGATTCTTTAGAATTTTCTAAAATAAGATCACATAATTTGTGAATAGAGAGTTTTATTTCTTCCTTGCCAATTTGGATGTCACGTATCCTTCACTTTTATAGGGTGGTCACCGTCAGTCACCTGTATTAGCAGTTACTGGCCCCTGTCCTTGGATTCGTTGATATCTCCTCAGAGTTTGGTGAATGGTCATTTGCTTCCTGGTATCTTCTCCCATCTAATCAGGACTTGACACAAAATTCTGCCATACACTAATCATAATCCATTTTCAGATTGAATACTAATGATTCTGAGTCTGAGAGGTGCTAGTGTGTCCATTCTCTTTATTTTTCAGAGATATACCACTTGCTAACGTCACTTTTCTTCTCCTTAGGCCAGCTGTCTAGAAGACTATAAACAACTTGAGTACAGGGTAAAATCTTATTCAACTTTGTACTCTAGCACCTAGCATCCCACCTAGTATATAGTACAATGTAGGAGCTCCAACAATATTTGTTAATTGAATAAGAATAGTGATGATAAAAAAATATTACAATTAATTGGCAAAGGAAAGTTTTGAGAGACAAATAGAACAATAAACCTGGAGCCATCTTGGAAAATAAAAGGAGATTTCAATGTGCATTATGATTAGATTAATTTTGATTAGAGGGATACTTCCTTCAATTCTGTGCTTGAAATATTTGAAATACAAGAATAAAAAATGAGACATCAGGACTCGTCAAGTGTCGAAAACTTACCCTTCCTTCCTCAGCCTTCTCCAAGACTCTCCAGTGTCCACATGTCTAGATTGATTTCTCTTGGTTTATGTGGTTCCCAAAACCTTGAAGCATCTCCAGTTGTTGGAGGCCCCAAGCGGGTAATGGTGTCCATGCCCTGGGCTTTTGTCCTCAGATCTCCCTTCAACCTCTAAGCTATGTCTTAGGGAATCGTATTCAATCCCTCCTCAAGATGTCCACTGTGCTATGACCCGTGCTGGGCTCCACCTATTCCCTCTTCACTCAGGAACCTTGCTTAGGCTACTTAGTGGAATTAGGCTTAGGGTGAGGTTTTTATTCAAAAAGTCTGCGCAAGCAAAATTGGTTTTTAAAAATTGCTTTTATTTCCCATAAATTAAAAATGAACAGCAGTTGTGGACAAAATATAATACTAAACAAGTGTTATGAACAATAAATATTTAAATACTATGAATAGCATAAATATTTCAAATAATTTAAATAAATAAATTTACAAAAGTTTTTTCAGCTAAAGCAAATGGATTGTGCATTTCTCTGTTCTAAACAACTTCTTGTAACTTACAACACAATATAATTTTATGATAATCCCATACATTGGCTGTTACTTATTTTTTAGCTGGCATAAAAATAGGGATGAAGATTTCACTTTGAGTCTTAGAAGACAGCCATTTAGTTGGCCAGATGAACTGTTTTCAGACTCAGTGTCTTCTTTATTTCCAGAGCTTTCCTGTGAGCTTGTTCATGAAGAGGAAGCACCTTCTGATTTCCACCCTGACCACCTCCCAGGCGCAGGCGCTGTACTCTTTCTCTTTCAGATACAGACTGATTCTGTGGAAGTACCTCTTCACAGCCAGCCTGGAGTTCTCACTTCCCAGGGGTGACTGTTGCACCTTCGTCTCCTTCCCCAAGCATGTCTCCAGGTCATCCAACTGCTGATAAAGTCCAACGAGGAATTGGTCCAGGAGGGTGTCATCCCAAGCCGCAGGAGAGCCGCTGGTGCCGAAGAGGTGGAAGATCTGCTGGAGCGTCTCGTGCACGACAGCTGCGGCTTGCGTCTTCTCAAGCTGGTGCCCGTCCACAAGCATCTGCGGAAATCTGAAGTCAGCCCTGTCCTTCAGACACGACCGAATGGAGATTCTCTCCATTTGACTCAAAAGTGTGAAGGCTTCCTGATTGCCATGGCTCAGAGGCAGGTCACAGCCCAGAGGGCAGGCGGGGCTGGAGCACAGCATCACCAGGACCAGCAGCACAGAGACTGGGAGGGCCATTGGGAAGCTGGAGGATTCTGCAAGACTACCTGAAGGGGACGTCGCAGCAAGTTCTGAGGTCTTTGGGCAATGAGTACCTTTTAAATAGTGAGTATAGAAACTTTCATTTTCTGGGTTTTTCCATTTTTTGTCCTTTCCTTTCCCTTTCTACTTTTTTTAATGAAGTCAATTAAAAATGTGCACTTAGGGCCGGCCCCGTGGTTGAGCGGTTAAGTGCACTCACTCTGCTACTGGCGGCCCGGGTTCAGATCCCAGGTGGATACTGACGCACCTCTTCTCTGGCCATGCTGAGGCCGTGCCCCACATACAGCAACTAGAAGGATGTGCAACTATGACATGCAACTATCTACTGGGACTTTGGTGGGAAAAAAAGGAGGAGGATTGGCAATAGATGTTAGCTCAGAGCTGGTCTTCCTCAGCAAAAAGAGAGGAGGATTGGCATGGATGTTAGCTCAGGGCTGATCTTCCTCACAAAAACAAAACAAAAAACAAAAAATGTGCACTTATTGATATGAGTGCCTAGACGGGGGACGCCAAACCATGGGTGCCTATGCAGTATCTACACAGTATTATAACATGGTCTGCATACCTCCTAGATCGTTCCTGGGGAGAAAAGTATAGATTAAGTCAGAGAAGGAAGACACATTCATACAATAAATGCTGGCTTTTCCAGGTCAGCATGAAATATAAAAGTGCTTACAAAGAGGAGATTTTTCTTATTTTTTCCTTATTTACACTTTTCCTCTTTCTTTAAAAAATTTCAACTGTATATGTATCTTAAAGATATCCCCTGAGTTGGTCTTAAACTCACCAAAGACATTGTTTCACAGATAAGATTTGTTAAAAATAAATTACGGTGCACTTACGGTCTGCCAGGCACTTTGTTAGGTGCTGGGTTCCCTAAAAGGGTCATGTTTGCCTGTGTGTGATTCTCTCTGTTCTCTACCAAGTACAACCTTCCGCAGTAAAAACTCTGCCTCAGTCATTATGCAGTAATGCAGATAATCTCATCTCTTTAGATATTCCATTGACAAGTGCTATCCTACCACATACTCCGGGATAATTGGGCTGCATTCAAAGTTAATCATCACATGTCTTCATTGAATCTGTAATATACAGATTATTTTTAATAATATTAATGGCAGCAATCTTTAATTATACAGGCTCTCAGCAAAGTGTTTTACAGACATTGTTTCACTTAATCTTCACAGCTTCCCTATGAGATAATTACTATAATTATTTACATTTTTGCAGATGTGGAAACTGAAAACTCACAGAGGTTACTTAACTTGCTGGAAGCCTTGATTTATTCTGTAAGTGGTATTTAGCGCTATACTGTTCTGCCTCCACGTTACCCCTCATTAACCTGAAGCACTCTCCTTTAGCTACACTCTGTATGCCTATAATTATGAAATCCTTCTAATTATTTGTTTAACATTTGACTACCCTAACAGTCTGTAAGCTCCCTGAGGACAGCAGTGCCATATTTCGAGTGTCTAGCAAGGTGTCTGTCACAGAGGAGGCACACAGAGGGCTCTCTGTCCCATAGCAAGTACAAAAATGACTACAGGTTCCAATGAGGGAGTAGACCTAAAATTTGAGGGGACTGTGTCAGAAAATGATAGTCTTCCAAAAACAAAGACAGTAAGAATAAATTTTAAGTGGATGCTTTAACCTCCTGGATAATTTCCGCAAATAGCTGAGATGGGAATAAGAAGTTTCAAACAAACAGTAGAGCTCAACAAAACAGGTCATGTGAAAGGCAGGACTGGAACTTAGCAAGTGAAAAGGGCACTATAGCCCCTTCACTTGTATTGTAATGTGTCTGGAATCAGCGAATGGTGCTTTTGGGTGATGAAGACAAATGGAAATTGAAGAGTGAGAACTTGCTAAGTGTTTATCTAAGACAAGAAGAACATTGTTGGAGGAGACAGCCCAATCCAGTGGCTAGGATGTGGACTCTGGGGCTAGGCCTGGGGCCATGTCACAGCTCCAGCCAGCACTGGTTGTGTGACTTTGGGCACCTTAGCTTTCTCCTCTGTTATATGGAAATGACAATCATATCTATTTCATTGGGTTGTTGTGAAGATTGGATGACATAACGTACCTACAATGATGCCTGGACAAAACAAGCACTCATCATCTGTTAGCTGTTACCACAATGGAGAAAACTAGCTGTCCGACTATGGGAACTGGATAGAAGTTTCCCTGAAACAATCTGCTTCCCTTCCTTGAATTCTCAGCTCCCTAATAAAGATTTTTATATCTAATCTCATCTCTTATGTGAACAGGAGCATGTGTTCACGTGACAGGGAGTGCCCTGTCCACATGACTCACGTCTATTAGCCTTCAGGTAATTGCTGACCTCCCACACATTAATAAAATGGCCATCCAGTCTGTAAGCCAGTCTCTTTTGAGGGTGAATTGGTGTGATTAAATCCTTGGAATCTGATCATCTCTGTGGATAGTGAAAAAAGTAAACAGAAAAATAGGTAAATAAATGACTAGATTCTCTGATTTAGCAAAGCTGAAAACTATCCCTTTAGGTAACGGCCTGCCTTGAAGAGCCAGCTGCCCTCCTCTGGACCTGTCTGCAGCTGCAACTGTCTCACATGGGCTGGTTTGAAACCTGTCACTCTGTAGAGCTCTGAATCCCTGACTTGTATAGCTAAGTGACATTTTGTGGTTTAGATAGAGAAGATGTCACTGCTTTTTTTTTCATTTTCAGCATTTACTTTCCAATTTCGCTTGTACATTCCTTTTACTTAACTGCTTACATTTACTTTCTAGGAATGTTAAAAGAGAGAGGAAAGTTCTTGAGTCTTGAAAATCATGCAGGAAATATGTTCTCTCTTCTTTTCCCTTACATTTTTCTCTTCCTGTATTTTTGCAATAAACCTCAAAGTGGAAATAGAAAAGATTGCAGGAGCATTAGGACAACTTTTGTAAAGTGAAAAGACAAATACAAAAGAAAAGGTAAGAATTTTAAAATTATGTAAAAATAGAAAAGAAAAAAATGGGTTGCTTAACCATTACTTTGACAGAGCTAGGACAATGGCCTCGGCTAGGACAAAGAGGCTGCCACAGAGCAGCAAAGAGACATTCTAACTGCTCGAACGCCTGGACGGTCGTACTGGTTGCACTTGACTCTCCTTGAGGGCAGGATTGGAGGTTTAATCATCTTGGTATAGCCCGAGTTCAGTGTAATGATTGGCACATAGTAAATACTCAGTAATTTTCTCAAATAAGTAGAGTAAATAAAACCAAATTTGACAAACAATGTTTTGCAGCAGAGAATAAGGTGAGATCTATGCATATAAAGATGAGGTATCTTTCACACCTGATCAACACTTCCAAGAAGGATACCTAGGGGTGGGTAGAAAGAAGATACAAAAAGAAGCCTAGCAAAGCCTCCTTAGAAGCTGTTCTGAACATCAGGAAGAAAGATCCAGATAGCTCTCTCATTAGTTCAAAGTTAGTTTTTGCTAAGAGGATAAGAATTCCCTTGAATTAGGACTTCTAATCTTTTAATGAGTAAATTTCACTTCAATTGTAAGAATACAGAAAGAGTTGAAAGTAATGACAACTTTCCAGGCTCTTGAAGAGAAAGGAAAGTCCAAAATGGGGAAGTACAAAGATCTGGGGAAAATTCAGAAAATGAAAACACTTGTGCTCAATATTTAAGAGGCACACAGACAGAAGATCCTCAGAGAAGCTAGAACAAACCTCACAATCTCCCATCTCAACCAGAAGAGTGTCTTCTTAGAACTTACCAATGGCTTTTTCAGTCTCTTCACTGATGGCATTGGTGATGATCTTCTCCAGCCCCATCTCCTCCACTAGCTGTTACCTGCCTCAGAGCCTTGACTTGAGAAAGCAGGAGACCTTCACAGCTCTGGACCAAATGAGGACAACCTCTCTTCTTTCCTGTCTGAAGTACAGGACCGACTTCAAATTCCCCCAGGAGAAGCTGGATGGCAGCCAGTTCCAGAAGGCCCAGGCCATCTCTGTCCTCCACGAGATGCTCCAGCAGATCTTCGACCTCTTCCACACAGAGCGCTCCTCTGCTGCCTGGAACACGACCCTCCTGGACAACCTCTGCACTGGACTCCACCGGCAGCTGGAAGACCTGGACACCTGTTTGGAGCAGGAGACGGGAGAGGAAGAATCTGCCCTGGGAACTGTGGGCCCTACACTGGCCCTGAAGAGGTACTTCCGGGGACTCCATCTGTACCTGAAAGAGAAGAAATACAGTGACTGTGCCTGGGAGATTGTCAGAGTGGAAATCAGGAGGCACTTTCTCTTCATCAACGAGCTCATAAGAAAACTCAGGAAGTGAGAAGGAACCTGATTCTCAGTGACGAATGTCCTCGCTCAGACTCTTAATTGTTCAGTCATTTCCAAAACTGTTATTTTTTGCTTCTGCTATAAAATAATTAGAATCTTATTTGGCATATTTTTATCAGTAATATTAAGCATATCTATGTTCAACTATTTTCAGAATTAGAGGAAATGTAACTGGTACCCTGTAGCCGAACCTCATGTTATAAAATATTTATTTATTTATTCATATTAATCTATTTATTCATTTTTATGGTATTTGTATTTACATGTTCTATTTTTATATGTTCACATTCTCTTCTTTGATAAAGATGTTAACTTTTGTACTTATTAAATATATTTTATTACATTTCTCTCCTTTTTTTAAGGAAAAATCCTCCCCAAAGTCCTAATACTGTAAACTAAATATAAAAGTATGTGGTGCAGTTCATCTGTTCATTCACTGGCCTTGGGGATAGAGTCTAGAGTATGAGATGTGTTCCTGCCCTTATGGAGCTCACATTGGAGCAAACGACAGAGCCATTAAAGAAGTAGTTATGATGTAATTACGTATTTACATTTGGAATCTGTACCACACAGGAGGACGAAAAGGTGTATGGCAGTGAGTATCATTTAGACTACCCTTCAGTTTTCCCCAGGGAAGTCATATGAAGTATGAGACTTGAAGGCTGAGTAGGAGTTTGTTAAGTATCATGTGGAGGACAAAATTTCCCAGAGTAAAAAAACTGCAGAGCGTGGCCCTGTAGCAGCAAAGGTAGATTTAAAGAAGTGAACAATACCAGAGTGGGTGGATGGTACTGATGGATGGGAGTATGATGTGTAACGAGGCTGGAGAAATGGAAAGAGGCCGGATGACTGACTATGTTAGTGAGGTTAGACTTTACCTTGAAAGCCGAGGAAAGTTATTTTAGGATTGAAAACTAGAGAGTGGCTTGACCAGGGCAGGTGCAGGGAAATTCATTAGAGCAACAGTTCTCAAAGTGTGCTTTGTGGGTCCCTAGGGGTCCCCAAGACACTTTAAGGGGATCTACGAGGTCAAACTTATTTTTGTAATAATATTAAGACATTATTTGCCTTTTTCACCACATTAACAACTTACATTGATGGTGCAAAACCAATGGTAGGTAAAACTTCTACTGGCTATGTGTCAGTCAAGGCAATGGCACCAAAATGGACTAGTAATTATTATATTTTTCACTGTAATATACTTGAAGTAAAAAAAATGCCAGTTTCACTTAAGAATGCCCTTGACGAAATAGTAAGTTTATTAATTTCATTAAATCTTGACTTTTGAGTACACACCTTTTTAATTTTCTCTGTGTTAGTCTTTTTAAAAATTTTATTTTATTTTTATTTTATTTTTTTTCGTGAGGAAGATCAGCCCTGAGCTAACATCCATGCTAATCCTCCTCTTTTTGCTGAGGAAGACCGGCTCTGAGCTAACATCTATGGCCAATCCTCCTCCTTTTTTTTTTTCTCCCCAAAGCCCCAGTAGATAGTTGTATGTCACCGTAGCACATCCTTCTAGTTGCTGTGTGTGGGACGTGGCCTCAGCATGGCCGGAGAAGCGGTGCGTCGGTGCGCGCCCGGGATCTGAACCTGGGCCGCCAATAGCAGATCGCGTACACTGAACCGCTAAGCCACAGGGCCGGCCCCGTGCTAGCCTTTCTAAAATTCTGTGTGACAAGCACTTCTGCTGCATGCACAGTGATTGTTTTGAGGAAAAGCGCTTATATGATCTTTTGAGTTGTGAGCTAAACTAGCCACTCTTCACAGAATCCATTTTTACTTGAAAGAATGACAGGCAGACAAACTATGGTTATTCAGACTTGGGCATTTGACAGACATTTTTTCAAGATATTTATAAGGTGAACTTGTCACTTCAAGGAAAACATTTGTTGCCAATGATAACAGTTGAGCTTTCAGCAGAAAATCAGAACTTTGGAACATCTACCACTGTGAAATTGACAACTTCCCAATACTTAAAGACTTTTGTGATGACAACAGTGGTGATATTAACAAATGAATTACTTGATTATGTAAATTGAAGTATATATAGATTGGTAAGATCCTAATATCTCAGTGAACCAATATTTTCCAAATGACCAATGCATATATTACAAAATCATGCATGGGTAAGAGAGACCTATTCAAAGAGTAAGTCAGATTGATAAGTTTTTATGTAATAGAATTTTAAAAGTTCATTGTTTTAGTTTTAGACTCCTCCTTGCAACTAATGCTTAAGAAACTACCACTGATCGAGCTCTGGTGTGATAAATGATGCCTTATATAAATATATTTTCCAGTATCAGATCACCTTTATATTTCTAAGATACTCTTATTAATCATAATTAATTGGTTTATTAATGTGATTTTGAATTCCGTCACAGTGGAAAGCACAGGAAAATACTGATTGGATTTAAATTATAGTTCTGTGACTTAACTGCTTCTATGTTCTGTTGCTTTTGCACATAATAGAGGCTCAATACAGGATAGTTATTATTATCTAAGGACATGCAGTAGAGAACAAGGTATTGTTTAAGAGCTTGATAGGATTATTGAGAAGATAAAAATATTTCCTGGAAAATGTTTAGCACAGTCTCTGTCACAGAGTGAATGTTCAATAAACGTTAGTTTTTATTATTTAAATTAACATTATTTAGAATTCTTTTACTGACCTTAAGGAATGAGGCCAGTTTATTTTCAATTCATATGTTTGATAAAGCTATGAGTTTCCCTCAGTGTGTAACTTAGACTGCTTCTGCAAATTTTAAGAATAGTGCTTTAATTCCCATTACTTACTAAATCTCCCATTTTCTCTTTTCTTTCTGACTTGACTGTAATTTATCAGTATAATTTTAAATATCTAAGTGATTGGTTTATAGACTATTTTAAAATTAATTTCCCGATTTCTGATCGGAGCATACAACTTATAGTGTTTTTGCTCTGGAGGAATTATTGATATTTTGTAGTCTAATATATTTTGATTTTTGTGACTGATTTATAAATATTTGAAAAAGTTATATTTCCTATTCTAGATTATAGTGCCCCAGAATCTTAGCCACTAATTTACTCTTTTAAGTAATATTTTCCAATTCTTTTTGTCCTTGTTATTTTTCTGTATTACTTTTATAGACTAATAGCATTGTGCTGAAATTTCAATGCTACCATCATGTTTCCGGTCACATTTCTATATACTGCTAAAATTTTCACCTTAATGTTTTATATTATTTGAATTTTAGTTCCATACCTTTTTAATTTAATTATGTATTCTATTGGTTTCTATGTATATTGACCCTCTTTCTCAGATTTAACACATTCATTGAATTCTCCTAGATATCAATATTAATCATTATCAATATCTCATTGATAAGAATATTGCTTCCTCTAATTATTTCCCTTCATTGTATTTTCTTGCTCTGTCTTTGCCCATCTTTTCTTTTTTTTTTTTTTTAATTTTTTGTTTATTGCGGTAACAATGTTATAAACCAATGCCCATCTTTTCTTTTACTCTTTTAGTAGTATTTAGTATTATTTGATTTTAACCTTTTCTCCCCATGCAAAGTAACAATAGGGTTTGTGTTTTAAACCAATTAAGTTTTTTCTTTTAATAGGAAAGTTTAAGGAGTTTATATTTATTACCTAAACCATTATGTGTTTGGTTCTCAAATTTATTGACTTATGCTTTACTTTTTACATTACTTTTATTTTTTTGATGCTTGTTATCTGCAATAATAATTCTCCAGTTGTCCAATTGTCATTAATGTAAAGATAATATATTTTTAAAGGAAATTTAAATTTTCTCTTAACTTTTGAATGAAAAATTGCGTAATACTTTAAAAATAATTTTTTGAAGTATTTCACTAATGTTAATTGATTTTATTTTTCACTACCAGTTCTTACTGGGACTGTTGCTTTCAGTCAGCCTAGTAAGTGTGTATAAGAGACATGATATGAATAGATACGCATGTGAATTTATGTTCACATATAAACAGATAAGAAAGTCTAAAAGCTAGTGAATAGAAATTGATTCCTTATGTTAGAAAATAAAAATGTATTAATTTTGAATGCTCTTAGAATGACAGTAGGTTGGATGCTAAATGAGTGCCACGTAGTCCAAATATAATCATGGGAAATGTGGAGGAGTCATGTGGTCAGTAAGATGGTAATCAACTTGAATTAAACAACTCTCATTTTAAGATGAAGCATGTAAAGCAATGAGTTCGATATTTTTTTCTAGCTTGTAAACTGGCTCCTGAGACAGTTCTCATCCTGGAATGCAAAACCTTTTTGAATGATGATAATATTCTTGCCATCATTAGAATGATGACAGTATTGTTGCCATCCTTAGTCATTACAGCTTCTGACGTGTTTTTCAAGACTTATATTGAAACTGCAGCAAGGTACACTTACAATTAAGGAAACAACTAGAAAATGTATGTGAGTGCCATGTAGACTATCCCATTTGGATGGCTCCCCGCCAGCCTTTAAGCAAGAAGGCAGGAGAGTCATGTTAGGTCTGAGCTGCATATAAGCAGCAGGGGTTACTTCATCACGGCATGCTCTCCGTCTGTTACTGTAGGCTTTTAATGGCCTTTCTTTGGTGATTCATTATCCAATGCTGGACTGGATCAAGCTAAAACAATGAAAGAATGAAGATTTTAGGCAACATTCCTTCCCTGCACTCCAGGCCCTCAGCTTTGGAGTCTGGAACTGACTTAACCAAAGATATGTAAGCTTGGTGTTCTACTGTCATCTACTGGGTGTACGTCAAATACTGGCTTAGAGACTGTATGTTGGTCTCCCTTCCATGACCTCCAGCTGGGAAGAAGGCAGGACATTAAAAGAAGGAACATTTTGATGTCCTGTCCATTGAAAAACAAAGAAACAAAAGTATAAGTGAGGCAAAAAAAAAAATTCTAATTCATAATAGTGATTCTAGTAATGTGAAATTTGTTTTTAGACCCGCATATTCATCTGCTTACTCCAAAGTAAGTTAACAGATATAATTGGCATATTTGTATAAACGGACTAATGCAAACCAAAAAGAAACATTTATATTTAATTAACAATTTTGTTTGTAAATATCGTTGTTATTATCCCTGTGCGGTCTTACGTTGTATTAAGCACCACGCTAAGACAATTAATCAAGTTTAAATAACTGAATCTTGGGATGAAGGGGCTGGGCTTTTGGAGACGTTTTCTCAAAGGATCCTTGAGTTCTGCTATGCAAATTTGCTCACCTACCTCCCCCATCAATAATCTTCAAGTTCTACACATCAGTAATTTCTTTCATAGAAAGCAGTCTTTGAAAGCATACTCTCACTGGACATTTTCTCCAGGTAAAAATCACACGAGCTATGTCATGATCACATGACAATGAGCACTGCCTGTGTGGGCTGAAGCAATAAGGACGCACTGGCAGGGCTGAGAGTGGCAGCCAGAGTGGTGACAGTTAGGGTAGATAGCAAGGGACCGAGCACTAAAGTTCTTAGAGCTAGAAGAGAATTCTCTGTGGAGGAAGATTCAGTGAGATGAGTAGCCCATGATGAGGCTAGAAATGTAATGTTTTTCCACCCAGGTTCATCAACCTTCCTGTAATTATCTGAGGATCATTCTAAGTGTTTGGAGTATAGAAAGCCAAATTTCATCTCCATCCCTTGAAGCTAAGTTTCTGATACCCGTTTCAAGTAAGTTGGATCTGGGCTTCTGGTACAGGACCAAGACGGCAGATGATGACAAATCCCTGGGTCTCACTGTGAAGTGCTGAAGGACGTTGACCATGAGCTGGGACCTCTGGAATTACTGAGAAGTGACCTGCCAGCTATCCATCAGGCTCAAGGGGGCAGGTGAAAAGAAAGCAGTCAGGTAGGAGGCAGTGGGACAGACATCAGATGAATGTGGAAACAACTCAAGGCAGGGGACAGACATGGGCATGAGAAGATGGGACTGAGATTCCGGCTGAATCCGTTAGAGCTCCAGCCGCCCCAAGTGAGGGGAAGAAGCTATGGAAGGACCTGGGCTTTTTAAGGGACCACCTTGCAGGAATCTTTTAACTACATGTTGGTTGATCTTACCATAGACATATTTTCCTTTTCAGGGGAGCTGAAGAGTAAATAATAACAGAGGGGTACCCACTGTCTACCCTAAGACATATTACTTCTAGACCTTTCCCGTAGGGTCCCAGGTAGGAGAATGACTTCAAAGAGCAACTGGACCAAGCCTCCTATCTTCTCATAACTGGCCAACCTCACATAGAGAAAGCACCTGAGACCCACAGAAGTTAGAGGGTTATCTAAGAAATCTGATGGCATGCGTCTGCCAGGGCCATTTCTTTACATTACACCACACGCAAATTTTGTTTTCCCTAAGCAAACTTTTTCTGTCTTCCCCAGCAGTAAATATCTGAACAACAATTAATTAGACTTTGTAAAGAACTACCTGAAACCCCCAGCTCTACTCTGCTATTTCCCAGTGTATCCATTTAGAGATCGAATCTGTAAATTCACAATAGTCCTCCTAGCACTAAGAGAAGGGAGAGGCAGATGTTAATTCTCAAAAAACCTCAAGTAGTGCAGACATCACAAAGTATGTAAGAGGCAGTCTTTGTCGAGCATAGCCAGAGTGAATGGCATGTGTTGGCAGAGAAAGGAGAAATTATACTGTACAGTAGACTGGACCTTTGTACGCTAATCTGTGAGCACTTGCTTTACACCAGGCACTATGCCATTGTGTTTTTTAATTTTAGTAAAAACATTTTTCATTTCAAAAACATTGTTATTTTGTTTTTTGTTTGTTTACTTGTTTGTTTTTCCTATAGGATAGTGAATAGGAGAGATGAGAGAAGTTATAGAAAACAAAGTAAAATTTTTGCCTATCTGAAACCTACTGAGTAAATTTTAGTATTGTTTTCATTTTTCTTAGGTAAATAGCTAGGAACAGAATGGCTGAACCGTATGGAAGTGTATTTACCTTTTCAAGGAACTGCTAAACTGTTTTCCGAAATGCCTATACCATTTTACTTTCCCACGAGCAATGAAGGAGCGTTCCATTTGCTCCACATCCTCTCCAACACTCAGTATGCTCAGCCTTTTTAATTTTAACTATTCTTATCAGTGTGTAGTGGTGTTTAATTATGATATTAAATGGCGTTTTCCAAAGCACTAATGATGTTGAGCATCTGTTCATATTCTTCTTCGTCACCCGCATATCTTATTTGGTAAAGTGTTTATAAAAATCCATCCTAAAATATTTGATAGAAAAAAATTTAAAGTATATTCATTCACTAACTCCATTTTTTTTTCTGGGTTGTGATCTGACTCAGGCCATAGTCTGGACAATGGGAACATCATCGTGTCTCTCCACCTAAAGCTGAATATTTCCCTTCTGTTACTTCTAGAGGGCAGATCTGATGATCCCTGAGATACTGGGAGATGCTGGCCACCTCCAGGGAGCCTGCCACACTATCTTCCCTGAGATGTCTCTGCAGAAGATTCAGCACAAAGGGCCCAGTATATGTGGGATGAATCTCTCTTGGAGAAATTCCATATTGGACATCATCAGTAGCTGGAACAGCTGGAGATGTATTTGAGTCAAAAGGTATTTAGAAGAGAAATTTCTGGAAGTGAGATTCCAAGATTGGCTGTGAAGAGTTACTTTCAACAGTGTTCAGTTTTTTTTATATTCCACATACAAGTAAGATCATACTGTATTTGTCTTTAAGACCCCAAGGATTCTAAGGGGCCATGTTGCATTCAGGCCAGAGACAAGATACTCGAGAACTTCTTAAACTTTAGCACCAAGCATACGCAATATACTTAGCTGGGCTCACTGGGGTTAGGGGACTGTTATTCATTTAACCCTTCCTAGCCTTTATTTACTACTGTCCTCTGGGAATGGATAAGAAAATAATAGGCCTGAGATCAAATCTGACTCTGAGATCAAATCTGACTCTGCTCCTCACCAGCTGTGGCTCTTAGGCAGGAACCTTCCCGTCCCAGAACCTCACACCTCTGCACAGCATTCTGAGATGCATGTGAGGGAATGTCAATGGAAAGAGTATGTGTGAAGTCACATGAAAAGTGCTGTGTGGAGGTCAGAGGTTATTCTTCAACACATCCAGTTGTGTTGTTTTGGACTGTTGATCCAGCTTGCCATGACAGTTTATAGAGGACAGTTTAGTGGTTAAGGAATGTGTCTCTGCAGCCTGAGTTTGAGGGTTGGATCACAGCTCTGCTATTTACTAGTAATGGAACGTTTGCAAATAACCTAAACACTATGCTCCCTAGTTTGCTCATCTTTAATATGGGGGACAATGATCGTATTTTTTTTCATAGAATTATTGTATTAAATGAGTAAATACACATTAAGGGCATAAAAGTGTGCAACAGATTGGTGGTTGCCAGAGGTGGAGGATGGAGGTTGGGTGATATGGGTGAAGGTAGTCAAAAGGTACAAACTTCCAGTTATAAGATAAATAAGTCCTGGGGATGTAACACACAGCATGGTGACTATAGTTCACAATACTGTATTCTATATTTGAAAGTTGCTTAGAGAGTAGATCTTAAAAGTTCTCATCACAAGAAAGAAAATCGTTAACTATGTGAGGTGATAGATGTTACCTAAACTTATTGTGGTAATCATTTCACAATTTATACATATATCAAGTCATTATGTTGTACACTTTAATACAATGTTATATGTCAATATATCTCAATCAAATTGGGAGAGGGGGAAGAATCCTTGGGGTGTTGAATGCACTCATGCTGGTGACAGAAGATTTGCTCATGACCTAGATGGATGCTGTAGGAGGACGACAGGAGAATTAGGGGCAGGAGTGAGGCACAGGGTGAGCAGGGCAGAGACTGTCTGTGAATTCAGGACTTCAGGCACTTGTGGGCACTTGACCTAACCTGACTGCCCACCGCCACCCGGGAGAAGGAAGCATGACATTCACTCAGTGCTGCTCGGAATAAGAGTCTCCATCAGCACACCTGGACTCAAATCCTGGCTCTGACACTCACTAATTATGCACCCTGGATGAGTCAGTTCATCTCTCAGGGTTCTGCTTTATTCATTTATAAAATGGACTTGATAGTGTTACTGTTCCACCAAATTGACGAGAGGATTTAATAAGGTAACATATTATTTACCTTGTAGATGGCACATAAATGGCCAGATCTGTTTTTGTTTCTCTTCCCTATTTTCTGTCTTTGCTGAACTCTCTTTTCCTTGATACTGATCTAGGCTAAGTATCAATGAGCTTACTCACTTACAAAAGAGAAATAGACTGAAAAAGAAAGTTGTTTTTTCTTTTTGGTGAGGAAAACTGGCCCTGAGCTAACACCCATCGCCAATCTTCCTCTTTTTGCTGGAGGAAGATTGGCCCTGAGCTAACATTTGTACCCATCTTCCTCTATTTTGTATATGGGATGCTGCCAAAGCATGGCTTGATGAGTAGTGGAGGTCCACACCTGGGATCCAAACCCACAAACCCAGGCCGCCGAAGTGGAGGGCTCTGAACTTAACCACTATGCCACTGGGCCGGCCCCAGAAAGTTTTTTTTTTTTAAGCCTTGTTCATGTTGAGAGTCTTCTTCAATCTTGCCTGACTGGTGACAAGGTGTAACTTAGATGGACTCGATGTGGCAGAAAGAGCTCCGGGTATACATTCAGAACTGGCTGGTAGTCCTGTCTCTGGCCACTCACCACAGCCGGGATGCGTGTCCCTGAAGACATCACTTCCCAACTCTGTATGAAAATCGCTCCTCACTGTACCTCCGATGAGATTCTGGATGAAAGACAACTTTGCAAAATGATGCCCGAGGATGAGTGGGTTTTATGACAAGGTAGTGGAAATGGGAATCCAGTGGGCTGAGAAACTCACAAGATAGTGGTTTGCTGACATTCTCTGCAAGGCAGCTGAATATACCTCCCCTGCAGGATCCTCACATGCTCAGGGAGACACACCGCCCTTTCCTGAGACGGCCGTCTTCGTCTAGCCAGGCTAAGTTCCCGTCCCTCTGTAGAACTTGTATCTCTGAGGCTGAAATGAAGGAGTGTGATGATTGCCAACCTGCTCTTTCGTCCACAGTTCTTCCAACAAGCGTTCAGATTCATTTAAGGATTTTATCAGACTTCTGTTTCAGATGGGATTTGGTGACATATTGCATAAGAGGGATACAGAGTGGAATGGCAGTGATATTTCTAGCTTGGAAGATTGTGAGATGATGATGCCTTTGACCCACTTAGTGACATCAAGTGGAGAAACATGATTAGGCTTTTATTTTGTCACATATGAAATATATTCATGATTGCTGTTAAGCTGGCAGAACCAGGCACAGTAACAGCGATGTCAAGGATATACAGTAGTTCTAAACTTAGGTCAGTCCCTGTCATGACTCCAAGGCCACTGCTTACATTAAACAAGATGCTCGTGTTAAAAGCTGCTGTCTGCGTCACCCTCAGTAAAAGAGATTTGCTTGTAATGGGGTTTTCCACTGTGGAAAGACAGCAGATTGAGGGGCAAGATTATGCTGGTTTTAACGTCAGAAAGACCTGGATTCAATTCGAGGTGCTATTTTGAACCATTTGAGCTATAACGAAAATTACTTAACCTGAGTTTGCACTTTCTCATCAGTAATGACTCTTACCAAGGGTTGTAGGGAAGATTTCTATTTGCTTGGCACACGGTCATCTCTCAGATCCTATGAGTCCTATTTTATGGGATCAGGGACAGGTCGATGAATTTTGGAAACTAAATAAAACACACAGCCATGAGGGTAAGGATACCAGCAACAATCACCAACAATTTTGTCCAGTTCCTAAAGCCTCCATCCTTTGGAGGACCAGAGCAGGAATACTGGTGACACCAACATTGCAGAGCTCCTCAAAGAGTCCAAATTCCTATTTTCATCTGATTGTAAATTTATGGGAAAGTGTATGATAATAATTCTATAATGTAGATTCATCACTTTTATTGTTCACACTTTCCATTGAGGACAGTGAGTTTTAGAAACAGTAAGTAATTCATCCAAGGCCACACAGGTACCAAGTGATGAAGTCAAGATTCAAACCCGAGACAGTCTAACAGCACATTCCAATCACTCTAATTATCTTTGCCTGCATTCTTGACAATGGACAGATTTTCTAAAAGATGAAGGGGAGGAGCAGGCTTGTTACCATTCATTCCCTATGCAGTTACTCTTACTCAGCACCTTTCTTAGGTTCTGGGGGTGACTGTTCACGTGGTTCAGCTTTTCCCAGATCATTGCTAAATGTGCACCCAGATTTCTGGGGATACGGAGATTTCTGCAGCATGTGCTGCTGTGGCTCCTCAAGGGGGTATTTTCGGGCTGAAGCAGCACAGGTAGTGAGAGGAGCTGGTACATCCTGACTAACAGCTTCTACCCAACACGCACTGGCCGGGGAGCAGAGGGGACTGGGTAAGATCCCTCCGCCTAAAGCTTCCTAGAAATTCATAACAGGCCAGAAGCGTTCTGTCAGGGGCTTGCTGGGAGGCGGAATGGTGTAGAGGGGCTGTGGGGTAATCAGCACAGCCTCAAGCCAGCAGAGAGCCTGAGCAGAGACGGGTTTGTAAGAAGGACTCCAAGTGTACTCCCAGTCCAGAAGGAGTGTGTTTCAACTTTAACCTCTGCTATCGGGAATCCACATGAATCTCCCTTTTAAAGGGCCAATAATGTTGTGAACACCCTTGCCCTCTCCCCTCACATCCTTTGCCTGGTTTTAATCTGGGGAATCAGATTTGTGGGCAGAATTTTTGGATAAAATGTCCACAAGCAAGAAAATTGGCTGTTTCTTCTCAAAACAGCATTAGTGCACGTAGTTTAAAAATGAACAGTGATCTAATTATTCACCAGACTTGTATCTTCTCCCCACCGGTCACAAAATTAGACTCCCTTTCCCAGTCTCTTCACAGTTAGGAGTGGCCATGTGAACAAATCCCGGTCAACTGAGTGTGTTGGAGGTTCTGTTTCCTCTGCACAGGCCTGACCCGTGAAAACACGCCCATGTGGTTCCCCATGCTTTTTCTTTTACAACTGAGTGGAATAAACCCAAGCACCACAGCCACAGTTAAAGTCACATATTGACGATGGCAAAGGCACTAAATAGAAGGTACCTGGGTCCCTGAATCATTGTTTGGGGGAGAGTCAACCAGAAGAGTTATGTGATCGGGAATGCCTGCACTGAGGTGTTACATGAAGGCAGGATAAACTTGTGTTATGTTCCAAATACTGATATTTTCATGTTTATCTGTTTGAGCAGCTGACATTACCTTAACAGAGAGAAGTCTGTAACAAAACAATATAACGAAGATGGTTTTCCCTGAGAAGTCATATTTCAGATTCTAGAGACAGCAAAAACCCTCCCCAAAATGGAAGGATAAACAAAAAATGTATTATCATAAGGTTATTTATTTGGAAACATAGATCATTTACTTTTCTGATCAGTTTTTGGAAACTCAATATATTTTATCTTTTTTTTTTTTTTTTTGTGATGAAGATCAGCCCTGAGCTAACATCCATGCCAGTGCTCCTCTTTTTGCTGAGGAAAACCGGCTCTGAGTTAACATCTATTGCCACTCCTTCTTTTTTTCCCCCAAAGCCCCAGTAGATAGTTGTATGTCATAGCTGCACATCCTCCTGGTTGCTGTATGTGGCACGCTGTCTCAGCATGGCCGGAGAAGCGGTGCCTCCGTGAGCGCCTGGGATCCAAACCCCGCCGCCAGCAGCAGAGACCGCGCACTTAACCGCTAAGCCACGGGGGCGGCCCCTCGATATATTTTAAATATAAAGCCTTAGGGGCCAGCCCCGTGGCTTAGCCGTTGGGTGCTCGCGCTCCGCTGCTGGCGGCCCGGGTTCGGATCCCGGGGCGCGCACCGACGCACCACTTCTCCAGCTATGCTGAGGCCGCGTCCCACATACAGCAACTAGAAAGATGTGCAGCTGTGACATACAACCATCTACTGGGGCTTTGGGGGGGAAAAAAAATAAATAAAATCTTTAAAAAAAAAATATAAAGCCTTGATTTTGATTTCAGATATTTTGTAGCTGGCACAGAAAATATAGTGCAGATTCCTTTCTTGGATTTGACAAACAATAATATAATTGATTGGAGAGTCAGAAGAATAATTTTCTAATTTCCTCATTTTTCTTTGGAAATTATGAAATGGGGAGAAGCAGGCTTCACTCTTCCCTCTGACAACCTCCAAGGCACCGCAGCTGTTTTCCTTCTCCTTTAGATGGCTGCTGGTTCCTGGAAGAACTCCTGGACCACATTCCCAAGTAAGGACGAGCCAGAAGATTTTCTACTTTCATCTTCTGCTCCGGTGTCTCCAGACCGGCTAGAGTGATTTAACCAGCAGATCTTACTCTGAGCTGTACTGTGGTCTTCTGTGTGGATGAGCTTGAAGATCTGTCCTGTAGTCTGTGTGGATCAGGTTGAGAATCTGATGGCAGAAACAGGCTTGTGTCTTCTGGATGTTGATATCTCCTGTTTTGTAGTGAAAAACATTAAAGCCGGTCCTGCCATCCTGGCGTGCTGAGAAGTGGTCCTTTCCAGATATCTCAAAAGCATGAAGATTTCCTGCTTTTCACACCCATGAGACCAGAGCAAAGCGTCACCAGCACCACTAGCGAATAGATGATGCCATTGAGTCCTGCGATTCAGCAGACCACAGCGAAACTGAGCCGCGGCCGCCGCTCAACAGCGCGCGCGAAGCTCCCTTCGCTGCCCCCAACGGCCGGCAGGGGGCGCCCGAACTCGCCGTGACCGACCAACCGGCGCCGCCCGCACAGCGGGACCCGCCTGGGGCTCCGGTGCCGCGGACTCGGGCGCCGCGTCCGCGGGGAGACCCGGCGCTTCGCCGTCCGCTGAGCCCCGGCCCGGGAGGGACGCCGCCGGGCTCAGGGACCGCATGGGGCCCGAGAACCGGAGTCAACGCTTCCTCCTCGGGCCTGACGCCGAGGGGAGCTGCGCCGCGGCGTCGCCAGAGCCTTTCACCGTCTGCACCTGCCCCGCGTCCATCCGTCCTTTCCTTTCTCCTGGGAGATCCTAGCAGACCGTTCACAGAAGCGCCCGTTTATTCAGGGGACTGACGGCTCGAAATCAGAGCGTGCTGCGGTCTCTTTTCAGATTCGGGATGGTTTCTGGGGAGAAAGACACGAATTCAGCGAAAGGGAAGCGCTTCTACAATCTGGACACGGATCTAGGAAATATTGGGACCCTCCAGTGGAATGACTTGGGGACGCGGCCAGTGCCTGGCTGAGACTTACTGGAGCCTGAGGCAAAAGGCAAACCATGTCCCCTGTGTGCTTGTTCTTATTCTTTTTAATGGTTAGTTTTTCCTATAGCGTTAAAGTAGTTGAAAAAAATATTGAAAAATTGAAAAGTAAGTTTATTAAAATTCACAACACTATTTTAAGTTTAAATGTTTTATTTATTCCCAAACAAGAATTCATTATTTTACTTTCTTCGCTCTAATAGAAGAAAGCCAATCGGTAGTCTTTTCAAAAGAGACTTCGACTATCCTGTTTTCATTGTTAACAATTGCTGTTTTTGAAATTTTTGTGATCTGAAATAATTTTTAATCAACTTCAGCACCCTGAAATTTCTTTTGCAGCATCCCACTGGGACTAATATTTTCTATAAAATTTTCAAGGCAGCTTGCAATTGCTCTAAACCAAATTTGTGAATCATTTTAGAAGATCCAAACATGAAACCGATTTTGTATTTCAAATACTGATGTTGAATCTTGCTTAAAACCATTTAAAATGAAATTTCTGCAGAACTTAAATTGTCAGAATATTTAAGGGCCACGTCGGTGGCTGCTTTTTGCAAATCAGATGTAGTCATTGAAAATAAATTTTCTCCTACCGAATATGAAAAATCTGACGGCGCTTGGTTAAATTTTTATAATTCCATTTCAAAGTTGAAGTTAGGCTTCTGTACACTCCTAATTTTTAAAATATGCTTATATCCCATAATAATTGATACTTTCATCCAGTGATTTCTACATTTCCAATTTCTTAACTTTTATTTCTGTTTATTTTCAAATTCGGGAAGTGCATTCATATCTGTTTCTAACGTTTTACGTTTATCAACATACTTTCAAAGTCGCTTTCTCTCATTTGTTGTAAGCAGAAGGGTAGGCCTTCTGTGATACCAACTGCTTTAGATATAGGTGGAGTTGTTTTTCTATGGTAGAGCATTATTAACTTTTCCCACTTGGTTCTAAATATCATCCCACCAAATTAAATTGCATAAAAATGTGTAATCTATTTGCGCCAAAATGCTTTAGATTTCAGCATAATGTACGTTGTCACTTGATATCGTATCTTTTAATATTTGGTAGACATCTTTAGTTTGTGTGTGAAGTGCCGTGATTGCATTTGACCTTGATACCCATCAGGTGTCTGTAAATGTTTTTAATGTAATTTTAGGACAGGCAAAACTGAAAAAATGCATTTATCCTTTGTACAATACTAAAAAAGGTTATATTTCAAGTCACAAAAGCGACAATGTTGCAGATTAAATCAACATTATGAGTTGAATAAATTATGCACAAATTTAGCATAATCAGTTTTGAGGGAAATAATGCGTTGTTCATTATTGTATACACTTGCCATCTTCCTTCTATTTTCATGTCCTTGGCCAAGAGCCATTTATTTCAATTTATTTCATACGCTAAACATATCCAGGTTTTTCTTTCATTTCAATAAAGTCAATAAATCTTTTTTCTATTGTTTTGTCATTATCTGCAATAAGAACATATCTAAATCTGACACATTTGTTCATGATGGGTTACAAATGGTGTGTAATCAAAAAATAAGGTAAAGGGCCGTCCTGTGTGTAATATGTGTCTTACAGGTTACAAATATTGAGAGGAAAAAGATACTGTATGTAAAGCAATGAACAAACTTAAAACCATAAATGGTGGCCGGTAGCTATTACCTCAGAGATTCAAGAGCATTTGCACTGGTAAGAAGGTTGTTTTCTTATTTTTTTTAAACTTTTGTTTTCATTTATCACTTACATGTAGTAAAATGCACCAATATTAAGTATATGTCTTGTTGTATTTTTACCTAAGTATGATACCCAGATAAATATATAGAACATTTTCAGAAACTCAGAAACTTGCTTGTGCCTTCTCCCACTGAATAACCCCAGGACAAAGGTCACAGCGAATCTATGGCCTCTATTATTATGTATTTGCTTTGCCTGTTTTTGAATTTCATATAATTGGCATCATACATTAGGTAATGCACTTATATCTGTCTTCTTTAATTGTTATGTCTGTAACCAATTTACTCTTCAATGAAAACTATATAATTCCCACTTAAAAACATATCTTTGTCAACACTTGTTTTGTAATTTATGCTTGTTGTTTTTGATTTTCATTTCCTCAATAAATAATGATGTCGAAAACATTTTTCATGTGCTTATTAACCCTTTTGTGAAGAGTCTGTTGAAGTCTTTCTCCATTTTTCTATTTATATATCTGCCGTTTTAACTGATTTTTAGAAATTCTTAAAATATTGAGGATATGAGTCTTTCGACAATTTATTTTCCAGATTTCTTCTTGCACTCTGCCTTTTCACTCCATTAATGGTGTCTTTTGATAAACAGAAGCTCTTAATCTTAATATAGATCAATGTATCAATCTTTTCTACAATGGATGTGCTTTTGTGTGTCCTGTATGAGAATTCTTTGCTTACCTTAAGGTCAAAAAGATATATTTATATGTATTCTTCTAGAGTATTTATAGTCTTAGCTTTTACACTTAGGTCTGTGATTTATCTCAAATTAATTTTTATGTAAAGTTTGAGGTATGAGTCAAAGTTCTTTTTTGTTTCATATAGATAGCCAATTTTCCAAACTTCGTTTATTGAAAAGCCTATTTCTTCTTCCACTTATATTAACTGATACAACAATTGTGAATCAGTGGATAATATTTGGATGGCTCTGTTCTGCACTCTCTATTCTCCACCACTGTTCTCTTTGTCATTCTCACATCAGTCCCACCACACTAGAGCTTTAAAATAATTCTTGCTATTTGGAAATATAAGTTTTCTATTTTTATTCTTCTTTAAAATTGCCTTGGTTATTCTAAGTCCTTGGCGTTTCCATATGCAATTTAGTCTCAGCTTGTCAATTTCCACACAAAAATCTGCTGCAATTTTATTTGGATTGCATAAATTCTGTAAATCAATTTGATAAAGCAACATTTTAACACCATTCAGTAGTCCAATCTATGAACATGGTATATCCATCCATTTATATATGTGTTTTTAATTTGTGATGCATTTCTTGTTAATCTTAGAGAAGTTGTTGTGGGGGGTGGTGAATTGGATAGGGCATGGGGAGTCTGGCTATGTGCCAGTACCTTCTATCCTATTGCCTTCTTTGTGTGGGTAGCCACATTTTTGGTCTATTTCCTTATATTCAGTTCTCCCTGTTAAAATAGTGGTATGGTTTTTGTTTTCCTGACTAGAAAATGACTAAAACAACTAATTCGAGAAAGACAAATTAAAAATTAAAAAGATAATTTATACCCAGAGTTCGTGTAATGTTGTGGAAATATACATGTACAATATTTTGAATATAAATTAGGGTAGCCTTTGTACCGGACGTTTGGCAGTAAGTATGAGCGTTCAAAATGCATATGAAATTAGACCAAGCTGTTTTACTTCTAAGTACCTGATTTAGTGCCATATTCTCTCATGGGTATAAAGGTACACTTGCATGTTTATTGCAGTAATCTTTGTACTTAATATCAACAAGAAGATAACTATCAAATAGTAGTTAAATGAAATGGTACCTCCATTCATTGTATGAAATTAGGTCAGGCTGTGTGTAGTGATGTGGAAATATTTTCTGAACAAATATTAGGTTTAAAAAAAAGTGTTGAATGATGCTGCTGGTATAATGCCATGTATATAAAAACATACACACACACATACACACACATAAATTCTGATGGATTATCCACCAAACTCTTAACAATGGTTACCACTTGGAAGGGGGCTGGAATTGGGAAGTGATGCCCTGGTGGTCACGGGCTTTTATTTATTGCAGTTGATTGAATCTAGAAATAAACACACACACATATCAAAGTAAATATTTTCATGTCATTCTTGTGTAATTATAAAATTTAAGCAAATACTCTTTAGCTATTTAGGTTAAAACCAGCTAAAAATACAACAGTAGCTTGCAGATAAGGAAGGGCAACAAGCAAGGGAAAGAGTGATTGGGGAGTAGGGAGTGGTTAAAAAAATATCTAGATATATCAAACATATGAATTTAAAGAAACTTCTTATAATCCCAAATATAGGATTCTGCATTGAACCCCATTTCTGCCAGGACGTGTGTGTGATCTAGGGTAACTCAACCTCCTTGAGTCTTGATATTCTCAAATGTGAAATGTGTTAGAAGCACTCATAGAGCTGTTGTACTAAACACGTGCATGCATTTTAAAGCACTTAGTGCTGTCTACAGAATAAGAACTGAATAAATGGTAGCTCTTTTTCCTTTCTCTACTTAGATCCATATCAGGGTATTATTTGTTTCCTTCTCTAAGATGCTTTGAAAATGTCCCACCCTTTTCTCAGTATCTGACTGACGGTCCAAAGAGCGCCACCACAAAGGCAGAATACCTGCTGGCATCTTCAGGAAGACCAAAAGACTCGGCACCTGACGTATTTCCTCCTTCCCACCCGGCTTTCCTTGATCCCTTCCGTTACTCCCACACCACAGTCGTTTCCTTCCACGCCAGTGTAGAGATCCCCACAGCGCCCACTTCATTCACTCGCTTCACCCTCCCTGCCCATTCTTTTTGCTCCTTCCCATTCTCTTTTGCTTTCTGGCTGTAAGAGTTTTCCAAAGAGTGGAAATCTATGGATGGGAAGCAAAAGTTGGATCAAGGTTTTGCAGAGATTTCTATAAAAGACTCTCTCTTTTTTTTTAGTGAGGAGGATTCTCCCTGAGCTAACATCTGTGCCAATCTTCCTCTACTTTGTATGTGAGTCATTGCCACAGCTTGGCTGACGAATGGTGTAGGTCCATGCCCTGGATGCAAACCTGCAAACCTGGGCTGCTGAAGCGGAGCATGCTGCATTTAAGCACTATGCCACAGGGCTGACCCCTCCCTCTTTTTTATTGAATATTTTTGGAACATGAGGGAAGCTCATTGTTATAATGATGTCACAGTTGCTAGAGCTGAAGGCAGACGGAGAGCAGGATCCAGTTCACTGTGGGACACAATAAAACTCCCCCAGAGAGGAGAGCCCCCAGCTGTTCCCGTGTGATGAACAGAACCAAGTCTGTGGAGCACAGGCTTGTGACACAGGAAGAGTATCTGTCCCTTCCCAAGGATTTCCTCCAGAGCTGATAATAAGTCGTTTACTGGCAAGAATCAACTCTAGTATTTCATTATTTTTCTGTTATAAAGGGAATAAATGTTCAACTACAGGAAGGGCATGGGCAGTCCTTAGCTATGTGGAGAGAGAAAGGGTCAAAATGTGGTTCCTGCCGGCAGTGGGCTGTGCAGGCCAGAGCCTCCTGATTCATGTCTAGTAAAAGGACTGTGACACTTTGCCATCAATGTGGGGGAGTGGGGGGAAGAATGCAACAGTTGTTAGAAAACGGTCTCAGGCTTGATGGGGCATTAAATGTCTCTTCTAGTAGTAAATTCCCAGTTTCACCAATATATTTCTAATATCAGATCACCTTGTTTGACTTTATAATGAATAAAACAATTGTCATCCCTACTTTGAATAGTGATCTTTGCATTCCTTCACCTCTGACCAAGTAGTGAGAAAGTAGAGCTCAGACATCTATTAATGAATGTCAGAGTATATTCGTTTGAAGATGTCAATACTTGGTTGAATTTAAGAGAGAGTACCATACTGTACACAGTAATGTAATTAGATAGTTAAAGAGGGCGTGTGTGTGAATTGCAGGGTAAGGTGGGGAAGCGAGGCCTCACATGGGGGAGTCTCTTCCCTGTGTACCTACAAAATTCTTTCCTTTCCTTCTTTCCAAATTGGAGTTGGGCAGGGTATGCACTTTATTTTAAAATATCTTTTCTCTCGTTATTTCCTCTTTTAGTGCTCCTGGGTGAATTAGTTGTCTACCCAGGCATGGACATTACTGTTCTTTAGTTTCCCTGGATTTTTTCATGTTTCAAATATTATGAATCCTCCTTTTGTTAGTTTCTGCAGAGTTTTTAAGTAGATATTACTTTCTGTTTATTTTTAAGGAATTTGTGTAAGAAAGTTGTATTATCAGGAGTGATTCAATATTAGATAAAGTGTGGATCAGAATTTAATAAGGAAAGTAAGATGTTTTGCATAAATGGGTGTGGTAGAGGGCTTCAGGATAGTTTCAAGCAGCTGATTCAGGGTCCCTGTACTGGCTTATTAAGACACCGGAGGAGAACAGGTCCTCAGCCATTGTTCATCAGCCACCTTCCCATCTCAGGTATCTCTGGGCCAGGTCTCTCTATTGTTTCAGTGCCAACATGGAGAGCAATGCTGAGCCTCTGAAAGTCTCTGATCAGATACCACCCCATATGTCCTCAGGGAGTGGAATCCTATCAGCTAGAGCATACACATCCTGAAGATCTGAGATTCTGTGCCTTTCTTCCTCAGAGGAGTAATGCATGAAATATTTTTAAAGGACCATGTGCAGTAAACCATTCTTCGAGTTTTTCAGAGAAGGACCAGTAGAAAATATTTTGATCCATTTTAAAAATGACTAACTTAGAAAGAATACAGATCTCAAATCAGTGTAGAAACTCACATTATTCACCAATAATGAATGTCTGCTTCTTTCTTAGAAAGAGGAGAGTCAAATTGTCTTCCCATGTCGTTTGTTCTTGTCTTTCAGCATCAACAGAAAGGCAGGAAAAAAAGCTGGCGCCTAAAAAGGGTAATGTTCTGCTGCTGAACGCTGGGCTCTTCCTGGATTAACCTGAGTATCTCTCCTCAATGAGGGCTCAGGTCCACAACACTGAGATCCGTTCCTAGAACCAGTCCTTCTCAGAAAATGATGACCTCAGAGGGGAGCCTCTTAGGGAGCATATCAGGCCTGGGACACTTCTCCTAACCCCTGTGCTCCCCATCCGTTGGAATTGAACAGTGATGGAGTTGGGCCATGGGTCTTGCTTGCTAGGGGGTGGAGTGAGATGTAGTGGAAGGATTATTTCTTTCGGAGGCAAAATTTCTGGGTCCTGCTGTTGGACAGGTTCTAAGTTGTTACCTTCCCTAAGCTTCAGACTCCTCTTTTGTGAGTACTGGCCTGCAAATCTCATGGTTGTGATGATCGCTTAGAACAATGTGTGTGAAAGAGCTTTGAAATGACATAGCCCTGTGCATATGTGAACCTTACTATTATTGTCATTGAACTTTTGACCTTGAATCCTAAGTCCTGGGCATTCGGAATCTAACCTTGAAAGAGTTTATTCCCAATGGAACATTCTACTCAGCTTCCTACAAGATCTGACCTTCTCCTGAGGTGAGCCAGGCTCCTATTTTCTCTGTTCGGAGAGCTCCCAGCAAAGGCGCTCACGTGGCACCAGACCTACATTCTCTTCAGAAAAGGTGATTCATCTCTCCTGTTATTTCAGGCCCCCATCTTCCTAGGTTGTCTGTGGAATTCTGGGCCTCAGTGCAGCCTGGAGTTGACATGAGAGAAAGAATCATAGATAAAGTGTTGTGAAATCAAGGCTTGGAGTAGAGATAAAGAGAATATCATGAAGTCAGACAAACGGGAGAATGTGACTCCTGCCAGGCCTGCCTGTCCCCATTTGGCATTTTTTTTTGAGGAAGATTGGCCCTGCGCTAACATCTGTTCCAGTCTTCCTTTTTTTTTTTTTTTTCTCCCCAAAGCCCCAGTACATAGTTGGGTATCATAACTGTAGAGTCGTAGCTCTTCTGTGTGGGATGCCGCCACAGCATGACTTGATGAGCAGTGAGTAGGTCAACGCACAGGATCTGAACCAGCGAAAACCCAGGTCTCCGAAGTGGAACGTGCAAACTTGACCACTACACCACCAGTCTGGCCCACCCCCACTTCGACTTTTAAATGTGCTTTGTACCCCCTGTTTCTTGCAGGCACCTGCACAAGCCTCCTTTGGTGGGTAACTTTCTGGACCAGTTATAGCAGGATCCTTCCTCTGAGGGGTGGCTTAGAGTAGCCAAGGAAGCAGATATCGTGTTGTTCATGGAGGTAGGAAGATGCTTTGCAGTGTCACCTTTGAGATCCACTAAGTCATAGCTCACTCTGACCTCCGAGCTTCTGGCCTCCACCCTCTGACTGGACTATACCACCCGCTTACTTTCCTTCTTTTCACCATGTAACCATTGGATGCCTTTCTTTGACCAGAGCCCCGTTTGTGACTGGATCCCACATGGTCAGGACCATCCTTCACCCCCACCACTTACCTCTTCCCTTCTACACCAAGAGCACACTCAGATACAGGACCGTATTCCCAATCCAAATCCCACTTTGTCTTTGGACCACACCTCATTCTCTGACCCCACCTCATCCCCGCGTCCAACTCTCTCTCAGGATTTCACAACTCCTGTAAGATGACACACCCCAGGGATTCCAGTGGTTCAGTTCACTGTTTCCCAATTTTTACAAGGTTCCATGTGAGAGATCCAAAATAGTTTCAACTATGTGAAGACCTGGACAGTGGCCTCCTGCGTGACTGCAGGAGTGTCCCCATACACAGCCATGGATCCATCAGGCTGTCCGTGACCCTGTCCCACTCTCTGCCTCTGGGACTCTGTTCCCTTAGGTCAGCCAGAAAGTCCTCCTGCATCCCCTACTCTCTGAAAAACTCCTCTCAAAGAAATGTTTCCAGAAAATCAGAGGATATTAAATGGGTCTCAATTATCACATTCTCTGAAGTAGTTTGTCTCTATTTAAGCAGAGATGTATATTTCCAAAACATATTTGTTTTTTTCTGAAAGGACACTTGTGTCTTCTGCCTCAGCCACATTTGGGGAAGTGTCGGGTTAGCCGGGAACTCAGACTTAGAGTAACAGAGGGTCAGCCTCAGCTCATATCGAGAGAATTTCTGAAGGTGATCAGGGTCAGGGAGGGATGTTGACGGTGGCACTGCACACCCACCATCCTCTCAGGTTGCTTAATTTGTATTTTTGAATACATCTCAATTCTAAAATCTTGTTAATATAATACTAACACAGGAATACAACAACAAAAAATGCAAATGCTCAGTGGCTTTGAAAGTGAGAAAATCAAAGACCATGTCCCGGGACCTAGACTCAATTGTCCTTCCCTCTGCTCCCTCATTATCTAGAACATTATATGGTCAAGGGGTGGAATAGTTGGGGTTGCACAGGCATCATAGTACAAAAATGACCCACTCAGCCTCTAGGAACAGTAAGAGACAAGAGACTTGACATATCCCAAAAATAGAACTGGACTCCTAGGGCCCTAAGTTCAGATGGGTAAGGAGACGTCCCCATGACCTTGACTCTTTTGGTGGGGAATAGCTTCCACCTGCCCCCAGATCTCCCCTCTATTCTTGATGCAGGCTGGGGAGGTGGGCACTGCTCCCCAACAATTATTATCTTAACCCTAATGAAAATGTACAGCCAACCACCAACTCCCATTTCCTCTCCCCATGTGACAGGCTTGAGAACAGAAAAACAGAATTCCTGGCTCTGTGTGTGGTTAGAGGGCTGAGGGAATGAGAGGAGACCCAAGGGAAGGCAGAGCAGATATAAGGGCTTAGGAAACCTGAGCGTAGAAGAACATATTATCAGACTTGAGAAAGAAATCTCCACATATCTTCAAGTGGCCCTCGGGTCACACCTGGCCACTGGAAGAGAACTGGGTTCAAAGCTAGTCACATGAAAATTGGGTCACCTTGCCCCACCTCCCAACCTCCACAGACAACCCTTCTCTGAAAGGGTTCAGAGGTCAGAACGTTTTCCTGAAAACAGCGGCTTTTGAATGTTAGAAAAACTATCCACAGTGGATGTAGAACTAATTGAGCTTTAGAGGAGGTGGGTGTTTAGGGGATCTTGGGGTTAGTGTGGCAAGTCCAAGAAACAAGGTAAGTGCTGCTTAAGGATCTGCCATGTCTGTGGGGTTTATCTATCTAGAAAAAAGCTTTGGACACAACAATGAATTCTCTCCATTGCGTGGGTACCTGGGAAAGGGAAGCCCTTCCCATGGAGACTACGTGACGCCTGATGGTGTCACTGCAGGGCAAGGGACGACACAGCGATCAGGAAGGGAATGTTCACAGTGCAGCCATAGTGACTGCAGATAAATGAACAAGTTTAACTGCAAGTGAAGAAGGAAGAATGACCCAGCAAGCGGGAAGGAATGGGAATGTCACCTTCTCACCATCATGACACCTGCCCCATTCCCTCACTGAAGCGGGAGGGGGCATAGTTGCTGAGCTATGTAACTTTGAAAATGAGTGGCATTTGTAAGACTAAAGACCAAAGACACTGCTCATAAGCACTCGAGTTGATAACGTTTCCCTCCGGGATATGGCTTAACAATTCTAATTCTGCTGTACATGTATGCTAGAAGTGAAATATTAAGAATATTAAGTAAATTGAAGTCAAGTGATGTGATTCAGGTTTCTCACTGATGGAGTGAAAGGTTACAGGTAAGCAAGAGAGTGGAGCTAGAATGGTCCATGTGGAGATAGCAGCATGCACTCATGTGTGGTATAGATACACATCTTTGCATATGGAAATATTTATAGGTACGTATATATACACAGGTTGGTTTTAACACATCTGTTCCGTTGCTCTGTCACCTGAGAAGGGCTAAGAGCGATGAAGCTTGAGTAAGAACAAGCACATCTTGTGCTCAGATCTAGGCCACTGATATCATTTCCAATAAAGGAACCAGGGTTCCTTGGAGAAATGACTGATTCTAGGACTACAGCAGGGAATATACAATATGAACTGAGACCATTGTGTAGTGCCAGAATTGAAATTCTAAAACACACACACGCGCACGCACACACACACACACACAGTGATGGGATATGTCAGAGGGACACAGGAGCTCACTGAAAGAGCTCACAATTACCAATTCTGGAGAAATCTGAGCGACAGAATAAGATTGTACAGATTATATTTCAAAGTACAAAATAAATATGCATTAGTGCATAGTGCTATAAGTAAATTATTGAATAAATAATTAAATATGAGAGAAGAGACAAATCTCCTGTTCAGAAGAATTCCAAATAATTTATACAGCTATTGTGCCCTCGAGGAGGTGGAGCATCACTCCCTGCTCTTTAAGTCTGGGCGCATACACAGACTTCCTTCCAAAGAGGACAGTGTGGAAAGGGGGGACATACAGTAACTTCACAGGAGAGAAACCTCATAACACTGCCCCCACCAGGTGATGGAGCTCAACAATAGCAGTGATGTCATGTTGACAATATGTACCCTTGATAGGGAGTGAATAAACGGCACTTTGCAAATGGTCTTCTCAAAAACCTGTAACCCAGCATAATTATTAGAAAAACATCAGACAAGTCCCAACTGAGGGACAGTCGATAAAATACCTGACCAGCATTCCTCACAACTGTCAAGGTCATCAAAAACCCCGGAATTCTGAGAAACTGTCGCAGCACAGAGGAGACTAAGGAGTTATGACACTAAATGTAATGGGGTATTCTGGAAGAGATCATAGAACAGAAAAAGAACAGTAGGTAAAAGTAAGAGAACCTGAATAAAGTATAGACTCCGTGTAGTAATAACATGTAAGGATTGATTCATTATTATGGTAAATGTCCCTTACTAAATAAGGATGTTAATAATAGGGGAAAATGAGGGTGGGTTATATGAAAACTCTCTGTACTGTCTTCATAATTTTTCTATAAGTCTAAAACTACTCTAAAATAAAAACCTTATTAAATAATTTAAAATTTCTAATTAAGAAAATATACCATTTAAAAAATGAAAAGGCAACTTGCAATTTGGGAGAAAATATTTCCAATACATATATCTAGCAAAGGATTTCTAACCAGAATATATAAAGGCCCCCTACAAATCAAGTTAAAAAGACAACTTACGAATGGCTAACAAATGAATGAAAATGTACTGAACACCATTGGTCACTAGGGAAATGCCAATGGAAACCGCAATGAGATACCAATTTACACTAACCAGAATGCCTAAATTAAAAAGAGTGACAATATTAAGTGTTAGCAAGGATGTGGAGAAAGTAGCACTCGCATTCTCTTTTTTTTTTTTTTTTTTAAAGATTTTATTTATTTATTTTTTCCCCCCAAAGCCCCAGTAGATAGCTGTATGTCATAGCTGCACATCCTTCTAGTTGCTGTATGTGGGACGCGGCCTCAGCATGGCCGGAGAAGCAGCGCGTCGGTGGGAGCCCGGGATCCGAACCCGGGTCGCCAGCAGTGGAGCGCGCTCACTTAACCACCAAGCCACGGGGCCGGCCCAAGCACTCGCATTCTTGTGGGAATGTAAAAAGTTATAACCTCATTTACCTATGAGAATGAAAACATATGTCTACAAAGAGATCTTTTACAAGAATGTCCATGACAGCTACATTCATATAGATGAAAACTACAAACAGTCCAAAAGTTCATCAACATGAAATGCATAAATATATTGTGGATCATTCATTCAATGGAACTAGTACTGAGCAATAACAAATGAAGTACTGCTAATACACGCAAAAACGTGGATGAATCCCAAAGGCGTGTTAAGCAAAAGAAGCCAAGCACAAAAAGAGACATTCCAATTATATGAGGTAGAAGAAATAAAGCGAATCCTTAGTGACGGAAATCAGATCATTGTTTGCTCTGGGCATTGGGGGTTGAGGGATGATGATGAATTTTATATCTTGATTACAGTGTTGATTAATAGTTCAATCTATGTATTAAATACATAAAATTATATACTTCATAACCATTCATTAATTTGCATGTAAATTTTGTGTACATGATATAGGGTACAAGAAAGCAAGAATTATCTTTGCTTCCTCACCTCTATTTCCTGAGGGTAAGCACACAAACAGGCATATTGATGCTCGCTTTTTGATCTTAATATGAATGAATGAAGGATTTGTCCATCTAATCTTCATCTTCTCATAAAAATCTGGATTGGTTGGGTTTTCATTACAAATGTACAAAAGAAAATTTTTCTTGTAGTAAAATTTAATAGCTGACAAGAGAATCAAAATATTAAGATGAGTATGTTGTTCTATTTCACACAATAGAAAAGCAAACATGTTATTCTATAAAAATCTTTAAAATCGAAGGCAATATATTTCATACCAAAAGCAGTCTTTGAAGGCAATCAACATTTTTTTTAAAATTATTTTTTGTTTTTTATTTTTTTGTGAGGAAGATCAGCCCTGAGCTAACATCCGTGCCTATCCTCCTCTTTTTGCTTAGGAAGACTGGCCCTGAGCTAACATCCGTGCCCATCTTCCTCCATTTTATGTGGGACGCTACCACAGCGTGGCCTGACAAGCGGTGTGACGGTGCGGATCCGAAGCAGCCGCCAGCAGTGGAGCACGTGCACTTAACCACTACGCCACAGGGCCGGCCCCCCATTTTTTTTTTTTTTAAATGAAAGCCCTGGACTCACTCCTTATGTGCATTTTTAAAAAAAATCAACCACAGCCATAGTTTACATAAGGGTGTTGTACATTTCATGGGTTTTGACAAATGCATAGTGACATGTATCCACCATTTTATCATACAGAATAGTTTCCCTGCCCTGAGACTCCTCTGTGCTCTACCTGTTCTTCCCTTTGCCCCACCCCCCTACCCGACCAAACCCTTGGCAACCACTGATTTTTTACTGTCTTCATATTTTTGCCCTTTTCCAGAATGTCATATAGTTGGAATCATACAGTATGTAGCCTTTTCAGATTGGCATCTTTCTCTTAGTAATATTCATTTAAGGTTCCTTCATGTCTTTTTCATGGCTTGATAGGTCATTTCTTTTTAGCGCTGAATAATATTTCATTGTCTGGGTGTACCACAGTTTATTTATCCATTCACCTATTGAAGGACATCTTGGTTGTTTCCAGGTTTTGGCAATTATGAAAGAAGCTGCTATAAACATCCGTGTGCAGGGTTTTGTGTGGATGTAAGTTTTCAGCTCATTTGGGTACCAATGAGCACAACTGCTAGATTGTATGGTAAGAGTATGTTGAGTTTTGTCAGAAACTGCCAATGTGTCTTCCAAAGTGGCTGTACCATTTTGCATTCCCACCAACAATGAGTGAGAGTTCCTGTTGCTCCACATCCTCACCAGCATTTGCTGTTGTCAGTGTTCTGGATTTTAGCCACTCTACTAGATGTGTAGTGGTATGTCATTTTCATTTTAATTTGCATTTCCCTGATGATGAATGATGTTGAGCAACTGTTCATATGCTTCTTTGCCATCTCTACGTCATCTTTGGTGAGGTGTCTGTTGAGATCTTTTGCCCATTTTGAATTGGGTTTGTTTTCTTATTGTTGAGTTCTAAGAGTTGTCTGTATATTTTAGATAACAATCATTTATGAGATCTGTCTTTTGCAAATATTTTCTCCTAGTCTGTGGCTTTTGTTCTCATTCTCTTGACAGTGTCTTCCACAGAGCAACAGAAGTTTTTAATTTTAATGCAGTCCAACATCACTTTTTTCTTTCATGGATCATGTCTTTTGTGCATCTAAAAAGTCATTGCCAAATCCAAGGTCAACTAGATTTTTGCTATCTGTTTTTAAACAAGATTTATCGTGAAGACAACTGGCTCTTGATTTCCACTCTGGCAACCTCTTACATACATTCACTGTGTTGCTTCTCTTTAAAATAAAGACTATTTCCTTGAAATAGCCCTTCACAGCCAAGAGGAAGTACTGGCCTCAGGAATTTCTTTCACTTTTTTCTCTTGACTAACAGATCTCCAGGTGTCCAAGCTACTGACCAAGACCAGTGAGGAATTTCTCCAGGAGGGTCTCCTCTACAAACAAGCTTCCCAGAATAGTGTTTTTATATACAGTGCCCCTAATTCTCATTCTTGTGTTTCTTTTTCAACCTACTGCCATCTGGTTTCTGTCCCATTATTTCTACTAACCCAGATTCTGCTAAGGTCACAAGCAGCATCTGTTTTCAGGTCCACTGGGACAGTTCAGTCCACACCTGCCCTGCAAGCACCACTTGGTCTTTATTTATTTATTTTTTTTGTGAGAAAGATTGTCCCTGAGCTACCATCTGTGCCAACCTGACTCTATTTTTCGTATGTGGGACGCTGCCACAGCATGGCTTGAAGAGTGGTGTGTAGGTCCAATCCCAGGATCCAGGCCCGGGAACCCTGGGCCTCCGGAGCGGAGCCTGTAAACTAACCACTCTGCCACTGGTCTGGCCCACCACTTTTGTCTGTTAATCACACTTCTTCCCTTCAGTAGTCTCCCCACTATTTGTCCCCATATGTTCTTCTAACTGGACTGGCCTCTCCGCCTCAGTGCCCATTACAGACTATCCTCTGCCCTACCTTTAAATGTTGAGGGTCTGCAGAACGAGGTTTAGGTCCTCTCCTCATCACCCACTGTATAAGTGACCACATCCATCCCCATGCCCTCATGCCGAAATATGCAGTGAGGTATCCCCAATTAATACCTGTGCTGATGGCGTTGGTTGTTCATTCTAGACCCATATGTCCAGCAGCCAGCAAGACTTCTGCAATTACATATCTCCCAGGCACCCTAGAAAGGATATCTTTTTTCCCCCCAAAATTATTTGCATCTAATTCTGATGTGAGAACATTTTCCTTTACTTCTTTTTGTATTTTTAATATAATTGAGATTTCAAAAATCCTCATAATCTTTTTATATCTCTTTCCCTGTAAGACTGAAAGTTTCAACACAGAAAGTATTGTGTTAGATGTATTCACCTGTGTTTCTTTAAGGCAATTCCACAATCTCCCACTTTGAAACACAATTCATACGTATGACATGAACTGAATGAATGAATGAGTAGGTAAATATCACTGTCCATTCTTTGATTTGATTTAGAAAACCGGGGTGTGGATTTAGGCTTTAAGGATAAACAGACTCAAGAAGTTTTCTTTGATAAGAATTTAATAAATAAAACAAAATGCAAATTTAATAAAATGGAAAAGTCAACATGTTTTCTAATTTTTAATACAATGTAAAGGCAAATATCTTTTATGTGAAACTATAAATATAAATACGATAAGAAATAAGAATAAATAAATAAATATAAATTAATACACAATAAATAAAAACATCAGGGCAGTCATCTCTTAGGCACTGATGCCCCAGGACATGAATATTTTTAACATATTCTTGCTGAATACAACTGACAAAATATTAGCTGACTTAAATTTAATAAAGTTTGTGACTCTAGCAGAAATAAGAGCATTTTGAAATGACCAAAGGCATGTGCAAGGGTGACATGGCACATTAGTCAAGAAGAATCATTTCAAGGTGACCCCAGGTCTCTCTCCTTCATTCTTAACCTTTCTTGCCAGTTTGTCAACGAAGAGAAGGATCTCATGATTTCCACTCTGAACATCTCCCAGGCACAGTCACTGTATTTCTTCTCTTTCAGGTACAGATGGAGTCCCCGGAAGTACCTCTTCACGGCCAGTGTAAGGCCCACAGTTCCCAGGGCAGATTCTTCCTCTCCCGTCTCCTGCTCCAAACAGGTGTCCAGGTTTTCCAGCTGCCGATGGAGTCCAGTGCAGAGGTTGTCCAGGAGGGTCGTGTTCCAGGCAGCAGAGGAGCGCTCTGTGTGGAAGAGGGTGAAGATCTGCTGGAGTATCTCGTGGAGGACAGAGATGGCCTGGGCCTTCTGGAACTGGCTGCATCCACCATCTCCTGGGGAAACCTGAAGTCTTTTCTGTGCTTCAGACAGAGGAAAGGGGAGATTCTCCTCATTTGGCCCAGAATGACAAAGTTCTTCCTGCTAACCAGGACATGCTTCTGAGGCAGGTCACAGCCCAGAGATCCACGAGGGCCCTAGCTGAACACCACCAAGGCCTACAGCAGAGAGAGCAGGAGGGCCATGGGGAAAACGAGGGTGCTGTTGCCCTGGCTGAGCTGGGTGGCTATGAGCCTTGGACCCAAGGTTCTCTGATGACATTCTTTCTAAGCATGGCCATTAAATAGGGAACACAATAATTTTCATTTTTGAAACAGTTCTCTACACTTTTACTTCCTTTTTTGTTTTATTTATGTATTCTCCATATGGTCTAACAAGGTGTCATCAATCCGATCTCTTAATTTTGCAATGGAAGTTTAATTTTTCCAGGAAACTTCAGATGTGCCAATCTGAATGGATACTTATCAATCAAATGAGAAAAGACTTTGTGCTAAAGTCAGAAGTGATATAGGTATGTCAGTACTCACACACACATGCACACACTCTGTTTTTCACACATAAATATTGTCTTCTCTGTCTAGGACATATTTTTAGTTCTGATCTTAGGCTCCATTTTACCCTCTTTACATAGGAGGGCAGGTTCCCTCAGCCCTAGTGGGCTCTGTATTGTTTGAGGGATTTACCAGACCACCTTCGGCAACTAAACTCTTTAGAATCAAGGACTTGGGTTTATTTGCTGTTTGAGTCACAGCAGAGGCTGGTGATTATGAGTGAAATCAGCTTCTCTGATGTTTCTTTTCCTCATTCATGCAGGTACATGTGGTTATGCTTTTTGTGGCTCACGATTCTTCACTTAAAAATTTTGTACCTTCTTTTCACTTAGTGGCTCAGTGGGCAAGATTTGTCTTGCTTCTCCTGCATGACATTCTAATTCATGATGAGGTGAGAACAATAAAGGAAGTAAAAGAAAGGCAAAGAGGCTGCAATCTCAATCATTATGAAGACTTCAGATGTTTTGTTTCTCATTTCTACTTTCCTAGAAAGCAAAATCTGACAGTTGTTTTGTGGGCAAAAAGAAAACAAATGTAAGTTTGAATGTCATGAAAGTGAAACAACAGAAGTGATTTTCAGCTGACAAAATGACATATTCTAAGTTAGCAAAATTCAGCACAGCTAAATTGGGGACCAGGGTATGACAGAGGGGAAGAATTAAGGCCAATTTTGAAAAACACAAAGGTAGGACAATGGCTGCTTCAGCCAGACACTCAAAGACCAACTCCTGGGTCAATGGCCTGCCTTTAGGTTTGCAAGACCAGCCATCTGATTTTCTTTCATTTAATCCACATGTGATCAGCTCTGAGGAGAAAGGGAAGAAGTCACACCAACCAGCTCACAGAGACTTTCAACCAGAACCCTAGTTGCTAGAACACTCACCCTGTCTGTCAGGATAGTGGGTATCAGCCCTTGCCTGAGCGCTCTACCACTTGGTAAATCCTCTCAGGCAATGAAAAGATTGCCTTGAAAAACTACAAGAAAGGGAATTGGTATTAAATTAAATTAATTAGAATTAAAAGAAAGGAATTAGATGATTCCAAAAGATTCTGATCTTAATTTAGACAATAGTAAACATGATATTAAAAAATAACTGAATTTTTTTGCATGCTTATTATGGACCAACCGCTCTTCAAAGTTCTTTAAAATAGTAACTCAATCCTCTCAATAAAATATGATTGGATTACACTCACTGATACAGCTGGCTAGAAATATAAATGTGGAGTTGAACTCTTCCAAATGTACCAAAGATCCAAGGGCAAACCTTAGGGAGGGTCAATATAATGGCTTGTCTGGAAGAGTCCATTAAAGGAAGTGATGGATAGAAATGGATGTGGGCTTTATGAACCAATGAGAGGCCACGGCATGAAATCATAGAGACAAGACAGTAAGACGACAAAGGATCCTGAGTTCCATTTTGAATACCAAAGCATTCTTGTCTGTTGTTTTGTAGGCAACACGGGGTGTGGTATAAGTCCAGTGAACTGACTTTAAGTTTATGAAAACACAGACAAAATCTCTGTTAATAGTTAGAAGGGAGTAAATTTTTCTGCCAACTGAATAAAAATTCTAAGATTTTATGAGTGATTTCTTCAATGAAATGTAGTATAATAATTTTACTAATCCCTTAACTGCAGACCCTTGGAAGCCTGTTTATTTCTAAGTCTTGAGTTTTCTCATGACTTTAAGAATAAACAAAAAGCACCTGACGATTTCTTTGACTTGCCTCCTTCAGGACCTCACTGATTCCACGGAGCCCTCTTCACGCAGCCTGCTCTTCTCGCTCCCAAGGACAACTCCGTTTCTCATCTCCAGGCCAGACTGCACTTCTTGCTGTCTGCTGATAGAGTCCAGCGAAGAGTCTCTTCTCCTCTCTGTCCTTGCAACCAATGGTTGCGATGTGAGTGCTGAAGAGGCTCATGTATGACCAAGATGGACGATTATTACGGACCTCCCAGACAGAAGCAGGGAATGCTTTCAAAGGCTACTTACCAAGGAGAGTCTTGCTTGAGCTCCAGACTCAGCCACACTGCTTAGTGTCGTTGTCTTTATTTTTCTAGCCTCATCCTATTAAAAATTCATAAAATAAAACTGTAGGATTGAAGTAAACATATTATTAAAATCAGTATTAATTGATAAAGTGATATTTTTAAGAATGTTCTTTGCTTATTTTTTTGACCCTAACCTCAAGAAGGTTTCCAAACTCTAAGTGTACCTTCTCAGTGCAGTGTGCACCAGCTGGAAAGAAAAGAATGACGATTGATCCATCAATGTCCTCTTTCCAACTGCCTAAATTAAATAAATGAATTTTCACAAAGGTCTTTGTTACCTTTAGAAATTGTGATCTTCCAACATGCACATTACTAATACATGTCCTGCTGGGGAGGCTCTACCAGCTTGTGGCTACAAGCATTCAAATCCCTGCGTGTGTCCCTCCTATTCAAGCACTGTTTTATTTTGTCTGTTTTTAAAGGAGGCTGCACCATGACCCTAAGTTAGGAAATTCCTTGGATTGCATTGGCCCCAGGAACAATTTTCCCTCCACTGTGATGACTTGCTGAATCTGAGGGAGGGAAGAGAAGTTTGCAGCTGGCACCAGAGTAACCCTCATCCCTTCCAGTACTCTGCAGGCTGCTGTGCTGTCAGTGTCACCCATGCTGGGGACATTGTTATTGGTCATGTCTTCGTGAGAGAACTCTGTGCTCTAAGCATCCACCTCAAACTTCTGACCCTCTGAAGCAGATGTTCTAGAGAAACACTTGACTCAGTGCTACCAATTGTATCATTCCATCTCCTGAGGACCTGCCGCTGTTCCAGTGAAGGCTTTCATCTCTGCTCTCCTTCCAAGTTCTCAGGCTGTTGCTGACTGTCAGCTCCAAGTTTCCTGCCCTTTGGGTTTTTGAGTAAATGGGAGTCCTGAGTATGGTTTTGCCTCCTCCTAGTGCAATCAGAACGTGGAGGCCCCTAAATAGAGACACAGATGAGCTCCTGGAGTCTTTACCAGCTCATCTGGTGTAGACATGCGGGCAGGGCTCCCTCTAGTCTTTACTGTGTTCCCGTGGGAGGCTGGACAGTCTTGACCTGCAGCGCGCAGCTGGGGGCCGACAGAGAGCGGGGGAGGCAGGGCCCATTCACACTCACTCCCTGTGCTTACAGGACCCGGCGGTCCCCAGCTGGCACTGCACTGACCTGCTGTCACCGTTCCAAGGGAACCACAGCTGGGACCATGGATGCCTGTGCCCCTTCTCCAATCGCGCTGCCCAGGGACCTACCTGTGCTGGGCGGGCGGGTGATTATAGCCCCTCCATGACAGCTCCGCGAACCCCACCCCTACATCCCTCCTTCCCCTCGTTCTCCAGTATTTTGGAATATGTAACAAATTAATAACTTCTGGATATGATCCGAATATGACTACAGAGATTTTTCAAGGTAAGGTGGGAATATGGGGCCAAATCATACCATTTTTGCCCACAGAATATAAAAGACATGAAGGACACAAATGCATATTACTGAGTGAGAGAAGCCAATCTGAAAAGGCTGCCTGCTGTGTGATCCCGACTATATGACGTTCTGGAAATGGCAGATCTGTGGCGGCAGTAAAATATCAGTGCTTACCAGGGGGTGGGGGATGAATAGGTGGAACACAGAGGATTTTAGGGTAGAGATACTATAATGGTGGATATATCATTATGCATTCGTCCAAACTAATGTTGTAGAGGATACAATACCAAGGGTGACCCTAAATATAAACTGTGGCCTCTGGGTGATAATGATGTGTGAATGTTTGTTCATCATTTGTAACAAATGTTGCATCTTATGGGAGATGCTGATAATGGGGAGACTAGGCATATGGAGGAGCAGGGAGTGTGTGGGGAATCTCTACACCTTCTGCTTTCACTTTTGCTGTGAACCTAAAACTCCTCTAAAAAACAAAGGCTATTTTTTAAAAATATACAAAAGCTCAGGAAATGAGCTTCTTCCAGTATTAGGTTTGATTCTTTCCAAGAAAGAGCCTTTTTAAACTCTGGAGATAATGCTGAACAGGAGAGATTCTGCATACAGCAGAAGCCCCGTCTCAGGACTTGGTCTCTGTCTTTGTCCATCTTGCCCAGCAGCGGGCGCTCTTCCTTTATAAATATTTTAATATTCCACAGAGCAAAATGGATCCAGCTTTCTGTTTCCATTTTTGCAACAGCAACTGTTACATCATTGTAACAGGGACTTCCCCTCATTTCCAAACATATACACGAGGAGAAAAGGAGAAAAAAAAAAGGCCTCTCCTATCAGCGTTTCAGAAAAACCTAGAACTTTCACTCAACTTTTCTTCAATTTGTGGCTTTGTACTTTTAAGGGGAAAGTGACAGCCAGAAACCATAATGGAAAAGAGAGCAGCTATGTGAATGGGCAGAACAGCTTAATGAGGAGAGCACGCTGGAGGTTTCTGCATTGGAAGGAAGGAAACGATGGTGATACGAGAGTGAAAGAATGGGATCCAGGAAAGCAGAGAGGAAGGGGGAAGTGTGCCAGATACCAGGATCAGCAAATGAGTACTATATAAACGTATGTAATACTGTATTTCTTTATAGATATATAGTATATATAGTATATTTTATGGCATGTGTATTTTGTAGTGTATATGTACATATTTATATATGTATATATTATTATTGTGTATATAATTATGTACAATTAATGAGCCACTTTTTCCCAGTTCTGTTTTTTAGACCATCATCTTTTTGCAGTCAGTTACAGAGAGAGATGTAGGATAGCTCACTATACTCCTACAGATCTATATGAAAAAATAAGAAAATAGCCACCATCTGTTAAGACCTCACTCAATGGAAGATACTCTGTTAAGTGTTTTGAAATGTTCTAGTTTGTTTAATACTCACAATAACTCTAGGAATATTTCCACCTTACTTTATATTTGAGAAAACTGAAGGTTGGGGAAGTTGAGTAATTCCCCAGGATCACACATATGTCCTGGCAGAATCTAGGTTCAATGCGGAATCCCATATCACATGTCATAAATAACTACTTAAGTTTCATCCTGTGAAACCTCAAACTCTGTTTTCTTCTTCAGTGCTTTCTGGAGATCCTTCCTCCTGGTTTTCCCCTAACTGCACTGACTACTCTGTCTCTGTCCACTTTGCAGGCTCTCCTCTTTCTCAGCCTTAAAAGTTGAAAGTTTTTACAAGCTTTAGATCATCTCATTCTACACTCCAGTCATCAGTAACGACATCCATTACCATGCCCTGATTTCCAATTATGAAACAAACAATTACAAATTCATACCTCCAGGATGTACATTGTTGGAGATTCCACATTCACATATGCATCTACCAATGGGACAGCTGTCCTTAGATGTTTCTTGAGGACTCTATAGAGAACATCTGCCTTTTCCCCCTTCCTGACATCCCTCATTAAAGCTCCTGGTGACAGAATCCCTTGGCCTTTGTCTGCTTTATGTCCCTTTCTCTTCTAAATTGCAAGCTGCAAGACAATAGGTTTTGTGATTGCTTTATTCACCTCTGTATCCCCAGAATAACCACCTAATCTGGCATGGAAATATGCAGATTTAAAATATAACTGACTGGAAAAAATGAAGGAGTAATTTGAATTCATCCTCCATTCTTCAATATGGGTTGCAAATTAGGCTATTTCTTTTTTTAAGAATAAACAAATCCAAGATGTCTTCTGGGGAAAAATTTCATGAATTAAAGAATAGAATTTGACAAAAAAAGGTAAACAACTTTGGTTGTATTTCCACATATTATAAAGGTAAACATGATATTATATGAATAAAACTATTTTAAATACCATGAATTTGTGACATAGATAAAGTAGATGAATGAATAAATGAATGAATATACGAATGCACTGGAGCCCTCAGCATGTTAATCATAGTTATTTTAAATTCCTGGTCTGATAATTCCAAAATCTTTACCAAAACTGAGTCTAGTTCTGATGCATGCTCTGTCTCTTCAAACTGTTTTTCACCTTTTAGTATGCCTTGTAAGTTTTTTTTGAAACTTGGACATGATGTACTGGGAAAAAGGAACTTTTAGGCAAGGTGTTACATTTATCCAGCTCTGTTTACTGTTTGCTGTAGCTGTAAGTGTTTATTGTTTGGCTCTGTTTACTGTTTGCAGTAGCTGAAAGTCTCAGAGGCTAAAATTTCCTGTTGTGGCCTTGCTTTTTCCTCCCATGTTGTCTTTGGGTTTCCCTAGAGACTTCTTCAATGAAGTCTGACACTTGCAGTTCATTCATTGTAATCTCTGGTTATTGTACTGGAACCCTATTGATGTAAAGGTTGGTATCGGGGAGGGGCAGTGTTCTAGAATCCGGTGATTATGTCTCGGTCATTTAGTGAGCCTGTGCCCCTTGGCTGTGTCCTTCACAAGTGCTTCTCATCTTTTTTACCATCCTATGAGGTGAGACAGGAACATTAGAGGGGTTTGGAGTTAGGTATTTCCCTTCTCCCATGTGGAAGGCTAGAGGAGGCTGGAGTTGAGTATTTGCCTTCCTCCAGGTGGATTAGGCTCTGGTAAAATACTTTCCCTTGAGGGCAGGTCTTTGTTATGAGTATTTCAAAGTGATTTCTTTTTCCCTTCCTCTGCTGGAAGCATCAGGAGATTTTTCTCTGATTTGCACAGTGAGAACCTGGTGGGGCTCCTGAAGGTAAGAGTCACAAGCATGTGAGCCCCTCCAAAGACTGGACATCTTGGAGTTATTTTTTGTTTTTAATTTTTTGTTTATTGAAGTAACATTGGTTTATAACATTGTATAAATTTCAGGTGTACATCGTTATACTTCTATTTCTGCGTAGATTACATCATGTTCACCACCCAAATACTAATTACAGCCCATCACCACACACATGTGCCGAATTATCCTTTTGACCCTCCTCCCTCCCCCCTTCCCCTCTGGTAACCACCAATCCAATCTCTGTCTCTATGTGTTTGTTTGTTGTTGTTATTATTTACTACTTACTGACTGAGATCATATGGTATTTGACCTTCTCCCTCTGACTTATTTCACTTTGCATAATACCCTCAATGTCCATCCGTGTTGTCACAAATGGCTGGATTTCATCATTTCTTATGGCTGAGTAGTATTCCATTGTGTATATATATCACATCTTCTTTATCCATTCATCCCTTCATGGGCACTTAGGTTGCTTCCAAGTCTTGGCTGTTGTGAATAACGCTGCAATGAACACAGGGGTGCATGTATCTTTACGCATTGGTGTTTTCAAGTTGTTTGGATAAATACCAGCAGTGGAATAGCTGGATCATATGGTAGTTCTATCCTTAATTTTTTGAGGAATCTTCATACTGTCTTCCATAGTGGCTGCACCAGTTTGCACTCCCACCAGCAGTGTATGAGAGTTCCCTTCTCTCCACATCCTCTCCAACACTTGTTGTTTCCTGTCTTGTTAATTATAGCCATTCTGATGGGCGTGAGGTGATATTTCATTGTAGTTTTGATTTGCATTTCCCTGATAGTTAATGATGTTGAACATCTTTTCATGTGCCTGTTGGCCATCTGTATATCTTCTTTGGAGAAATGTCTGTTCAGGTGTCACACTCCCTGATTTCAAAATATACTACAAAGCTATAGTAACCAAAACAGCACGGTACTGGCACAAAAACAGACACACAGATCAATGGAATAGAATCAAAAGCCCAGAAATAAACCCACACATCTATGGACAGCTAATCTTCAACAAAGTAGCCAAGAACATACAATGGAGAAGAGAAAGTTTCTTCAACAAATGGTGTTGGGAAAATTGGACAGCCACGTGCAAAGAAATGAAAATAGACCCTTACCTTACACCATACACAAAAATTAACTCCAAATGGATTAAAGACTTGAATGTAAGACCTGAAACTATGAAACTTCTAGAAGAAAACATAGGCAGTATGCTCTTCGACATCGGTCTTAGCAACATATTTTCAAGCACCATGTCTGACCGGGCAAGAGAAACAATAGAAAAAATAAACAAATGGGACTACATCAAACTAAAAAGCTTCTGCACAGCAAAGGAAACCATCAACAAAACAAAAAGACAACCTATTAATTGGGAGAAGATATTTGCAAACCATACATCTGATAAGGGGTTAATCTCCAAAATATATAAAGAACTCATGCATCTCAACAACAAAAAAACTAACAACCCAATTAAAAAGTGGGCATCTTGGAGTTTTTAAATCTCTAGCTCATCCATATGGGCCCTTCCGTAATTCCTGAATGATAGTTGAAGTGTTCCTACCAATACTAGCTTCAGCTGTGGTTTCTGCTCCTGTGTGTCTGCTCCAGGTAAGCCACGATCTCTGCAGCCTCCTCTCTCTGCAGTTATAAGGGCAGCAGCTTGCACTGTGACCTCAATTCTCTGACAGATCTAAGAAGAGTTGTTGTTTTCCAGTTTGTTTTGCATTTTTGTTGTTGTTCATGTGAGATCAGGAATGACGACCTCCAAACTGGTTACATGTTGAATGGGAAACCAGAAGTTCCCCCAGTACATGAGTACATACATAACCCCATTATAGGTGTCTCTCAAGGAATATGCCCCAGAGATAATCATTTAAGAACAACATTTTAACACAAGTTTGAACAATTTAACTCGATACATTCTAAGACTAAAGCAGAAATAAGAGTCTTTAAAATGACTAAAAATGTGGGGGAGTGACATAGTGTATTAGTTGAAAAGAATTATTTCCAGGTTCCTTACCCTACTTCTTAATTTTTCTTGCAAGTTTGAATATGAAGAGAATGATCACGTGATTTCTAGTTTGACAGTCACACTATCGCTTCTCTTTCAGATCGAGATGGATTTCCTGGAAGTACCTCTTCTCCTCTAGTGTAAGGTTCTTCCTTCCCAGAGGAGTGTCTTCAGTTTTATCCATTTTCTGTGTCAAACAAGTGTCCAGGTCTTCCAGGACCTGATGGAGTCCGCTGCAGATTTTGTCCAGGAGGGTCGTGTTCCAGGCAGCAGAGGAGCGCTCTGTGTGGAAGAGGTTGAAGATCTGCTGGAGCATCTCGTGGAGGACAGGGATGGCCAAGGCTTTTGGAACTGGCTGCAGCCACCATCTCCAAGAGGAGATGTCCTTCAGTCAGGAGAACAGAGAGATCCTCCTCATTTGTCTCAGAAGCATCAGGTCATCCTGTGAACCAGGACATGCCTCTGAGGCAGGTCACAGCCCAAAGATGAGAAGGTGATGCAGCTAACCGGAGGAGGGCCATCAGAGGGTGGGCATTGCAGACCTTGGGGATGCTGGTGGCCTGGATGAGGTGTGTGTCTGTGTGAGTCTTGACCCCGAGTTTCTCTGAAGTCCTTTCTTTACATGTCTCTTCAATATAATACATAGTAATTTTCATTTTCTGAATGTTCCTATACACATTTATTCTTTTTTTTTTTTTTTTTTTTGCTTTCTTCTCTGTGTGTTCTAAATAGATTGGAATAGATTAGAAGACATAACCATTTAAATTATTCTTTTCATTTCTTTGATTTAAGTTTAGTTTGCCAAAAAAAACTTCAGATGTTTCAATGTAAATGGATTCAAAGCTTTCAAATGAGGAAAGTCTTTTTGTGAAAGTCAAAAGTGTGCAAATACTGTTCTTCTTGCTAAGAACAAAATTTCATGTCTGCTTCTAGGCTCTGTGTTGCTGTCTTTATTTTGCATGTCAGCCAAGCTGCCTCATCCTTCTGGAATCTGTCTTCTTGAAAATGGATTTATTAGACCTGATTGACAAGTAACCCTCTAGGAGAAAGCTCTATATCTTGTTCACAATTTTATCATTAGCCAGGGTTGATATGAATTACTCAAGACATATTATTAGTGAAAAATATTCCCAGATTTTGTGTACAAAAGAAGACTTTCCAGTATGGCCATGTGGCAGTGCTGCACCGGGGCCTCACGGCCAGAAATGCAACGGGCACTTTCCACTCGCAACATTTTCCTATGAATGACACTTCAGGTTGTTCCCAACGTCTCTGGCTGCATTCTTAACTTTTTTAAGTGCACCTCAGTGTTCCAATTCTAACTCCAAGACCTGCAACGTGTTTATCCTTCCCCAGCACCACCTCTCCTCACCAATTAGTACGTGTTTATCTGACCCTCTGGCTCAATGCGCACACAGCCACATATCTTCCAATTTAACTCTCAATAACTCTGTCTTTAATGGGCTGCCAGGAGTCAGCTCATCACACTTTCAACTTTTAGCAAAACTGTATTGGAGGGTGATTGCTTTTGTCCCCGAAATAATGAACTTCCCAAGACCCCAGAGTGTTTCTGTGACAACCCCTCTTCTTTTCCTCAGGTACTCAGGGGTCAAATATTTCCACAGCTTCCAGATATCACAAGCCAAACGTTATGCGCTACAAGTGTGTGGAGGGGGAACGGGTTTAGGTAAATTACCTTTGTTTTTTCATATTCACCTCAAATATCAAAGGAATTTTATTTTGCTAAACGTTGATTTTTACACTGAGCTCAATTTATTAAACTGTTGAACACCTGTTATGCTCTAAGTGTCTGAGGTGTCCACTAGGGAGTCACTGATGATTGACCTCCCGTTAGAAGCTTATATTGAAGTATTAATAACCCTCCCTGCGTTACTCAGTCAGTACATTTCAACAGAGCTTCTTGGCTCATCATTCTCCATCTACAGTGAAGCTGTAGGGCAGTGAGGGCAGTATAGGATGCTATAGAAAACTAGCCATCTTTGCTTTACTAGTTTCAGAGTCTTTAAAATTTTATGTTTTTGTTTTAATTCAGTATTTTTCTGGGCAAGGGCTGTCTTGCTGCTTCTGAATTACTTTTTATTTCACCCTGAGGTTAGTACCAAAATAGGGAAGTAAAAATGGAAACATAATGGGCCTGTACCATTATTTTCCATCATTTTTAATACATCATTTTTTTCTTTCTCCACTCAACTTTCTTAGAAAGCTGTCCCTGCATTTGGAAGCACCGAGGCAAAGGGAAAACAGATGTCAGTCTGAATATGACAAAAGAAATAAAGTGAATCCCCAGGTGAGAAAAATGACAATGGGAGTTCTTCTCTTCTCTTATCACCCTTCCACTCTTCCATCGTGCTTCTGCTCATTATTCACCAAACCAGCTCTCACTAAGGTCAATTCCATCTGTTTCCCCATTTGGTGGATGGTTTCAATCCACAGAGCAGTTTACTGATATTCAACATAGTACTTATCAAAGTAATGATAAATTATCATTATAAATAATTAAATATGTCATTATTTAAAATAAATATTAAACATTGTAATATGATTTGCCAATACATCAAATCCAAGAATCTATCCAGAGACAAACTTCAAAAAAGGGAAAACTCTGCAGAAAAAAAAAATCCACATTCTTTTCCAATTCCCACTCTATTTCTCTCCTGCGTTTCAGGAGGCAAACCTCTCAAAACTATTTTCTGTATATAGAGTCACTAACTTGTCTTCTTCACCCTTCCTCCTACTCCAGTGTGGACTCTGGTGATTAATTCGACCAAACCGGCTCTCAGCAAAGTCACCAATGCCGTCTATTCTCCTAAGGCGGCAGACAGTGTCGATCCACATTTTGCAATGATGCAATTCTTCAAAGCAGTTTTAATCTTTTAAATAGAATCTAATCCCCATTCTCTCCCATCCTATTAGCTTATTGTCATTCTACCTCTTTTTCGTTTGTGGCTCTTTGCCCCCTTTACCAGTGGAAGGTTCTAGGAATGAATTTCACATCCTTTTCTCATTCTAGCCTCTCTTCCCATGTGACCACTTCTTTTCCTAGGCCTTCAGTTTATAGAATTACTTGTAATTGCAGACTCAAATGTCCACTTTCCAAAGGATATCTGCACGTGGATGTCAAGCAGTCAAATGTAGAGAACACCTCCTTCTTTGTTTTGATTTCTTGACATGCCTGCTCCAGTTTCTGCTGAGAGAATTCCGTTTTTTTCCCTTCTTATTATACCATTTGGCATAACTGATATTAAGTATGAATACTGTTTTTTAGGTTGGTTTCTCAACAAAAATCACAGATTCAAGAAAGCAGGATAGGATTTGTGTTCACCTCTATATTCTGAGGACAACATATAACCAGGCTTAGAGGAGGTCTATTTCTACTTGTAACTTGAAAAACATTATAATGAGTAAGTGAATTGTTCCATGCATTCTTTATCAGGTTACAATCAGACTTGGTGTTTCTTTTTTAACTAATACACAAATAACAAGGAATTTTCTATAGAAATGATTTAATAAACATAGAAAATAATAAATTGACTAAATATAAAGAATATTTTTTCTCTTAACCACGATGTAACGGTGCACATAATGTTATATAAACAAAAATAATTGAAATATTGTAAATAAATAAATAGATAGATAGGCAGATAAATATTTAAATACATCAGCATGGTCATCTGTAAGTGACTAGTGACTGTAGAGTTGAACATGATGTTGCTTAATACTCCTGAAAACATTTGACAAATTAATTCAATTCAGGTCATGATTACAGCCGAAATGAGAGTCTTTGACACAGCAGAACACGTGCAAGTGTGATATTATCAGTCAGTGAGAATCATTTCCATGTTGAACCAGGTGTCCTTCCTCACTCCTTAATCTTTCTTACAAGTTTGTTGATGAAGAGAAAGATCTCATGATTTCTGCTCTGACAATCTCCCAGGCACAAGGGCTGTATTTCTTCTCTTGCAGATACAGAGTGATTCTCTGGAAGTATCTCCTCACAGCCAGCATGGACTCCTCATTCATCAGGGGAGTCTCTTCCACCCCCACCTCCTGGGTCAGACAGGCTTCCAGGTCAGTCAGCTGCTGATCAAGTCCAGTATAGAATTTGTCTAAGAGGGTCTCATCCCAGGCAGCAGATGAGCCCTCTCTGCTGAAGAGGTGGAAGATCTGCTGGATCATCTCATGGACCACAGAGACGGCTTGAGCCTTCTGGAACTGGCTGCCATCAAACACCTCCTCGGGGAATCCAAAGTCATTTCTGTCCTTCAGGCAGGAGAAGGGGGAGATTCTTTTTTTTTTTTTAATTTTTTGTTTATTGCAGTAACATTGGTTTATAACATTGTAAAAATTTCAGGTGTACATCATTGTACTTCTATTTCTGCATAGATTACATGTTCACCACCAAAATACTAATTACAACCCATCACCACACACATGTACCGAATTATCCCTTTCACCCTCCTCCCTCCCCCCTTCCCCTCTGCTAACCACCAATCCAATCTCTGTCCCTATGTGTTTGTTTATTGTTGTTATTATCTACTACTTAATGAAGGAAATCATACGGTATTTGAACTTCTCCCTCTGACTTATTTCACTTTGCATTATACCCTCAATGTCCATCCATGATGTCACAAATGGCTGGATTTCATCGTTTCTTATGGCTGAGTAGTATTCCATTGTGTATATATACCACATCTTCTTTATCCATTCGTCCCTTGATGGGCACTTAGGTTGCTTCCAAGTCTTGGCTATTGTGAATAACGCTGCAATGAACACATGGGTGCATGTACCCTTACAAATTGGTGTTTTCAAGTTCTTTGGATAAATACCCAGCAGTGGGATAGCTGGATCATATGGTAGTTCTATCCTTGATTTTTTGAGGAATCTCCATACTGTTTTCCATAGTGGCTGCACCAGTTTGCACTCCCACCAGCAGTGGGGAGATTCTTCTCATTTGTTCCAGGAGCATCAAGACCCTCGTGTTGCCCAGGCTGTGGGTCTGAGGCAGGTCACATCCCAGAGAGCAGATGGAGCGGCAGCTGAGCACCACTAGGGCCGTCAGGAAGGAAAAGGGTAGGGCCATTGGGGATCTTGCAGATGCTGCTGGGCTGGCTGAGGGGGGTGATCTGGACCCTTGTCTCTGGATTCTATCAAGACCTTCCTTTGTGCATGTATCTTAAATAGGTAACTAATTTCCTGTTTCTGAATGTTCTTGCTTACTTTCTACTTCTGCTTTTGCTTTTTATTTTGAACTCTCCAAATGGGTGAGAGCAGCGTTTCTGAACCATTTTTTTTTTTCATTATTGCCTCTGCTTCACCTGCCCCCAGAGCCTTTTTAGATATGTTTTCCTAATTGGACCTGATGAAATTTTGATAACACAGATATAGTGTATATCTATTCAGGTACCCTATTTATATATCTACTTTATACAATGAAAAAGAAAGTGCAAAGTTTACTCTTTTTATTCAATGCAGGAGTAAGAAGGACTAAATAATTTAAGCTGTAAGTTAAATTTAAAAGCTATTGACATTTAGTTTAATTTTATATCTACGTTTGTGGAGCTACTTTTAATGTAATATATTTATTTACATAAATAGTAATGTGTCCAATTACATATTCAACTAAAATTTACATAAATACTTTATAATAATACCAATGTATAGATACACTTAAAACTCTATCAAAACTGCTAAACACCATTGAAAATTTAAATTATTTTCATAACATGTAGTTTAGGTACTTAACTTTTAATTTCGTCTCAGATAATAATTTTTAACTTCTCTAGTTGCTAGACATCCATCTAGATATTGTCAACATTTTTTTAGTACTTGACATAATTATTCACGTGTTGAATAACTTTAGTAGAATTCAATAATAAAATATGAATTATTTGCATTTAATTCTCAAGGCCCACGTCACACTGAGGCTCAGACATAAGCAGCATCCACAGGACAGTCAATGGCAGCTCAGAAGTAAGAAGGCCGCCTCTCACAATGTGACTTTGAGAGCAAGCAGATGATGGAGGGAAAGTTCTCTGATGAGCCATCAAGTCATCATAGATTTGTAGCACTGATCTTGCATACAGTTTATCTTTCATGAACTAAAAGTCAGTGCCTCTTGTATGACACACACACACACACAAAACCTAAAGAGGAAGATGAATACTAAGGAATAAGATTTTGTTGGACAGGGCTGAGCTTTGGAGCACCACAAAGCATCGTAATATCTAAGATTTGTTCACACCCTTAGGAACTAATTTTTGCACCTTTGGGAGCAATATCATCCAGAACAACAATACAGGATTTAGACGACATTATCATTTCAAATCTTTCTTTGTATTTTTGCATTAAATTTCCTGTTTCCCAAAGGACTTTCAGAAGTTCCAATCCAAGTCTATTCTTTTCAAACAAAAGGAAACTCTTTTTGTAATGACTTTGGAAGTGGATAAATATTATTATCATGTAAAGAATTAACTTTCAGCTCTGATCCTGAACTCTTTTTATCTTGCATAAGAAGTTATGTTCTTTGGCCCTCTCCATTCCTGCTCTTGAAATGGTAGGGGTGAGACTGTCTTTGGCCAATCAGTTCCTTAGTAACTGGACTCTGTCTTATTCACTGTATTATCCTCGGCACCAGGCCCAGTGCAATCACTCAATAAAGAATTTTTACTAAAGAAGCTTCTCAGATTTTCTGTTCCTCCTGGAGGGTGTTCCTGAATGACCAAGCTATTTTGCTTCATCACGGCCACATTGGCTAGGATTATAGTCGACATGGCTGATTAGACACTCTACCCTTACTGATGGCAATAATGCCGCTGAGTTTATTGCTAGAACCACTAGGATTCTATTTCCTCTAAGGTGCATGTGGCTCTGGGGATTCAAGTTGCAAGAGCAGCATGATTTTCAGCCTTGGCCTAGTGCTCACACGTGTGACCTCGTCTCTAATTTGCCATCTGCTTTGTGAGAATAGGAAATAACCAGCCTGGTGTCATCCACAGAGCCACATATCTAACCTCACCCTCTCCCTGACTGACACAGCTCACAGCAGCCACACAATTGACCACGTTACGTTTTGGCGGCTCTTTACTGAAGTGGCAGTTGCCTATCTTCACCCTGAGAGCCTCTGGAGTCTCCTCGCAAAGAATGATGAATGGTCATCTGCCTCCTGTTATCTCCTCCCATTCCCATGGGATAGTGGACCCCATTTCAGTTTGATTTCCAAAATTTGGCGTGTAATAACTAGAGCGTTACTTCAGGTCAGAAACAAGACTTTGAATTCTGAGATCTTGCTCTGCTGTTTTTGCCTGCTAACCTGCTCATTCTTCTTTATTTACAAGGCATGGCTGTATTCTCTCTTCTGGATGCCAGGCATGTGGGCTTTAATGCGCCGCTATGGTCTGAATATTTGTGTCCCCACAAAATTTATTGAAAAATCCTGACCTCAAAGTGATGGTATTATGTGGTGGGGCCTTTGGGAGGTGACTGGGGGGGAGGGTGGAGCCCTCCTGAAGGGAATTAGTGTTGCAATAGAACAGGCCTGAGATAGATCCTTTGCTCTTCTGCCACATGAGGATAGAAGAAGTCAGCAGTGTGGGCCCCAGAAGCGGGCTCTCACCAGAACCGGACCATGCTGACACCCTGATCTTAGATTTCCAGTCTCTAGAACTGTGAGCTATAAATTTCGGCTCTTTACAAGCTACCCGGTCAATGCTGTTTTGTTAAAGCAGCCCGACTGGACTAAGACCCGACCTGACCTATTTTTCTCCTTAGACTACCCCCCAGGAGTCTGTAAAATACCTGTGGGTGGAGAAATCATCTTACCCAACCTTGTTTCCCAGGCATCTATTCTAGTCCTAACCATCTCAGGAGCTCAATCAATGTGCATGAGCAGAATAATCGTGGTAATAATAGGAGAAAGAAAAACACCAATATATGCTAGATAGCTATGATTTGAGAGGACAATAGATCTAATGACACTGTAAATTCTTCACGGTTCTACAAGAGAAGTTATAATTTAATGTTGTGTGGTGTATTTAAAAGAAACTGTTTGGTTGCAGGGGTATTTTCTTCAAGTGTGCATTTTCAATATTTTGAATATCAGGATGGAAATCCTGGGCCTGGTCATGAATGGAAGACTCACTCTCCACTTTTATTCCAGTATCCTCAATACCTGCAAGGGGCTACCTGGTCGTACTTTCCTTGTCTCCCTCAGGTAATAAGGAAACAACTTGTGTTGTCTCCACACTCGTGGCTATTTTCCAACTTTAGCCTATGCCTTTGGGCCTCAACTTGAATGAGTTTTTCAAAGGGTCAATGATACTGTGAACTCGAACGAGTGATATCTACGTCATCTCCCCGGGTTTCAATGGTGGAATCAGATTTTGGGTCAGTTTTTTTTCTTTACTTGAATTGTGTGCAGTGAAGACATTTATTATTTTTTCCCCTAAAAAAGCATCCGTATATATACTGCAAAAATGAAAAGTGGTCTCATTCACTATACTTGTCTTCTTTTCCATTAGTCACCCAGTTGGAGTCTATTTCCCAGCTTCTCTGCACTTAGAAGTCCCATGAGAAGAAATTCAGGCCAACTAATGTGAGCAGAAGTGATATTGCCCTGTATGGTCCTGGCCCTTGAAAACATCCCATGTGATCCACCTTCCTTTTTCTCTTTACAACCAAGTGGAATAGACTCAAGTACCACAGACAGATTGGGAGTCACACGTTGAACATGCCTAAGCCACAAAATAGAGGGTACCATGTCCCTGAATCACTGTTTGGAGAAGAGCCAACAAGAAGATTCAACTGGGCCAGCCCTGGTGGCCTAGTGGTTAAGTTTGGCATGCCCTGCTTTGGTGGCTTGGGTTGGGTTCCTGGGCGTGGACCTACACCACTCGCCTATTAGTGGCCGTGCTGTGGAGGTGGCTCACATATAAAAAGAGGAAGATTGGCTGGCAGCGGATGTTAGCTCAGGGTGAATCTGCCTCAGCAAAAAGAAAAAATGAAAAAGAAAAGAAGATTTATCTAATCAGAAGTGCCTGCATTGTGCTCTTACATGAAGGAAAGATAGATTTCTGTTATGATCAAATTACACTTTTCTGTTTATCTGTTACAGCAGCGAGCATTAACTTAACCGACAAATATCTTTAACCATATACTATCCTGAAGAATCTTTCCATAAGAAAATGAACTTCACCCTTTGGGAACAGCAAATACCCTCTAGACATTAAATAAATTTAAAAAATGGTCAGAAAATTATTTATTTAAGAAAATAGACCATATTCTTCTCTATAAAGAAATTTTTGGGAAATCATAATATACAATACATTTTTAAAATTTTATCATGATTTTTGTTCAGGTATTTTTCAGCTGGTGCAGAATTATGAGTCAAGATTGCTGTTTGAGGGCTTAGTAGACAATGATATAATTTACCAGGGAGGGTCATGTGTTTAAATTTCTTATTTATTTGTTGACTTTTCTTTGAAGATTGTCACATGAGGGAAAGGCACCTTTGCATTTCCACTCTGACAATCTCCCAGGCACAGGGGCTAAAATTCTTTTCCTTCAGATAGCAATGGATTCCTTGGAAGTACTTCCGGACAACAATTCCCAAATACGGACAAGCCAGATTTTCTTCTTCCACCCGCTCCAGGCTGTGATCAAGTCTAGAGAGTAGCTGGTCGAGGATGGTGGTGTTCCAAGCAGCACGGCTGTGCTCTGTGCTGAAGAGGTTGAAGACCTGCTGGAGCATCTCCTGGTGGAAACAGGTGACTTGTGTCCTCTCGATTTGGGTGATATTGTCTGTTTCCCCAGGAAATTTGAAGTCGTTTCTGTCATTCAGGCATGACTGAGAGGGGATATTTTCCAGCTGTTTCAACAACATGAGGATTTCCGTTTTTCGTAGGCTACCTGTCCAACGCAAGTCCCCGCCAAGAGAGCAGGCAGAGATGGAGCAGAGCATCACTCCTGCCACTAGCCAGTGGATCTGGGCCATGGAGAACTCCGGTGATTCACCAGTCTGCCAACAGGGGGCGCGCGGGCACCGCTGAGCAATGAGCGCAGTTTCCTTCGCGGGCTGCCCGGAACGCGGGATTCTCTAGGCGGCCGCCAGAGGGCGCGCAGGGGCCTTTACTATCGCGGGTTTCGGAGGGGAAGACTTGGGAGCTTTGCTTTCGGTCATTGGGGCCGCTCCAGGGAGATACAGTCGCGGCCTCCGGGACCCACTTTGCGTTGCTTTAATAGTGAAGGAGAAACCTCCCTTCCCGCGGCCCTGACTGCTGAGGAGGGAGCGTGGCCGCGGCCTCGCCGGGGACGTGTCTCTCGGGGCGAGCACAGAAGCCGGCGTTTTCTGCGCTTTCGCCTGAGTTTTGCGCTTTCCTTTCGCACAGAAACTTCAGCGGGGCTGTTTTTACAGCGAACCCGTTTCCCGAGGATCTGAGGCCGGAATCCGAGCGGGTTGAGTCGTGTTTACAGGTTCGGGAGAGTGTGAGGGCGAGACGCGGCGGCAGATGCAGAGACGGGGGGCCGGGGCCGTGGACCGCGGCGGGTGCCCCCCACGTGCTCGGTGACTCTCCTGGTGACTTGTCAGCGCGACAGCGGGAACGTGGTGGAGGACAGTATTGAGAAACTGAAAAGTGGGGATAGGGAAAGTGCATTCTATTAAACATTTTTGCGATTAAAATATTTTAGCATTAAATATAAGTATCAAACAAAATTTTAAAATATTTTTAGCTTTAAAACAGCATTTCATTAAACTTTAACTTCATTTAAACTATATTTCATTGATACCTAAAGAAGAATTTAATATAATAATTCTTTCCTAGGTTGAATGGAAGTAAACTCGATAATATTTTCAAGATTACTTCTTTACTTGTTTTCAGTTGAGAGGATTGCCAATTTCTCGGGGCACCCTGACAATCGTAAATAATTTTTTTTCACTTCACGTTGCTGAAAGGACTGTCACAGGTCCCCACCTTGACTGTATTGTTGGAGAAAAATTAGTGTTGTGTACAAGCCGCTGAGGACATTCAGCAGGTCAGGGCTTTGAATTTGCTTTGGTAAGGATTTTACAGACTGAGTGGAATTTGCCTACATTTCGTTGACACGGTGCCCCCTTCCTTCGTGAGACTCGCAGGGCCTTGCAGGGCAGGGTCATTTCTTGTCTTTATTTAAAATTTTGATATTTTGTTCATCACGGATATTTTGGCATTAATTTTCACTTTTTAATATTGGATTAAAATAGTATTTATCTTGATGAGTTCGATTTGGTGCCTCCTCAACTTCCGTGCTTGAGGGAAGTACTTGCTCACTTGACCTTGATGCTAACCCGGGAAGTGGCTTTTGATTTAGCGTTGTGATCTTCCCCGGCTGAAAATCGAGGGGTGTCCTATTTCTCCTCACCCTCTCCCCCATATTTTTTTTAACCATTTCCTTGGTATCTATAACTTTTTTTCTTTTTTGTCTGTGCCATAAAAAATATCATCAGAGAAGGTCTGAAATTGAGGAGGAGAAAAGGGCCTATTTATCTCATTTGTGCTGTTCACAGAGCAGCCATTTTTGGTCAGACAACTTTCCTCCAGGCGGGTTCTCTGCAAAGAGCTTCAAGTGTGGTGTCAAGTTTCTTTCCTCAATGTGCTGGATACTGATCTAATGGAGGAATTTGGGCTTTGCTCAGCCATTGTCCTGCAGACAGTCCCCTCCTCTAGAGTTTATTTGAGGGACCTCCATATACAGAGCCCTGAGAGTCTTAAGGGAGCTGCAGTCAAACCTTCTCTGACTTGGCTGAACGTGGACTGTGCAGATTATCGTATGTTGTATTAATACTGATCAGTAAGTGAAAAGCAATAGGATATATTGGAGTGTAAGAGGAAGCCATTTGGTGTAAAACTAATTCGGCCTGACCGTGTTTTTCCAAAAGAACCTGATATGGTCTGTGGAGGATGCACTGTACATCTGCTTTAAACATTTACTCTGCCCCAAAGACAAGAATGATGCCCCTAAAGACAGGGATGTAGCTTCCACCATATTGGCATTTCCTTTAGGATAAGCATCTCTCCCTAAACACTAAGGATTAATTACTGACCTGCTGTGTTCACCTGGTGACCACCGACCTGCTGTGCCAGCTAAGCATCTTGTGACAGTAGTAAAAGAGATATTCTTGTCATATGTGATGTATGCAAGCTGGTATATAACAACTCTGTATACCCCACTTCTTTGGTGCTGTTCCTTCCTTGGAGAAGGAAGGCCCTGGGGTATAGTCTTCAAACTTGGCTCATAATAAACTCACCACAATTTTGATTTATAGATTGATTATAGATTATTTGCTTCCACATTTCTTGGCATAGTTGCAGCGGGAATTCAGAGAAACCTGCTGGAGACCACTTGGAATCTACACTGAACTGGCATTTGGACCAATAGGGGCACATTGAGCACCCCCCAGATCCCTGTATTCTTCAGGTGACCCCAATGAGTTCTTCTGAATCCTGGACCTCTTTATTTTAAGTCGATGGTCCAGAGTTTATACGAGCTGTTTTGAGCCTTAAGACTAGGTATCTTAAGGGGGTACCAGTACATTTCCTAGGTTAGAGGAACTTAGGGGTAATTCCTAGGAAAAAGAAACCTAGGGGGAATTTCCTAGGCCAGGGGGAACTTTGGAGTGAATGGCGTAGGCTGACCTTTTTAATTTGGCTTTGTTTTGGAAAGAATTGTGTTTATAAAGTCTGAGCAAACTGCTTGATAGAAAAATGAGAGTCTGAACTTATTGCAATCTGAAGATAAGGGACACCAGCTCCCCCCAGCTGTAGGGCGTTTTCAGGTGACTGAGAATCTCATGGGAGTGTCTGACCCACTATGCTGTCCCTAGAAATTATTCAGACTTTATAATAAAATGAAAGTAAAAGAAAAACAGGAAATTGAGCTTCTGAAAGCTGACCATTTCCCAAATGGGTGGTCTCCCCTTGGAACTCCAGCTGGCTTCATGCTGAAACTTGCATGTGCTTAACAAAATGGGCATAACTATAAATAGCTGGCAAGATGACCCAAGATAAGATAAAATTACAGTGACCACTGTTGGACTCTGTTTTTTTTTTTCCTGAGTAAGATTTGCCCTGAGCCAACATCTCTGCCAATCTTCCTCTGTTTTGTGTGTGAGTCACCATCACAGTATGGCTACTGACAAGTGGTGTAGGTCCACGCCCAGGAACCAAACCCATGCTGCCAAAGTGGAGCGCACCAAACTTAATCGCTAGGCCACAGAGCTGGCCTGTGGGGCTCCTTTTTTAAGAGCCACGTAAGAGAGAAATTTTTAGGGAGTTGAGCTTGCCAACTTCCAGCACTATTGCTATAACTAAAGGTTCCGGAAGCTGTAAATATTTATTAAGAACAGCAAAAAAAAAAAAAAAACCAAAAAACAAAAAACAGAAAACAAACCTTGCCAAGCTTGTTTTGTGTTCTGAGGGCTTAGCTTAATAATCATCAGGTTGGAGACCTGAACAGATATTTCTCCAAAGAAGATATACAGATGGCCAACAGACACATTAAAAGATGTTCAAAATCATTAACTATCAGGGAAATGCAAATCAAAACTACAATGAGATATCACCTCACGCCCGTCAGAATGGCTATAATTAACAAGACGGGAAACAACATATGTTGGAGAGGATGTGGAGAGAAGGGAATTCTCATACACTGCTGGTGGGAGTGCAAACTGGTGCAGCCACTATGGAAAACAGTATGGAGATTCCTCAAAACATCAAGGATAGAACTACCATATGATCCAGCTATTCCACTGCTGGGTATTTATCCAAAGAACTTGAAAACACCATTGCATAAAGATACATGCACCCCTGTGTTCATTGCAGCGTTATTCACAATAGCCAAGACTTGGAAGCAACCTAAGTGCCCATCAAGGGACGAATGGATAAAGAAGATGTGGTATATATACACAATGGAATACTACTCAGCCATAAGAAACGATGAAATTCAGCCATTTGTGACAACATGGGTGGACATTGAGGGTATTATGCAAAGTGAAATAAGTCAGAGGGAGAAGGTCAAATACCGTATGATTTCCTTCATTAAGTAGTAGATAATAACAACAATAAACAAACACATAGAGACAGAGATTGGATTGGTGGTTACCAGAGGGGAAGGGGGGAGGGGGGAGGGTGAAAGGGATAATTTGGCACATATGTGTGGTGATGGGTTGTGATTGGTATTTTGGTGGTGAACATGATGTAATCTATGCAGAAATAGAAGTATAATGATGTACACCTGAAATTTATACAATGTTATAAACCAATGTTACTGCAATAAATAAAAAATTAAAAAAAAATAATTGTCAGGTTGGGGTTCCAAGATATAGTCAGACGGAAATGTGGGTTGCACTCCATTTATGGCTAAAGGTCCTACCAAAGTGCCTCCAGCCTCTGTGGAATTACAGTGGCTGTTAGAAGGAACATTCCCATTAGATAAGATTATTTGAGAAGTGTGCTTAAAAAGAAAGACTTAAAAATTCCAAAATAACCTTACTGAAAGTTTTGTTGCAAAAAGCTAATAGAAAATTAAGTTATAAAAGGTACCTAAAGGAAAATAGATTAGGCCCTGGCTTTACAGGCACCCCTGGTAATCTGCTCCCAGAGTCAATGAGACTCGGAGAGACTTTCTGGGAAACTGCTACTTTAAAGATTACTGGAATTGTTCAGTACCACCAGGTAGTTACTGTTTGTCCCAGCTGAAACCTGGCAAGATATTTGAAAGGATTTAGCAAATTACAATCAGAAATTTGGCCAAACTGGAAGGTAATATTCAAATCCTGATAGGAATTTTCTTTCCAGGCCTCCTTCCCTAAGTTAAAATAAAGCTAAACACCCAGAAGGAAAGAAGCGAATTATGGATGATGTTGTTGAACAGGTAGAAGAGCAACTGACCTTGACTTACAAATCCTTGCAAGACTGGAAATGCAGCTCTGGAGGCAGTTGAGATTCCACTCATTTCCCTGATCTCAAAAGGCTTATCACCTCACCTTTCAGAGAACTGTTATTTAGCCCATCACCAATTCCTAAGCTGGAGAAAGAAAAGGAAAAAAGGGAAGAAAAATGTCCTTAAGAGCACCCTTGCCCAAAATCTAGCATCTTGAGTGTCTTCTCCACAAATACTAGTAGAAAAAGCTTAAAAAAAATTTGGGTTCAGTTATTCTTTCATAACTAGTGAGCCTTATGCTACTGTATCTGATTCACGGCAGTAATTTTAAAACAATAGCTCTGGAGTCTCTGTGTTTGTATGTCTATGTATGTTATATATGTGTGATACTTTACCTCCAGTTGGTAGAATTTCTGAAGAGTTCTATTCCATTGGCTTAAAGTAAGCACTTATACAAATGTAATGGAAACTAACCCAAATATCTTTCAAGCTAACATGATATAATCTTTGGTAAATAAAAGCTTATTTAAATTTGTTTGATTAAAATAAACATGGTTTTGAAGTTATCAGCATGGAAACAAGTAAACTAAATAGATGTAAAGAAGACAAGGGTTTATAGATAAACTTTTAGAACTTGAAATCTTAGAGTTTTGCTAAATTGAATTAAATGATGGAAAATTCATTAAATATTTAGATCATTTCCAAATCAGATAAAGTACTGAAACATTAATTGCTAAACATGTCTATCTACTTTTGACTTCTTATTAAAAAAAAAGTTTGGATCTAAACATGTCTTGTGTTTTATTAAAGAGATTGTACTATGAAGTAGCATGTTTCAAAAAATTATAAAAAATATTTATAAATTTGCTGAGCTACAGAATGCTAATGGCAAAGACAGTTTATAATTGCTTACTTCTTAGTTTTCACTAAAAATTAAGGTCTGTAAGGGTTAAAAATTCTAATTCATATGTGTGATTAGAGCTACTAAAAATAAGGAAGACATCTTTGTATTCAAGGAAAGTAAGATGTACGTTTTCAGTAAAGGAGGTATAAAGAATGGAAATACTATTGTTTTGTTAAGAAAGAGAAATTTGTCCTAAAGTACTAGGAGGGAAGAAAGAAGGCATGGGACAAATTCTGAATGAAAAAAGAAAGTTGTAGAGATTTGTAAAAAAACCAAACAAACAAAAAAGCAAAACACTAAGAATTTTGTGCATGGTCAAGTTGGCTAAGATTAAAATAAATTTAATTAAGTGAATAAGTTTTAATATCAAAAGTAAGCTGGTACAAAAAATTAGAATTTGGTTTTCTCTCTCTTAAAGGGATAGTTTTCTTGAACTTTTAGTCTGATCCTGATAAGAGATTATAAAAGATTTTCTTTACTTTTGAGTGAGCCTCATTTTGGTTAAATGTCTTAAAAGCATTGTTTCATAGTGACCATTGTTTCACAGTGACACTTGATCTTGTTTGACCAAGCGTTTTAAAACCTTTTGATATTTTTGACAAGGTCCCCAAAATTCATATCCTAAATGAAATCTTTCTTTTTACTTTTTTCTTTGAGAATTTTCAGAGAGCTCCTGGGACTTCTCAAAATAATCTGTTCTCTTCCTATAAAGAGGGAGATACTAAACTAATTAGGCTTATTTGATATGCTGGATTGCATGGGAAGCATTGTCAAATAAATGATGCTAAGTCTTCTTAAGTTTTATTGTGTAGGTAAATATTATACGCTATCTTAACCCTGCTACATTGCTTCCAGCACCACAGGAGGAAAGGACAGTGAGTGCATTCTGTTATCTAATTTGGTTTACAGATAGGTCTTACTTAAATGATAAGCAAGGACATTGTCAAGCTGGATATGCTATCCAGCCTCGAGAATACCTGCTACTTTATATTAACTCTGCTAACCCAGTAAAAGATTTCCTTCTATAGGCTCAAAAAATCACCATGGAAGAGAAACAAAGGTGGCATCAAAAGGAAGAATTTTTGACACCACCACGCAGATGTGGTTCAGGCCCTGCTAACAAACCATAGTGCCTGTTGCAGCACAATTGCCACTGCTCCAGCCTATACACCAGTTAACCCATTGGGCACCTGAAAAGACGATTTTATGGGGGAAAAGAAAGTGTTCTCCCATAGTGGCTCATAAAGCCTATACTTGTTGTGCTCTATGCCCAAAATATAATGTAGGGAAACTATTTCATGGGTCACAAGGCCACTTTCCCCTTCCTAAGGGACCCTTTGAGATATGGCAATTGGACTTTGTTCAAATGCCACCATCTCAAGAATAAATTTATCTTGTAATGATCTGTATGTTCTCATTTTTGGTTAAGACTTTTTCTTGCAGAAGAGCAATGGCTTTAGGTTAATTATTATTGGAAAGAATAATTCCTGTTTGAGGAATTCCTATTGAGTTACACAGTGACCAGGGAACTCATTTCATCAAACAAATAATTAAAACTATTTGTGACATTTGGCCAATAATGCAACATTTTAACTAACGGCACAATCAAAACTCAATTGGCAAAGCTTTCAGAGCATTTAATCTCTCATGGCCAAAAGCTCTTCCGCTAGTGTTCCTCAATCTTAGAGCTACACCTTTGGTAAGCATCAGCTGTCCTCTTTCGAGATAACAACTGGACGACCTATGCAATTAGACAAAGAAATGTATGAACCAATTTTGCTTAAAGGAGATATCTTACATTATTGTTAAAGTCTCATTGAGACACTTAAAAGAAATGAGAGGTTGGTAGCTGATTCTTTTCACAGTGAGCTCCTGGGAGATGAAGACCTTAAGGATCATGGACTTCAACCTGGAGATTTTGTTTATTGGAAAAGGTAACAGACGACAGACTCTTTGCAGCCCTGTTGGAAAGGACCATACCAGGATGAGAAGAAGACGGCATCCATTGTAGACAGCTGTCCCAAGATTCCAGACCAGGCCTGTGTTCCCAACCTTATATCTCCTTATTTAAACCTTTGTAATGCTTAAACCACTTACCTGTTTTATAATTGTTCCATTTAAGGTTTAAGAATACTATCATACTTAAAGAAAGTCATTGATTTAGAACAGACTGGTCTCCAAGGGCAGGCATTTATTGGGTGGCTCCTAATGGAACTCGGTGGTCATGTGGAACAAATCTCTGGCCTTGGCTACTGCCTGGATGGCTAAAAGACTGCACCCTGAGCTTCCCTTGGATGCAGGGAAGGATTCACACTGAGCTAACAGCTGTTGCCAGCCTTCTTCTCTTTAAGCCCAGATGGGCTCATTTAGTGTTCCACTCATATGGCCATGGAGCAGCTATATTCGTTCCTTCTTTGGGGCTAGAAGATGTCACATCACATATAGAAGCTCTGACTAAATTTACTCTATAAGCCCTTAATGATATTCAAGCAGGAATAGCCTTAGTAAATACTGAAATGTCTTTAAATGAGAAAGGCTGTCCTTCAAATTACAATAGCTTTAGATATTCTGTCAGCATCCCAAGGTGGTATATATACAGTCATTCAAACTGAATGCTGTGTTTTTATACCTGATGAATCTTCTACTGTATCATCTCTGCTAAAGCACATGAAAAATAGGTGAATGTCTTAAACTCAATCTTTTATAATTGTAAACAACGCAAGCATGTGAGTCATGTAAAAACACATGTACAATGTTTGTGGAACAATCTAAAATTAATTGAAAAATATATAACCTATGAAAAGCTTTCTCTGTTAATATATACCTCTTTGCTTGTCTGACTATTTCTCCCCAATGTAGATAACTGGGCAAATCAATGAGATAAAAGCCTGGCACAGAGGGACATGATGGACCCAAGGCAGGCAACAACCATCCTGGTGCTGAGGGACAATTTGTTTGTTTGTTTGTTTGTTTTTTGGTGAAGAAGATTAGCCCTGAGCAAATATCTGTTGCCAGTCCTCCTCTTTTTACTGAGGATGATTGTCCCTGGGCTAACATCCGTGGCCATCTTCCTCTACTTTATATGTGGGACGCCTGCCACAACATGGCTTGATAAGCAGTGCGTTGGTCTGCGCCCAAGATCCGAACCTGCAAACCTGGGCTACCTAAGCAGAGTGTGCGAATTAACCACTATGCCACTGTGCCAGCCCCTGAGGGATAATATTTTGATCATCAATGCTTTATATTGAAAGATTATAGATCGAAAATGGAGAAATGATAAATAAATGGAAAGCAATAGGATATATTGGAGTATATGAGGAAGCCATTAGGTGTAAAACTAATTCAGCCTGACCTTGTTTGTCTAAAAGGGCCTGATGTGGCCTGTTGAGCATGCAATGTATGTCTGCTTTAAACATTTAAAATGCCCCAAAGATAAGAGTGATGCCCCTAAACACAGGGATGTAGCTTCCGCATATTGGCAATTCCTTTAGGATAAGCATCTCTCCCTGAAAACTAAGGATTAATTGCTGACCTGCTGTGCTCACCTGGTGACCACCGACCTGTTGTGCCAGCTGAGCATCTCGTGACAGTAGTAAAAGATATTCCTGTCGTATGTGATGTATGCTCTTTGTTCCAAGATGGTATATAACCACTCTGTACAACCCCACTTCACTGGCGCCCTTCCTTCTTTGGGGAAGGAAGGCCTCAGGGTATAGTCCTCAACTTGGCTCGTAACAACTTCACCCCAATTTTGTTTTGTAGATTGATTATGGATTATTTGCGTCATTTCTAAAGGCCGCTCTCTTTTACTACGTTCAGATTCTCAGCCTGTAATTTGCAAACTGTATTTAATCTTTACAATTTCCTGTGTGACCACTACTAAAGTTGTCTCAGGTTTTTAGAAGATGACATGAAAATCTGGTATTTAAATTCAGGATTCATGGATTTTGTCAGAAAATGGAACCTTTTCAGAAAGTGCTGACTCCCAGTCCCTCCTCTTCACCAGCTCTGAGGACTTGCTTCTGCCTTTAGTGTCTGTCTGCCCTGCTTCCCGGAGGGCACTCACCATCCCTGTCTTCATTTCCCTGAATCCACGTTGCCAAGCACATGTCTGTCACATGTGTGCAGTCGGCACCTTTTTGGTGACAGAATGAAGAGAACTGCATGAATTAACCCTTGTGTTCTGGTTTTATGCCACTATTGTCTGTAGACTATATCAGAGCACACGTGCCATAGCTCCTGAAAAGAAATGTGGAAGGATTCAAATCAAATGTATTAGCCCCTCAAAAGGGAAATGCAGAGGGGTGAGGCCAGTTGTATTTCAGTGCAATTTAAAAAGTGTAAAAATGGCATCCAAGATCAAAGCTCTAAGTCCTCTCCTTATTAGAATTAAAAAGGAGAGTTAGGGGCCATCCTTGTGGCCTAGTGGTTAAGTTCAGCGCACTCTGCTTTGGCAGTCTGGGTTGGGTTTCTGGGTGCAGAACTACAAAACTCATTGGCGGCCATGCTGTGGTGGTAACCCACATACAAAATAGAGGAAGATTGGCATAGATGTTGGGCCCAGGCAAACCTTTCTCAGCAGAAAAAAAAAAAAAAAATGAGAGCTATATTGAGACTCAGGCTTTTACTTCAACATTGGGTCTCATTTAGATGGATACATCCTATTGGATTGAGACTTCTGTCATTTTCTATGAATATGCTTAATTTCCAGTATAATAATACAAAAGAAGTGTTAAAGTCATGACCTTATCTGAGGCCCATAAAAGAAGAAGAGAGTGGGAACCGAATTGGGATAAGTACTGAAAATGGCAATTCTAGCCTGTTTAAGGATCTCATTTGCAAGAAGACACTCAGAGTAGCTGGATAAAGGCTCGCACAGCCAGACATCTGCATCACAAGGGCCGGCCACCCTCTTCGCCGATGACACCGAGGATGATGTTGTCCAGCTCTGTCTGCACCCGTAGCTGTGACCTGGCCCAGAACCATGGCCTGCCAAAGCAGGAGGCCTGCACTGTTCTGGACCAATGGGGAGAGTCTCCCTTCTTTTCCAGCCTGAAGGACAAGAAATGTTTTCAGGTTCCCCCAGAAGCAGCTGGATGGCAGCCAGTTCCAAAAGCTCAGGCCACCTCTTTGTCCCTGAGACGATCCAGCAGACCTTCAGCCTCCTCAGCACTAACAGCTGCAGGTCCTCACTGGACTGGATCAGCAGGTGGAAGATCTGGAGACCAGTTTGTGCGGGAGATGGGGGAGGAAAAGAGCCTCCTGGGCAGTGAGGGCTCCAGCCTGGCTGTGAAGAGATATTTCCCAAGAACCAGTCTCCATCTGAGGAAGAAAGAATACAGCTGCAGTGCCCAGACGTTGTCAGACTGGAAGTTAAGAAGCGAAAGTCAGTCAGTGCTCCCTCTGTGTCCTCAAGTCTCAGAAAACCCGGGTAGTTGGAAAGGAGACTTAGACCCAGTCTTCCACAGTTGAGTCTTACCTACTTGTAAATGGCCTCAAGCTTGTAAATATTTACTCAATTCAAAGACGTTTTTTCTGCTTCAGTTATAAAATGCGTTGTCACTTTTCCAGATTATTTTTTAATAACAAGAGGAAACTGTACTTTCGAATCAAGAGAAACTGTGTTTTTAATTTGTAATAATTAGAATTTATCTATTTCTCTATGATGATTGTTGTATTTAGAAAATTTATTCTTCATGTTATGTGGTTCGCTTTGTCTGCTATTTTCACTTGCTTTGGGAGTGTAAAATCTATATTTTAAATGTTGGGTCTTACTCATACTCTTAAAGAGATAAAAAGTGCCCTTACATGTTCAGTCTGCCTTCAAATCCAAAAGGACCATAAATATTTTTATTCATTTCATTGATTCATAAAATATTTTTAAGTATCTCTGCTCCAAGTAATTCACTTGTGTTTGTGAATAAAACAAAGATATTGCTTTCTTTAATGGAGTTTTCTGGCAGAGAGGACAGGCGGAGCCATTGACAGGGAAGTCATTAGTAGGAACCCTCTCTAGGGCTCTGGAGGAGATGCGCAAGACACTCTGACAGATTGTAGCAGCTGGAGCTATTCAGTTGTACTTATGCTTTCTTGGAGAAATCATGTCTAATGGTTGTTGACTCCATTTCAGCAAGTGCATGAACAAGAATCTAAAGTGAAATATGTTATACATTCATGGAATTTAAACTTCAACAAATAAGTTGTGAATATACTTTCTATTTTTTGGCACTGTGGGGGGTGCCAGATGCAATGAAAATGCGTGATGCTTCAAGTTTGGACATGGTAAGTGGAGGTGTTCTAGGGTAGCAGGTGGCAGTGTGGGTCTCATGTTTGGAGATGGGACTCTGGGTAAAGACATCCACATGGAAGTCATAATCAGAGAGATGACATTTGGAACTATTGGGGAGGTTGAGACTGCATGCACAGAGAGGATGAAGTGTGGTGCCTAGTACAGAATTTTGAGGAACACCAAAATTCCCTAGAAACAGAGGGAGTAGTTAACAAAGGAAAGAGAGGAAGAGGAGGAGCAGAAAAGCAGAAGATGGTGGTGACACAGAAGCCAGATGAAGGTCCAACTCTAAAAGGAGGACGTGGTCCAGAGTCAGATGCTTCTGAGGTGTCGGCCAAGGCTGACTGACAGTGACCTCTGAGCTCAGTAAGACGGAGTGTGTTGTCAACCTCGGCTGAGCTGTTTCAGGAGAACAGGGAGGCTGAAGTCACATGATAGTGAGTGCAGAAATGAGCTGCGGGTGAAGAAGTAGGGACCGAGAGTGCAGAGAATGTTCAAGAAGTTTTGAGTATGAACAGAATGACAGGAGCAAGGTAATACAGGTAACGGTTGTAGGGCTGAGGACTGAACGATCATATTTAGGATGAAGAAGATAAAAATTAAGCACCTTTAATGTTGATCCAAACTAGCCAGTAAAAAGGTAGATGTTGGTATGGGAGAGCGGAGGTAACTGACAAAGCATCAATATCTTTTCTGTACTTTGCATCAAGGAACTCTCTCCCCAAAGCTAAGCCTTCTGGAATTGTCCATCTGTTTGGTGTCACAGAGGTTTTGCACCCTGGAGCGTGCAACATGGTGAGGCTTGGGATTCGTAAAAGGGACTTTCTTTTATAAAATAATGATAAAAAGTCTCAATTGTCTGTGAGAACAGAAGTGGATATGGAGCTAGGCCAAGCTTCTGTCTCCTCACGCAGATCAGTTTTATGCAAGGGTGTTTCTCAGTGTTGAGGATGTTAAAAATCTACACCATGAAAAATTTACATAAACTTTGAACACTTTTTAGAAAATATTAAAATGGATTGTCTTCTGAATAATTAACAAATACAACAGTTTGGCATGGGAAAAACAGAATTTTCCTAGTCCTGTCAATAAGAACTTTTGCATAATTGGTGGCTAGTATTTAATATCAGTACCATGAATTAGTAAAATCAGACAACAAATTGAGAGAGGCTTTTTCTTTGATACCTATCACAATCACATATTAAGTCTTTATATGACTAAACATTTATAATAATTTTAAACGTGTACAGAAATATATTGTACTAAGAAGCAGATCTTCAGATCAACATATTACAAAGCGTAAACTCAAAACATGTTTACACATTGAATGAGTCTGGATTCACCAGTAGATCCTTTCCTCAGCCCCTGTCTGATAGATATTACACACCCACTTTTGCATTCAAGTAAATGTGAGTTTCCTAAGAAACCAGGCAGAATGGCTTACTGCCTTAAGAATATTTTTCCCTTAGCAGATTAAATTTAAAAGAAATAATATCCTCTTTCTGGCCTATTTAAGGATAATAGGAAAATAAATAAAAATAATTTAGGCCCTGGAATCAAGTAGGGCCTTGACTTTTCTTCATTAACAAGTTGACAGGAAAATTCAGGAATTAAGGAAAAATACTTTGACTCTCAAGATACGGACACTCACTGACTTTCACTGGTACATGAAGACCAGCAAATGACTGATTTCACTGCCCCCATCTGACTAGTTACTCACTAAAGGAATGGTTGATGCAAATATTTAGACCAGGCCATGGGTAGGAACAGTTGGTTAAATGGCCCCTGAGATTTTTTCAAAAACTAAAGAATACAAATTATTTTAGAAATGTATTTGGCATTATCCCCTGGGAGAACTGAACACCAGTGTATTCTTTCTTGTAGCCTCATCCTCCTTGCTGGTCCCTTCTCTTGTTAATACTCATTTGCCTTTTCCATGGGGCCGTCATTCCTCTTCTCTCTCTCAGCATCTATGCTCTTTACCAGTGAGCACAGATATCAGGTTTTCTCTTAAAGAAAGGGGTTAAGAATAATTATACATGACAATTTCATGTCTGTCATGTATGATTTGAACTTGAAATACTCAGGCACTATTTGAAGCAGTGTATCATAGGTACTGTATGAATGATGCCATGTGTCTTAGTTCAGGCTGCTGTAACTAAGTACTATGGACTGGGTGGCTTATAAACAACAGGAATTTATTTGTCACAGTTCTGGAGGCTGGAAGTCTAAGATCAGGATGCCAGCATGGTTGAGCTTGCTTCTAGGTTGCAGGCTGCCAACTTCTCTTTGTATCCTCACATGGTGGAGATCTGAGGGACTCTCATATAGGCCTTCATCCCACTCATGAAGCTCCACTCTCATAACTTCGTCTAATCCCAATTACCTTCCAAAGACCCCACCTCCTGATTTCATCCTATTGGGGGGTATAGGGTTTCATCACATGAATTTTGGGTGCATGCAAACATTCAGTCCATAATACCGTGATAAGAAGATCCCATGGTATTGTGGTTATGGCAAGGTTTGTTAGAGTATTTTCCATTCTCTACATTTATTTGAGGATAAATAACACATTCCTTGATGCTGCCTTCATTTTCTTATGGTACATTAATCCTGAATTGATTACTGATTAAATGTTACAATGTTACTCTGATCATGATCATCAAGGACCTAACGAGACAAATTCCACAGACTTCTTTCAGTCATTATCAAAAATGCTGCTGCTGCTGATGGCATCTTCAAATTACTTTGCCTTTTCTAAGGGACTCATTTAATCCTTCCAACATAGTTGAGACTGAGGTGTTAATATTCTCCTTTCCAAAGAGCCACCTGCTAAGAGTTTATATAAATAAAACGATCTAATAAGTAAATGGCAAATCTAGGTTTCAAAACCTACTATGTCAGATCCCAAACTCCACCTCCTTACCCACAACATTAGATGCCTGTGCAAACTGCATGTATTGAACCATCACTTCTTTTCTGGAAAACCCTACACTTTAACATATTGATGTTCCTTTATTGTCTCACTGATTACAAATTCTTTATTTCTTCATTAATTTGTCTTCCACTTCCACATTTGTAGATGCCTTGACCAAATAACAAAGTATTTGCAATAAGCAAAATGAAATTATCAATTGGCAATTATTTCTCAGAGCCTAAAATGAGATCAACATGATTAATAATTCTAATAATTATAAAATAACCACATTTAATATATATTCCAGATGGTTCGCATAGATTGCTCGTATTAATTCTCACCATACATTTATGAGACGCATGGGAGACAAGACCTGTGAAACTTATGGCCCCTGCACCGCAGAGTGAGTGAATTACAGACATTTTGGTGGCTCCTCTGTGGAAAACACTGAGCTTCTGGCTCTTGTGGATGAAAAGGAACAAGTACTTATGCTACCAACTTACACGAATATGGGAAATGATTGGAAAAATGTAAAACGATATACACTAACGGGTAAAATGTGAAGGATGAAGCAGAGCATCACCATTGTCGTCAGCACAGAGACCAGGGAGGCCAGAATCTCAGCGCTTCACCTGGACCACAGTGAAAGTGCGCGCAGCTGCCGCTCAACAGCGCGCGCAAAGCTCCCTTCGCTGCCCCCAACGGCCGGCAGGGGGCGCCGAACTCGCCGTAACCGACCAGCCGGCGCCGCCCGCACAGCGGGACACGCCTGGGGCTCCGGTGCCGCGGACTCGGGCGCCGCGTCCACGGGGAGACCCGGCGCTTCGCCGTCCGCTGAGCCCTGGCCCGGGAGGGGCGCCGCAGGGCTCAGGGACCGCGTGGGGCCCGCGAACCGGAGTCAACGCTTCCTCCTCGGGCCTGACGCCGAGGGGAGCTGCGCCGCGGCGTCGCCAGAGCCTTTCACCGTCTGCACCTGCCCCGCGTCCATCCGTCCTTTCCTTTCTCCTGGGAGATCCTAGCAGACCGTTCACAAAAGCGCCCGTTTATTCAGGGGACTGACGGCTCGAAATCAGAGCGTGCTGCGGTCTCTTTTCAGATTCGGGATGGTTTCTGGGGAGAAAGACACGAATTCAGGGAAAGGGAAGCGCTTCTACAATCTGGACACGGATCTAGGAAATATTGGGACCCTCCAGTGGAATGACTTGGGGACACAGCTGACTTTAAAGGAGCCCCGGGAGGAAGAGAAAATGTGTGCCTGTATATATATGATTTTATTCCATTTTAATAGTTAATTTCTCCTACAACGTTAAAGTGGTCGAAAAAATATTTTAAAATGTAAAAGTATTTAAAGCACATTAAGTTTAAATATTTTATTTATGCGCAAAGCAGTCTTATTATAAGGTCCTGGCTTTAATGGAAGCAAACTCATCAGTAATATTTTCAAAATTACTTCTCTGCTTATCTCATTTTCAGTTGAGAGAATTGCCATGTTTGGCAATATCTTGTGGCTCAGTCACTATCTTAAATAATTTCAACTTACAAAATCTTTTTTTTCTCTCATTTGTTTTAAGCAGGAGTCTTCTATTAAGCATTCAGCTTTGTATATAGTCATGGTTTTTCAGTGGAGGGTTTTAACTTTTTCAAAATGTCATCCCACATGGATAAGTTGCATTCAAATTGGTAATCTATTTGCATCAAAATGCTTTCCATTTCAGCGTAATGTAGGTTTGCACTTATACATAATTTACCACTTAATATCTTAGGTGCCAAATGCACTGATTGCATTTTATTTTGATGCCCACTAGATATCCTTAGGTATTATTAATGTAGTATTTGGTAGAGACATGAGGATATTTCGTTTGCTATTTGAATTAAAAAATGTGTGTATAGCCTTTGTATAAGACTAAAAAAGATGATCCTGTGTTAATTCACAAGGGTAGAATTTTTGCATAATAAAATTCTGAGCTGAGCAAGGCACAAATGCAGCATCATTGTCTTTGGGGGACATGGAATAGTGGCTTTTGCACCTTTGTATACACCTGTCACGCTAACAACCAGCAACTGTCATAAGTATGTTTAATATCTCTCTGATGCTTTATATAATTTATTCAGTTATGATAACAACTTATGAATGGTTATATTCTCATTATTTAGACACTATAACGTGAATGGTACACTGAATGGAATACAGTATTCTCATTATCCCTATTTTAAAGCTGAGAAACCACTATAGGAAAATGGAAACAGTTGCCCTAATCATGCATCAAGTTGAGGGAAAGACTAAGGAGATGCCCATAAACAAATTTACTGGTCACCTGAGAAGACAAGAGTAACCCACAACAGAAAATGCAGCAGACAGTAGTTTTCAAACAGTTTTAGGCACAACTATTTTAAGCTTATTATATTTATCACTTTTATTAACAACCCTGAAACCCACAATATCCCTAATGTTGCGCAGAATATGGGATGGGAATAAGAAATGAAGAAGTGCTCCTGTTCTGGGGAGTCAATTAATGACAAGCGTTTGTTTAAGTGACTCTCAATTATAAAGCCCTGGCCGAGTATATGTGTGTGTTGGGCAAGGGGGGGTGGTGGGGAGCAGGGATGGATAAAAGTAGAGGGCAGGACTTTGCCCTTGAAAAGTACAGGACCCTAGGAAATTATTGGAATAATAAAAGTTGAAATATATTAAATGAAATGTATAAACCCTTGGTAGGATTTTTTTTTTTTTGTCAAATTTAATAAATTAACCATGGGTTTTTGGTGCAGGAATCGGATATACCACAGTAGCAATATGTTCTGTGTAGTACTTCGACAGGCTGATTTTTAAATCTCTCTTAGATTATCATACACTTTGATGACAGGGAACATATGCTATTTCCAGTAATTAATCCCGTGCTCAAATATCTGCCAGACCTCAGTCCATGGTGGTGAATAAGTGCTGGGTGTAGATGAGATGCTTTGACATATTTCAAATAGTCAAATATCATGGGTTTGAATTATAACTACAAATTGACATTTCATTTATTGTGTTTGATTTGCAAAATATTTGAGTGGCGTCTATATAAGTATCTGACAGATGGGCAAGACAGAGGAATGTAGGCTGGGTTTAAAGGTAAAATTTACATGGACAAATAACCTGAAAATGTGTGTAGAGGGAAATGTTTTCACAATAATTAGGGGCCTTTCTGCTCTTTCCTAGGGAAACTTTCAGCATGTAACTTGTAGAATTAACAGGCAGGTTCTTCAGGGAAGCATCTTAAAGAAGTGGTAAAGTAGGAAATTTATCAGAAAACACCCGCAAACATGTTAACATTATTTTCAACAGGTCATGGGAAAAAGTGAAAAGTCATCCACCTTCTTTGTTGAGAATAATAAAATCTTGGTTCAATTATTCTAAAAGTATAAAATAAAAGAAATTCAGATTTAAAAAAAACTATGGATGCATAGGTAAAATATCAGTAAAATAAATCAGAAGGCATGTTAATAATTAGTGAATCATAATCAAATAGAGTGTGTCTAATAACTCAAGGATGCTTACACCACAGCTATTAATATAATTAAGTAGGTTTTAGGAGTCTTGTGCTCAAAGTGCAGAGCTTTCCCACATTCCTGGATGAAAACCCTCAATGGCGTAAAACCTCGATTACACTCAGACAGGATACATGATGACAGAGAAAGCCAGGTTGTGAATGATTTCAGGTATTTTAACCTGAGATCCTAGAAATATGGAGTTGCCACTAACTGACCGGGAAACAATAAGAAAGGAGGGTGATTTGTGTTTGTTTTTATTTGGTTTTTGTTTTTTTAAAGGAGATTTCAATTTTCAGTGACTTAAATTTGAGATGCTTATTAGATACCAGCTGTCAAATAGGCAGTTGGATATATGATTCCAGAATTTACCTTTGGAATACGTCAGCATTGAGGTTGTTTTTAAAACCCTGAAAACTAGATTAGGTCAGGACCTAGTTCATGAGTTTAAACTGAAGAGAATTCTGGGCACTGAACACAGGAAAACCACAAATTTAGATGTCACAAAGGAAACCCAGAATGGGCAGCAGAGAGGGGGGAGAAATACAGCGTAAGTGTGGGATCTGGGATCTATCTGAAGACCCTACAGACTGTGTGTGTGTGTCTACTACCTGTATAAAACAAAGAGTTTATATAAAAAATGAATAATGAACTTCTGTAAATAACTAAGAAAGGACAGTGCAAAAGCAATTGGTGCGCTGTCTGTAAATAGAAAATTCACAGAAGAAATATGAATTCCCAGTGAATATGGGGAACTATACCAGTGTGCGGCCCTGAAGCTCAAGTCCCAGCTCCAAATCTGTTCTCCTCAACTCTGCTTTGTGATGCTGGGGCTCCAGTCCCTTTGACTACATTTCTTCTTTGCCAGCAGATTTTTGTTGCGGTTGTTTCAAGTTCTTCCACACCAATTACAGGAGACGGACTAGAAGGCTGGAGGAAATTTTCTGTTTTGCTGACTGGACTGTGACTGATAACAAGTACCACCAATTAGGAAAAAGGCAACTAATGGTGCTACCAGATGCTCCTTGTCACCTATCAGATTGACAATAACTAAAAAGAATGATAAGATCCTATGTTGGTCAATGTGTGGGAACATACATGAACTCATATACTCCTAAATGGAGATTAATATAGCCACTTTTTTTTGTGGACAGATGGCAGTACAGATTTGCAATGTGTATGTATTTTGACCAATAAATTTTACTTCCTAGTTCCTTCTTTAAGGAAAGACTGTCCCTCAGGTATAAGACACTCTCACCAACACATTGTTTGGACTTGAAAACAACCGAGAAATTGCCAAATAGTCACTGTGGGCGAGGGTTAGGGAAAGAGAAAGGGAAACAGCTAGAAGCAGAGATAATGAATGGGATCTTTGCTGTGCGGCGCCCCACCTAATTTGGGACAGATCTCTTAGTAGCCCCTCTGTGTGTGCACATCTTGTCTGATTGCCTCAGCCCATGTGTGTTCCTGGAGAAAAGTACAGATACGGGAGCCAGATACGACTTGTTGTGTGACCCAGGGCCAGTCGCTCAGCACTTTAAGCCACCACCTCTCCTTGGATGAGTGGTCTTTGGCCATGGGAGCGTGAGAAAGGACACTGTCCCGAGCGTCACCTCCTCTGAGTTCTCTAGTCCTGGATTGTCCACCTGTTCGGTTACTGTCCTCCGGTAACTTCAAGTTGAGAGACTCAGGTGAAAAGATGAATGTGCAGCTTATTCTTTAATTTTGTGAGGAAAAGCAGACATTACTCTTCCCGGGCCTCGATTGCTGTGTGAGTGTGAACCACTCAGTAGGAGATGAAGGTTGCGTCTGTAGGCCCTGGATGTGGAAGCTAAGGAAGGGCCAAGAAACTGGAGTGGAGCCAGGATGACATTGACCCTGACCTCTTCTCTCCTCCAGGTGGAAATGGTACTACAGGTGGCCCCAGTGGCTCTTTTCTCTACTTAGTTTCATGGTGACTCTTCTCCTTTTTGGTGACTACATTTCATGGCTCTTCTTTTTTTTTCTATTGTGAAATTTTTGTTGTACATTATTGTTTTTCAGTCACCGTATAAATGCATCCCTCCACCCCTTGTGCCCACTCCCCACATGGCTCTTCTTTTTTAGCAGTCACTCCACTCAGCCCTTTAACTGTTGACCCAGACCCGTGGATGCAGAGGAATCCGGAGAATGATTTAGAACACTTGGCCATGTGGACTCTTGTCACAAATTGCAGGATCTACTTCTATTGCCTGAGTGTGTATGTCCCTGAAGGGATATCCCATGGCTCTACCAAGCACGCAAAGACCATAGAAGGTTCCTCAATGCAGAGATGCCAGCTCTGCACCAAGAACAATATGCTGCACGATGTATAAACAATGGCTGTAAGGAGGGCACTTACCCAAAAAGGGATTTTCCAGGCCTTAAAACATCCCTGCAGACATGGTCTTTGTGCCCTGCACAGTAGTCTCCTCTCTCCAGCAGGCCTGTCTCAGTGCTCTGCACGCAGGTGGTGCTAAACTCGTATGAATCCAAGTTGTCCGTGTTTCTGGACTTCATGTTTAGATGCTTGTCAAACTCTCAGTCTCATTAGGGACTCACAACTGCCCTTGTGTTGGTGACAGATGTGTTTAGGACCTAGGTTCTGGAAGCATCAGAAGAGAATTGAGGGAGGAGTGAGGCACTGGGTGAACAGCGCTTCAATAGGGGTGTCTTGTGGGCACTTGATCTGTCTTGACAGCAGACAGCAACCTTGGAGCAGAGGATCATCGTATCCACTCAGTTTCACACAATTTCACATAATATGGATATTGCCAAAAAATTGTCAAAATATTTAATTGTCCAAAAATTTTATATATGTAAACCTTGTGCTGTTCCCTCATTGTCAAGGAGAATGAGCTTTTTGACCAAAACAAAACTGTCTTCTTTAAACCCTTTAATCACTCACGTGGTGTCCCAGAGAATGTTCACCCATGGCTCTGTGTCAGGTTGAAATGATATAACCCAATTCATACAGAGTACCCAGGCTTATGGAGATACAGGGTTCACCAATCCTCTGGGCTTTACAGTTTTCATCTTCTGTCCCTAGTGATGGTTAATGTTATGTGTTAACTTGACTGGACCATGGAGTACCCAAATATTTGGTCAAACATTCTAGGTATGTCTGTGAGAGTATTTTCGAGGAGGTTAACATTTGAGTAGATAGGCTGAGTAAAGCAGATTGCATCCCCAATGTGAGAGGCCCTCATCCAGTCAATTGAAGGCCTGAATTGAACAAAAAGGCTGACCCTCTCTCAAGGAACAAAGTGACATAGTATAATTTAGCTAAATTCAGTGCAAGAAAACTGGAGTCTAAGGCTTATAGGAAAGAGGAAGGATGAAGGGCACAGTAGAAGCACAGAGAGAGCAGCAAGCTGATGGCTTCTGGCAGGGGCTTAAAGGAAAGCAATTCTTGCCCAGTGGCCAGCCTTCAGCTTTGCAAAGCAGGCCACGTGATTATTCCTTCTTTCTTTCTTTTTTTAATCCAGAGGTAATCAGTTTTGGGACAAGGAGGAGGAATCATACCGACCAACTCACAAGAGACTCACTTTAAATAAGAAGACCAACTTACTAATTCACTAATAGAATAATGGATATTAGTCCTTTACAATGGACACTTCACATGATGAGTGAATCCATTCAGAAACTTGGACCATCTCAGTATCATTAATACTCAAGATAATATAGCTGGAAAATTCTATGACGATATTAAAAATAAGGATGACATTATTGAGCACCCGCCCTGGACTAGGTGCTGTTCTAAGCATGTTAATACTTGGGATTCATTCCTCCGAACACTCCCTCCAGTGAATGTGCATTTATGAAACAGGTGTTTCTCAAGCACCTGCATGTGTCAGTCACTTGATTACATGTCAGCTAACAAAATGGGCAGATGTAGGTCCTTTCATTCTCCCCTTTCTGTGAAGAAGAAAACAGAGCCACAGGGAGATTAATAACTTTCCCAAGGTCATGGCAACATTGTGGAATCCAGGCCTCTGATTCCACAGCCTGAGCTCTTAACGACATTCTAGGAATATCACTGTCCATGAGAACCAGAGATGCTGCTGAGAATCTGAACATCCTTTCTCCAGGGCAGCCTTTGTGATGCTTAATTCTATGCGTCAACTTGGCATGGTCAACAACCAGCCATCTTGCAACTAGCCCTAAAATGGAGCTGGAGGCCGAGAAACCATAAATGTAGGAGCCCACCAGGATCTTTACAGTTTAGACCAGCAGACCTCCACCTTGGCCAGAAAACACATTTGTAACTTGAATGTAACACACTTGACATCTTTTTTTTGTGTGTGTGTGAGGAAGAGTAGCCCTGAGCTAAGATTCGATGCCAATCTTTCTCTTTTTGCTGAGGAAGATTGGCCCTGGGCTAACATTCGTGCCCATCTTCCACTATTTTATATGGGACACTGCCACAGCATGCCTTGACAAGTGGTGCTTCAGTGGGCGCTTGGGATCTAAACCTGCGAACCCTGGGCCGCTGAAGTAGAGTGCGCACACTTAACTGCTACGCCATTGGGCCGGCCCTGCTTGACATCTTTTTTTAATCTGTGCACTCAAGTGCCCTGTATACCAGAATGTACCGAGTTTCTTACATTCCAACTTCTCCAGCTGCTGCTGGCTCTTACAACTTCACAGTTCCTGATGCTCGCTTTTGTTTTATTGAGCAAATGAGCTCACGTGACTGATGCAGACTCCTCCTAGAGGAATAAAAACTTCGGAGCTCCTAAATACCCGTGCAGTGAGCTCCTGGATTCTTTATCAGTTTGTGTGGTGCAGATGTGGGCCGTGTTGATGCAGCGGCTCCCTCTGTTTACTGTTTCTCTGCCTGGCTGGTCATTCCAGGGGTCTTGCCCCGTGATAGCACAGGAAGTTGGCTGGGGGGGTGGGGGGCGTCAAGGTGTGCCTGTGTTCACACTCAGCTTCCTCCAGCTGACCCTGCACAGTGATTCCCTGCAGACGTTCACAGCCACCATAGTGGTGACTTGGGTCTCCCCTGGTCCTCTTCCCTAGCCACATGTGTCCTGGGCAACTAAGGTCCAGAAGCAGAGGGGACCTGTGTGGGGTGGGCGGCAGCTCAGCGCTGCAGTGGCTCAGCTCTCACTCACCCCCAGCTGTGCCGCTGCCCGCCCCCCCTCTCGGGTCTCCAGTACTTTCCAATAGACTTAAACTCCTAAATATATTATCACAAATATATTAATAACTCCTAGACACAAACACGATATGGCTACAGAGATTTTCAGGGCAAAGTGACGGTACAGGCCTGGCTAGGAGAATTTTTCACACTAAACATAACAATATAACAAAATGAACAAAAGTAAATAAAATTATACATATGTGTATATATATATGTACATAGATATAGATATATGACACATATATGTATGTATATTCTACAGCAACCCGTATAGAAAGGATTACAATATTTAAAAGGTGTTACACAATCAGAGAAGGAGACACAGAGGAAGTCCAGAATTGCCAGGCCTTTTCCCTGCTCCTAACCCGTTCCACGGAGAAGTAGTACAGGAAAGAAATATGAAGGACAAAAATCTATTAAAATTAAAATATTACTAAGACCCTCCCCACCCACTATTTATAGAGAAGTAAACTAAAGCGTTGGCTGTGTCACCTGAGGCAAAGATTCCAGAAACTCTCCCAAATGACACTCCCCCCTGCTACCTGAGCAATTCTCACCAACACAAAGTTCCTAGTTAACCACCTCCAGTACAATACTATGCAGGTTATACCAACACCTCCAAAATTCTACCAATGTTCATAGACTTGAATGAAAAGGCCTCTGGTATTCGGTTGGCAATGTTAGAATTCTCTGACAGTTCATAAAATACATCTGAGCTCTCTATTTGACTACCTGGAAGGGCTGCCAATATCATCATTCAATATGATAATGAGGATATTTTCCAGTTTACCATCAAACAGGATCAGATATTTGGGATGAATTTGTGAAACTGGAAATTTACCCTTTACTATGACATTTACCACAATCGACTATGAGATTTCCAGTTAATTAAAACGCCACTGCAGTTCCACACCCAGTTTGTCCAGCTCCAGCACACGTGTGCATAAGGGATGGTTAGTCAGGAGGTGGTTAGCAGCAGGCTGGAGACAGGAAACACATTTTAATCCCTTTCTCTCCACAGCTGCCCATTGCCCAAAGCGGCCTTGCCCTGCCTGAAGCTGTAGACTTGTTCTTTTTGTAACGATATACGCTAAGAAACTGTCTATTCCAGTCTTAGATCAATTCTTGCCAGAAAAGGCCCGTTGTTCCTTTTGGAGGTGAATCCCCAGGAAGCAGCAGGAGTTGTGCATGGAAGATAAGTCTGCCTCCCACATTTGATGGAGGCCCTGTCACTCATGGCCAGCGGGGGGCGAACGTCCCAAGGAGGGTTTCCTGAGCCCCCAGGGTCTACTGGGTTCAGCTGATTCCTTTTCCTTTCAGCACCTATTTCATCATTGAAACAGGGCATTCCCTCAGGGACCACAGGTATTCATCAGGACACACACTCGCAAAATCCTTCTTACAGAAGTTCTCAAAATCCTCAAACTCCCATTTAACTTTTGCTCTCTCCCTGCAGCTTTCCACTCTTGATAGAAACCTAGAAGCTTGAAAGCCCAACAGAACCAGAGCACCCTGTGGATGGGCAGTAGGTGGAGGGCGTGAAGAGGCTGGATAAGGGAGTGAGGGGATTCGGGAAAGCAGGGCCGGGAGAGGGCACGAGGAAGAGGACAGGTGCCAGGATCAGCCAACATATACCGCGTGTCTTTCCCGCTTCACTCTAGGAGGTGATTCCCTCTCTCAGATATTTACTTTCGCTGCTGTTTGCTGACTGAACATAAATCACCTCTGACATGAGGACTGACCGTGTCCATGTTTTCCAGGACTCCTCTCAATTCCATGGAATTCCAGCTTTTGACAGGCGTGTTCTGACAGGTGGTAGGACTGTTCCATAGGACCTACCTGAGATAGCTTTACATAGAAAAAATAAGGATTTACATTTTTCAGAATTAAAAAAAAACTCAAGAAGTTTTCTTTGATAAGAATTTAAATAATAAAACAAAATGCAAATTTAGTAAAATGGAAAGATAAACATGTTTTCTAAATTTTAGTGCAATCTAAAGTCAAATATATAAATATGATAAGATCCAAGAATAAATAAATAAGTGCAAACAATAAATGTATAAAGCAGGACAGTGATCTCATATGGAGTGATACCCCAGGACCTGAATATTTTTAACATATTCTTGCTTAATACAACTGACAAAATACTTACTAAATTAAATTCAATAAATTCTATGACTAAAGCAGAAATAACAGCCTTTGAAATGACCAAAGACATGTACAAGGGTAACATGGCACATTAGTCAAGGAGAATCATTTCAAGGTGACCCCAGGTCTCCATCCTTCATTCTTAACCTTTCTTGCAAGTTTGTTGATGAAGAGAAGGATCTCATGATTTCCACTCTGACAATTTCCCAGGCACAGTCACTGTATTTCTTCTCTTTCAGGGAGAGATGGAGTCCCCAGAAGTACCTCTTCACCACCAGTGTGGGGCCCTCAGTTCCCAGTGCAGATTCTTCCTCTCCTGTCTCCTACACCAAACAGGTGTCCAGGTCTTCCAGCTGCTGATGGAGTCCAGAGCAGAGGTTGTCCAGGAGGGTCGTGTTCCAGGCAGCAGAGGAGCGCTCTATGTGGAAGAGGGTGAAGATCTGCTGGAGCATCTCGTGGAGGACAGAGATGGCCTGGGCCTTCTGGAACTGGCTGCCATCCACCATCTCCTGGGAGAATCCAAAGTCTTTTCTGTGCTTCAGACAGAAGATGGAGGAGAGTCTCCTCATTTGGCCCAGAAGCACAAAGTTCTTCCTGCTAACCAGGACATGGTTCCAAGGCAGTTCACAGCCCAGAGATCCACCAGGGCCATAGCTGAACACCACCAGGGCCGTCAGTAGAGAAAGCAGGAGGGCCATGGGGAAAACGAGGGTGCTGCTGGCCTGGCTGAGCTGGGCATCTGTGAACCTTGGACCTGAGGTTCTCTGATGACATTCTTTCTAAGCATGGCCATTAAATAGGGAACACCAAAATTTTCATTTTCTAAACATTTCTCTATACTTTTACTTCCTTTATTGTTTTCATTTATGTATTGTCCTTATGGTCTACAAAGATGTCATCAATCCAAACTATTAATTTTGTAATAGAAGTTTAATTTTCCCAGTAAACTTCAAATGTGCCAATCCGAATGGATACTTATCAATCAAATGACAAAGGTCTTTGTTCTAAAGACTGAAGTGTATATAGGTATGTAAACACTCATACACACACTTTCTTTTTTATATATAAATATTGTTTTTCTATGTCTAGGAACACATTTTTAGCCCTCATCTTAGGCTCCATTTATACCCTCATTACTTTACAGAGATAAGTAAAGTAGAAGGGGAAGAATGAAGGCCAATATTGAATAACACTGAGGCAGGACGATGGCTTCTTTTGCCAGACACTCAAAGAAGAGTCCCTCCTGGGTCAATGGCCTGCTTTCAGCTTTGCAAGACCAGTCATCTGATTTTCTTTCATTTAATTCACATGTGATAAGCTCTGAGGAAAGAAGTAAAAAGTCACACCAACCAGCTCACAGAGACTGGCAACAAGAACCCCAGTTGCTAGAACACTAACCCTCTCTGGCAGGATAGTGGATAGCAGGCCTTGCCTGAGCACACTACCTAATTGATAAATCCACTCAGGCAATGAAGAGATTGCTTTGAGAAATGTAGAATTAAGAGAAAAGGAATTAGGATATTCCAAAAGATTCTGATCTTAATCTGGATAATAATAATTGTGATATTAAAAAATAACTGAATTTTATTGCATACTTATTGTGGACTAGCCACTATTCTAAGTTCTTTAAAATTTTAACTCAATCCTCTCAATAACCCTATTTGGATTACACTCACTGAGACAACTGGAGAGAAATATAAATCTGGAGGGAGGAAGTATTCCAAAGGTACCAAAGATCCAAGGGCACGCCTTAGGGAGAGTTGATATAATGACTTGTCTGGAAGAGCCCATTAGAGGCAGTGAAAGATAGAAATGGATATGGGATTTATGAAGCAAGGAGAGGCCGTGGCATGAAATCATTGAGTGAGGATGTTACCACACAAAATTGGATTCACTTGCCCGATGTGCATAAACAAGCCAATTGATTACAGCACCATCCTTTGGGAAAAGAGATCAGCCTTGTTCTGTGAGATCAAATTGCAGGGACAACAGAGGGCATGTGCCCTCAGATCTGTCTGCTCGATTCATGATTTTGGGGAAAATTTAAGAGGTTAGGGAGAACAGGCTGGCATGCAGAAATGCTGATGGGACAAGTTTTGATTGGTGGGCTTCAAACATTTATGGTATGGCTTTAAACATTTATGACAGGGTTCTAAACATTTATCATGAGGTTCTAAACTTCTGTGATAGGGTCCTAAACATTTATGATGATGTGGGGAAGGAATGCTAACACTGGATCTTCCTGAATGAGGGACCACTTGCTTCTGATAAGAGTCCAACTCTCAAGTTCTGGTCGTGTCCCAGTCCTTGGGTTCAGTGGAAAGGAGGATCTTTGGTTCTATGGTCATTTCAGGTCAAGATATCTTCTTTTGCACATGCTCTGGCTATGTGACTTTGCATATTTTCTGAAAGGCGATTCTTAATCACTCTGTTGATTGGGTGAGAGATGGGGTCAGTTGACCTGGTCCTGGAGGTCCTGTGGTTACAAATACCCCCTTTTTGTTGTTCACTCCTTAATCTTGAAGGATATAAGGTGATGACATCTCTAGCTTCTTCCTGCTATAAGGGGAGTATATTTTTCCATCTCATTAAATCAGTCTCTTAGTAGGGCTGTGATACAGGTGGGCTCCCAAAGTTAGGCCTCTATTGTGTAAGCAAATAACCAGGTATTTCATAAAAAGCATTACTAGAGATACAAAAAGAAAAACAAGGTTAATGGTTGGACCAAATTATAGACCAGTCTCTGAGCCCAGGGGGCAGCCAGTCCAAGAATTTCTAGATGTCAGAGGTTTTTTTTTGCAGTTTTGAAGCACCTTTTGCAGTTTGAAATGTCTCTGATGATGTCACCAGGTGTTCAGGTATCTTTCTGAGTGGCTTACACAGCAACAGACATGAGTCTCTCTTATGTTTATATCAAATCGTCCAGCTTCAGTTTGCAGGGCTTCAGGAAAAAGGGAAGTTTCAGTTCTCAATGATTCCAAATGAAAATGATGGATAAATTGAAAACATTAGTTTGGATATTTGTGGCCAGATATTTCAGGAGACTGGAAGAATTCAGGATCTGGTCCAGTTTATGGATAGAAAACAAAACCTCAGAGACAATTAACAGAACTAGAATCTAAGTGTACTATAATTTTTATTGAAACATAATTTTTCTCTCTAAAATCACCCTCATTTTTACCAAATATAGCCAAATTAAGATTCATTGTTTTGCAACATTAATTTCAATAAAATTGGCCCAATCATTTACATAAATACAGCAAGAATAGCAATTGATTATATAGGCTTTTTCAACTCTGCTTTGCTAGAACTTTCTACAAGTTATCTCAGATTAAACTTTAAAGACCTCTTCAGGCCAGGAAAGCCAGACCAATGACTTGTTGTCAGACCCTGGTGCAATACCTATAGATTTGGGTGGATTTCTCTCTTCTCTTAAGGTTCCCCAAAATATCTTGATGTTCCTTATATGTACCAGGGAAGTGACATTCTTTACTCAGCTGGTAAGGTTGCTGAGAATTCTGTAAGCAAGGTACTAGGCCAATATTTCCAGGGGGCTTTATTCTATAAAGTCTACTTTTGTTCCTCAAAAGCTGTCGTATCTAAGTCTGCATGTTTCTCTCAAATTTGACATTCCAGTCAAAGCTTTGGTAATATAACCAATGTTTCCAATTGTGTCCTGTTATAAGGAGAACAGATTCTTATTGAACTTATGCAAGTAACTGTATTGCCATGAAAACAATACTCACTCACCAAGAGTTTCCAAATTTTGGAGGGATCAGGTGGGGATAAAAAAGATAAAGTGTTCAGTTCTGTTTACAAAGGTATAATTTACCAAATTGCTAGAAGTCATAGTTAGCTTAAGAAAAAGAGAAAAAGGTTTCCTTAAATCTGGAAAAAACAAAACATCAAAAAATCAGCAATATCTCAAATGAAAACTCATAAAAATTATAATCATCCTCATCAGTTCATTCAGTCCTATGTAATTGATTCTTGATCTTAATCTTCTGTTAGCAGTTTCATGAAGTCATCAGTTTCTCCATTAGAGTTCTGTAATTTCTTACCCAGTTTAGTTTTATGATCTGAAAGTTTATCAGAAACTTGTATTCTAGAGTAAGTGTCAGAGTCCTTTCCATGAATCTCTCTGAAGATGAATCATATTCACAAAAGCATCAGAGAAAAAGAGCAACCATCTGCAAATGATAATAGATTCAAAAGGGCAATTGACAAAGAAACTTGGCTATTTCTGTGACATACAACACTTCAAGATAATAACTAGAATTATGGCTGAAAACCAGGACAGATCAGAATTTTAGGAATGTTATATAATTTTTTAAAACACTTATATCAATAACTTTTACCCACATAGTATCATAGGTCCCTATGAAACAATGCTTAGTTATCTAGTTTACCATCGTGACAATTAAAGATTTTCAGGCCAATGCAGAAAATTAAGTAGCTGTAAGAAAAACCTGAGTACCTGTGATTAAAGACCTGATAAAGAGAACACAGGAAATTTATTTTGATAAAACATAAAATCCCTACATTTCTAGTAGTCTACTCAAAGAAAAAAAACCTTTTCATAATCTGTTTATCAAGAGCAGACTAAAAGTTAAAGAAAATTATCTTTTTAAGAGAGAAAGCCAAATTCTAATTTTGCACCAGCTTACTTTTGATATTTAATCTTATTTACTTAATTAAATTCATTTCAGTCTTAACAAACTTGACCATGCACAACTCTTTCCTCGGGGTTCCTCCTCTGCAAACCTTCTATATCTTTCTTTTTTCTACGTTCAGAATTTGTCCCATGTCTTCTTTCTTCCCTCCTAGTACTTTAGGACAAATGTATCTTTCTTAACAAAACAAACAAAAGTGTTTCCATTCTTTATACCTTCTGTACTGAAAATATATATCTTACTTTTCTTGAATACAAAGATATTTTCCTTATTGAAAACTAAGAAGTAAGCAATCATAAACTGTCTTTTACATTAGCATTCTGTGGCTTGGCAAGTTTATAAACACTTTCCATAATTTCTAGAAACATGTTACTTCATCGTACAATCTTTTAATAAGATACAAGACATGTTTACTAATAGACCCAAACATATTTTAGTTTCTCTGTAATAAGAAGCCAAAGTAGGTAAACCTATACTTAATAATTAACATCTAATATTTTATCTTATTTGGAAATGATCTAGATAGTTGATGAATTTTTATCATTTAATTTAACCTAGAAAAACTTGAAAGTTTCAAGTTACCCAAGAGATTTTGGAAGCTATTTTAAGTACTCAAGTCATAAACTATAATTATTGCTGAAAGTTTATCTATAAATTAGTATCTCACTTACATCCAGACCATTTGTTTGTAGCAATAATTTTTAGATTACTCACAAATCTTTATGTGACACTAAAGCAGTTAGTCATCATCTTAAGTTGTTTTAAGTGCATACGTTGTTACACATAATCATTGTTGAAAACTTTTATATTTTTTACATTTATTTAGTTTACCCATTTCCAATAATTATTTAGATTGCCTATAAAGACTTTGACACATCAGACAAAATCTGTTATCATTCTAAGCTATTATTTTGCTGACAAATCTGTAACAGGGATAACATGAGCTTATTTGACTAGTAAACCCAGGCTGCATGTCTGCATCATATCCAATGCTGGTAACTCTGAGGACATGCCTATTTTAATCAAACCAACAATGTTAAATAAGTTTTAATTTATCAAAGATTAATTTATATCATGTTAACTTGAAAGACATTTGGGTTAGTTGCTGTTACACTTAGAAATAATTTATATAATCACTTACTTTAAGCCAGTTGAATAGAGCTCTTTAGAAATTATACCGTCTAGAAGTAAGATATCATACACACACATTCATACATCTCTATATATACACACACATACACAGAGACTCCACAGCTATTGTTTTAAAATTACTGCCATGAATACAAGGCTCCATCGTTGTGAATCCTAATTTTGTTTTAAGCCTTTTTACTAATATTTGTGGAGAAGATTCTCAAAATGCTCTGGCCGTTTTTCTTTCCTTTTTCCTCTTTTTTTCTTCAGTCCTAAGATTCAGTGATGGGCTAGATAGTCCCCGGAGGGTTTGCAAGCTCTTAGAGATAAGGGAAATGGGTGGAATCTGAATTGCCTCTAGAGCTGCATTTCCAGTCTTGCAAGGATCTTTTTTTAAGGACAGTTGCTCTTGATTTCTTAGAAATTGGGTTGTAACTCAAATGACATTATAGGTTGATCTACCTGTCCAGCTACATCACAAAGGCACAGGGAAACTATTCAAGTTTTCTCCAAGATGGAGTTTCTGGGGCATATTTTTCTTGTCAGTTTCTAATGTGCCAATATCTATGAGAATTTTGAGAGGAACAGGGGAGGCTTTGGGATTGTAAAAGGACAAGTGAACTTTGAACTGCCTTCTGGAGCCATGCCTCTGGCTCTGCAGGGATTTGCAAGACAAAGGTGATTGTTCCCACTTCCCCAAAGAACTGGAAAGAAGTTGACCCATACTTTCAGCTACATTTTTTCAATTTAAAAGTTTTTCCAATTTAAGGACCCATGCTCTGACCATTGGTGAGTAGGATCTTGTTTGATTTTGTTTTGATTTTTGGCGAGGAAAATTGGCCCTGAGCTAACATCTGTTGCCAGTCTTCCTCTTTTTGCTTGAGGAATATTGCCAATCTTCCTCCATTTTGTATGTGGGATGCCTCCAAAGAATGGCATGATAAGTGCTATGTATTTCTGTGCCCGGGATTGGAAACTGCAAAACTTGGGTCACTGAAATAGAGCACGCAGACTTAACCACTATGCCACCAGGCAGCCCTGGCAAGTAGGATCTTAATAGCAGCTCAAACCAATAAACATTTATGGCTTAACTGTGGATGCAGGAGGTGTCCCCAAAAGAGAATGCAAAAGAAGCAGCCCTTACAAGATCCAGAAAGTTCACTCCCCAAAATAATCCAAGAAAGCAAAGGCTTGCACTGCACAAGCAGTAGTGCTCCAACAAGCAATGAAAGTTGAGAAGACAAAGGCCCCTGATGGACTGGGACCCCCTCATGGCAAACTTCCCTGAGAGCTGATACAGCCCAACAAAGACAGTACATCTCAGAACCTCAGTCTATTTGACTGGCTGCCAAGATGCACACTGGTACTTGCATCCTCCAGATGGTGGAGGCCAAAGAGGTCACAAAGCCACTTCTTAAGACACAGAACAAGACAAAAGAAAAAAAAACCTCATCTTATATGCACATTAACAGCTTTAACTATGCTTTGGGTTTCTTGGAGCCAGACTAATACCTAGGAGAGAGGTGCCGTGGGGTTGGGGATTTGTGTGTGCTTTACAGAGTACCATACTGCACAGACATTTTCTTAAGGTTGGTGGGGGACCTGTCATCATCTTCCCCATTCTGTGACCAACTTATCCTATCACAAGAGTCATCTTGAGGTTGCGAGTGCCCTAATGGCTCTTAACTGCTCAACCTGTGCGCACAAATTTTGTGGCCATTTTTGGTTTCCAAGATGTCCCTTAGCTAGTTTCCACCTTATATGCATACTCCATATGTGGGCCATATAGCAAAGTTTACTGCAGGCCCACCCAGACAACAGGCTATGGAGATGCCTGTGTCTTGCCCTATAGTTTTTTCCTTTTTATGACAAATGACACAGAGACAGAGACAAGGAAAAATAGTGACCATCTCTGGGAGGAGAAGGATCAATATACCAATCAGTACTCAGTAGCTCACACTACATACGCATAGCTAAAAGTCACCCAATTCGGGAGAATGCAGCCTAAGGGGCTACAGGTGGGGATCAAATTAGCATTTCCCATTGTTTCAGAATTTAGGCACTGCTGGTCAAAGTATATTTATGCTGCAGCTAGAACCAGATCACAAAAATTTTGGGTGTCCCTGAAACCAAGACCCTCACAATGAAGGCCAAGCCGAGGCTTCCTTCTAATGGCCAATGTAATTCCCCTGAGGCTGATGGCAGTTTTGTAGGACCCTTAGCCACAAGGAGTGCATCCCACATTTCTGCCTGACTATCTCTGACCAAAATGCAGTGCAACCGCATTTTCGTCCAACCATAGTTTTGGGACGCCCCCCCCCCCCAAACCTGACTATTATCAAGCCAAGCTTGCAGGACACAAAACAAATTTGGTAAGATTCTGCAGTTCTTTGTAAACATTTATAGCTTCTGGAACCTTTAGGTCAAAAGGTGGAGCTCTTGACTCTTGACTCTAAAGATTTCTTTCTTTCTCGGTTCAAAAGCTCAAAAGAACCCCAAAGTAGCCACTGTAATTTTAAATTATCCTGGGTTATCTTGACAGCTGATTATGTTATCCCCATTTTAGGGGGCTTTTCCCAAGGTGGCCACAACAAACAAGGTAATTTCTAGAGTTTGTTATGGTTACTGAGAAACTCAGTCCCCAAAAGAGCCAACTCAATTCAGACAAAATTAACACACAATACAATTCTACACATAACACAGACCAGAATACTAGCTAGTTTTCCAGAAGTAGCTCAGAACCAGTGCCAGGAGTTACCCAAAACCAGATTGCCAGAAGCAACTGTGAACCAGAGCCAAGCCTTCCCTAGATCTAGAAGCAACTTTTATCCTGCCTCTAATTACCTTGTGTGGTTCAGTCCTCAGGTTCAGGTCTCAGCCTGCCAAAATTCCTCAGAATACAAACAAACCTATATTTCCAAGAAATCAAACCAGAGAGGTGAGGTAAGGGACAGTCGCTTTCTTAAAGTTACTCACCCAAAGCTGAGAGACATCTTGATCCAGAAGCTGTTTCTTCTCCCAATGGAGAAAAAGAGTGCCTTGGGGCCTGGAGCTCTGCAGCACAGAAACAGGAATCCAATCAGTCAAGCCTCTAGACAAAATTGTCTAGGCAACCACTTAGGTTTGGTGAAAAGACCCTACCGCCCACTAGGGGTTCCAGAGCCTTGGGCGGGCAGTCACAGGACCTTGTCACTTCATGGTCACCAATTTGTTACCACACAAAATTGGGGTTCACTTGCCTGATGCACATAAACGAGACAATTAGTTACAGCATCAGCCTATGGGAAAAGAGATCAGCTTTATTCTGCAAGATTGACCTTCCGGGAGAACAGGCGGTGTGTGCCCTCAGATCTGTCTCCCTGATTCAGGATTTGGGGTGAAATTTAAGAGATTAGGGAGAACAGGCTGGCATTTATGACATGGTTCTAAACATTTATGATGAAGTGGGGAAGGAATTTTAACACCAGATCTTCCTGAATGAGGGACACCTTGCTTCTTATAAGAGTCCTGCTTTCAAGTCCTTGGGTTCCATGGGAAAGAGTATCTTTGGTTCTGCGGTCATTTCAGGTCAAGATTTCTTCTTTTGCCCATGCCCTGGTTACATGACTGCATATTTTCCAGAAGGCAATTCTTAGTCACTCTGTTGATAAGAGATGCGGTCAGTTGAACTGGTCCTGGAGGGCCCTAGGTTACAAGGAGAGTGAGATGACAAAAGATCTTGAGTTCCACTTCAAATGCCAAAGGATTGTTGTCTATTGTATTGTAGGACAAAGAGGTATGGTATGAGGCTGTTAAATTGACTTTAAATTCTAAAGAAAAACAGACAAAATCTCTATTCATTAGTTAGAAGGGAGTAGATATTTTCACCAATCGAAAAAAAAGTCTAAGATTTTATGAGTGATTTCTTCAAGGAAATATAGTAAAATGACTTTGTTAATCCATTAACTGAAGTTTTATCTCAAGTTTTCTTTAGTTTAAGCATAACAACTCAACACGCCTGATTGGGATACCCATTCCTTGCACAACCTGTGATTTCTCTACAGGAGGTAAACTGGAACAAGTACAGAGCTCACCTCACTTGTTTCCATTTTTCAGGGATTACTGTCATGTCCTATGTTATCCTTTGTCTGAAAAGTATTGTTCCATGTATTTTCTTCTTTTTGTTGTTAAGACGAGAGGTAAAACCAGTCTATGTAATTACATTATAATCAGTAGTGGAAGTACTGAAAATTGTTTCTGAGGTATCCCCAAAATCTATTTCTCCAGCTGTAAAATTTAGGCCACTTATAGTGATTGCTGATGTATTTAGATTTACTTCTATCATATTACATGTTCATATTTATATTTTCTGATTTATTAAGCTTTCCCCTCTTTTATGTGCTTTACATCTCTTTTTTTTGCCTAGTTATATAACAATACATAGTCTTCAATAGGCTTTTCAAAAAGACCAAAGAAAAATCAATATCTTTACTCACTTATGGAAAAATCCAACAATACTTTAATTATGATCACAGTATTCTAGTTCTACACTGTTTTATTTCCTAAAAATTAGAAAATTATTTCCTAAAAATTATTATCGGTGTTTATGCAGTCAATGATTGTTTAGATGTAACCACGTATTTACAACAGCATTCTTCTTTAAGACTTCCTTAAATTTGGGCCTTCAGCTGTTTGTTCTTTCATATAAAGTAAACTACTAACATCTATTATAACAAGGATCTTTTAATAATAAATTCTCTCGGTTTTTTTTCCAGTTAAAATGTCTTTATTTCAAAACCATTAAGAATAAACAAAAAGTACCTGACAGATTCCAGTCATATGGGCTCTGACTTTCCTCCTTCAGGACCTCACTGATTCCCCAGGAGACTTCTTCAGGCCAGCCTGCTCTTCTCACTCCCAAGGACAACTCCGTCTCTTACCTCTAGCCCAGACTACACTTCCTGTTGTCTACTGATAGGGTCCAGTGAAGAATGTCTTCTCCTCTCTGTCTTTGCAACCAATGGTTGCGATGTGAGTGCTGAAGAGGCTTATTTATGACCAAGATGGACGAGTATCATGCACTTCCCAGAAAGAAGCAGAGAATGGTTACCAAGGAAAATAAGCAACTAAATATGTCCTGTCCTCCACTTCAGAAGGCAAACTTATCAAAGCTATTTTCTATATATCATCATTAACTTCTCTTACTCACCCATCCTCCTACTCCAGTATAGTTTCTGGGGATTAATTCTACCAAATCAACTCTCCCAGAGGTCACCAATGGTTTACTAGTTTCAGAGTCTTTATAATTTTGTATATTCGTTTTAATTTAGCATTGTTCTGGGCAAGGGTTGTCTAGCCGCTTCTGAGATACTTTCTATTTCATCTTGAGGTTAGTACCAAAATAGGGAAGTAAAAATGGAAACATAATGGGCCTCTACCACTATTTTCCATCATTTTCAATACATCATTTTTTCTTTCTCCACTCAACTTTCTTAGAAAGCTGTCCTTGCATTTGGATGCACTGAGACAAAAGGAAAACAATGTCGGTCTGAATAGGATGAAAGAAATAAAGTGAATCCCCAGGTGAAAAAATGACAATGGGAGTTCTTCTCTTCTCTTGTCACCCTTCCACTCCTCCAGTGTGGTTTCTGCTCATTAATTCTACCAAACCAGCTCTCACAAAGGTCAGTTCTGTTTCCCCATTTGCTGGATGGTTTCAATCAATAGAGCAGCTTAGTGACATTCAACATGGTACTAATCAAAATAATGATAAATTATCATTGTAAGTAATTAAATATGTCATGATTTAAAGTAAATAAAACAGACATATCAATATGCTTTGCCAATATAACAAATCCATGAAATCTATCCAGAGGCAAATATATTTCCAAAAGGGAAAATCATGCAGAGAAAAAATAATCCACACTCTATTCCAGGTCAGATCTTATTTCTCGCCTCCACTTCAGAAGGCAAACTTTTCAAACCTATTTTCTATATATTGTCATTAACTTTTGGTATTCACCCGTCCTCGCATGCCAACATGATTTCTGGTGATTAATTCTACCTAATCAACTCTGCCTGAGATCAATGCCATCTATTTCCCAAGTGTGCTGGGCAGTTTCCATCCACATTTTCATGGGTACGTTGAATCTTCTAAGCAGTTTCAGTCTTTAAACATGGTCTTCTCACCTTTCTCTCTCATCCTGTTAGCACATGGCTATTCCGCCTGTTTCCTTTGAGGTTCTTCCCTCACTTTTAACGTTGAAGGTCCTAGAAATCAATTTTAAGTCCTTTTCTCATTCTATACTCCTTGCCATGTGACCACATCCCTCCCCACACTTTACAGTTCATGGAATTGCTTGTAAATTGCAAATGGAACTATCCACTGGACACTTGCACTTAGATGCCTACCAGGCAAATAAAGAGAATATCTACTGCTTTTGTTCTTATATCCTGACATGACTCAATTCAGCTTCTGCTGAGAGAATTCCATTTTTTCCCTTTTTCTCATTCTAGCATTAAATCTAACTGATATTAATTTCTACTATTAATTAATATTAATTTTAAAAATAATTAATATTTAATTATCAATCAACTGATTATTGGTTTTAGGTTACTTTCCCTACAAAAAATCAAACATACGAGAAAGCAGGAATTGTATTTATTATGTCCACCTCAGCATCCTGAGGGCAACATACAACCTGGCTTAGAGGAAGTCCATTTTTACTTCTAACTTGGACATAACAATGATGAGTAAACGAAATGTGCCATCCATTCTTTAATCAGGTTGTGCACTTAGGTGTGAGTTTCTTTTTTAAAGAATAAACAAATACAAGATATTTTCTATAGTAAAGATTTAATGACCAAAGAAAATAATAAATTGCCTAATATAAAGAATATATTTTGCTATGTTAAACCACAATGTAAACTTGCACATAATACTATATGAACAAAAATAATTTAAATATTATAAATAATAAATAAGTATTTAAATAAACAAATAGATCAGCGTGGTCATCTGTATGAGACTAGTGTCCGCAGGGTTAAGCACAATATTCATTAATACTCTTGAAGACATTTGACAATTTGAATCAATTCAGGTCATGATTACAGCAGAACTGAGAATCGTTGACATGGCAGAACACGTGGAAGTGTGATATTATTAGTCAGTGAGAATCATTTCCATGTTGAACCAGGTGTCATTCCTCACTCATTAATCTTTCTTGCAAGTTTGTTGATGAAGAGAAGGATCTGGTGATTTCTGCTCTGACAATCTCCCAGGCACAAGGGCTGTATTTCTTCTCTTGCAGATACAGAGTGATTCTCTGGAAGTATCTCCTCACAGCCAGCATGGAGTCCGCATTCATCAGGGGAGTCTCTTCCACCCCCACCTCCTGGGTCAGACAGGCTTCCAGGTCAGTCAGCTGCTGATCAAGTCCAATGTAGAATTTGTCCAGGAGGGTCTCATCCCAGGCAGCAGATGAGCCCTCTGTGCTGAAGAGGTGGAAGATCTGCTGGATCATCTCGTGGACCACAGAGATGGCTTGAGCCTTCTGGAACTGGTTGCCATCAAATACCTCTTGGGGGAATCCAAAGTCATTTCTGTCCTTCAGGCAGGAGAAGGCGGGGATTCTCCTCATTTGTTCCAGGAGCATCAAGACCCTCGTGTTGCCCAGGCTGTGGGTCTGAGGCAAGTCACATCCCAGAGAGCAGATGGAGTGGCAGCTGAGCACCACCAGGGCCGTCAGGAAGGAAAAGGGTAGGGCCGTTGGGGATCTTGCAGATGCTGCTGGCCTGGCTGAGGTGGGTGATCTGTGACCCTTGTCTCTGGGTTCTCTGTAGACCTTCCTTTGTGCCTGTGTCTTAAATAGGGCACACATGAGTGTCTATTTTCTGAATGTTTCCCTTACTTTCTACTGTTTTTCTTTCCTTTATGCATTTTTCTTCATGGGTTTAGAGCAGTGTTTCTCAACCATTTTTTTTTTCTTCATCGCGTCCTGCCTGCAGAGTCTTTTTATGTTTTTTCCTAACTGAACCCCTCAAGAAAACTTAGTAACACAGAAACACTGCATATCTGTTTATGTATTCTCTCTACATCTCTACTTTATGCATAGAAAAAGAGAGTGCATACTTTACTCTTTCTATTCAGTACAAAATTAAGAATAAACTAAAATTTTAAGATAAAAGTCAAATTTGAAAGCTATTGACATTTAATTTATCTTCATAAATGAGTTTGCAGAGGGACTTTTAATGCGATATATTAATTTATCTAAATAGTAATGTATCAAATTACATATTCATATTAAAATTTTACATGAATACATCATTATAATACCAATAATGATATATATAAAAATCTTTCAGAACTGCTAAAAACAATTGAAAATTCAAATTATTTTCTTAACATGTATTTTTACATACATAATTTTTACTTTCGCTTCATGTCAGAAAATGAATTTTAACTTCACTAGCTGCTAGATACTCTGACAATATCTTTTCTTTTCTGCTATCAACATAATTGTTAATGGTTGTTTCACTTTATAGATTAAATAGTAAAATATAAACTATTTGCATTTAATTCTCAACCCCACCTCACGCTCAGAAGCACTGAGGCTCAAACATAAGCAACATCCACAGAAAGCCAATGGCAGCTCATAAATAAGTGAAGGCCACCTCTCACAGTATGACTTTGAGATCAAGCAAATGACGGATGGAAAGTCCTCCCATGAGCCACCCATTCATCATAGGTTTTACAGCACTGATCTTGCACACATTTTGTGTATCTTCCATGAACTCAATGTCAATGCTTGTTATATGATACACAAGAAAACCCAACGAAAAAAATGAACTGAAGCATAAGATTTCTTTGGATAGTGTTGAGCTTTGGAGCGCCACAAATTACGGTAATATCTAAGATTTGTTCACACCCCTAGAACTAATTTTTGCACTGTTGGTAGCGATATCATCCCCAATGAGAACAGGCAATTTAGAAACATCATCAATTTCTTTGTGTTTTTGCATTAAATTTCAAATCTCAAATTTCCCAAAGAACTTTCAGAGGTTCCAATTCAAGTCTATTCTTTTCAAACAAAAGGAAAACATCTTTGTCCTTAATTCAAAACTGCATAAATAGAGATTATTGTCACATGAAGAATTCGCTTTCAGCTCTGATCCTGAACCTTGCTTTACTCCTTTTTTTTTGCATAGGATTAAGTTCCCTCAGGCCTTCTAGCTTCCTACTCTTTAAATGGTAGGTGCTATAGTCTGAATGTTCGTGTCCCCCCCATATTCATGACTTGAAATCCTAATGTGTGATGTGATGGTAATAGGAGGTTGGGCCTTTGGCTGGTGTTTAGGTCATGACAGCCCAGCCCTCATGAATGGAATTACTGCCCTAAGAAAAAAGGCTCCAGAGAGATCCCTGCTCCTTCCAGCTTGTGAGGGAGCAGGGAAGAGTCTGCAAGCCAGAACTGGGCCCTCACACGAACACGCTGGAGCCGTGATCTTGGACTTCCAGACTCCACTAGTGTGATCAGTAAGTTTCCGTTTTTTTAAGCTACCCAGTCTGTGGTGTTTTGTTACAGCAGCCCAAACTGGACTAAGAAAGTAGGTATGAGACCATCTTTGGCAAATCAGCTCTTTAGTAACTGGACTTTGTCTTATTCACTGTGTTATCCTCAGCACCAGGCCCAGTATAATCACTCAAGATATAATTTTTGCTAGAGCAGTTTCTTAGATTTCCTCTTCCTACTGGAAGGTGTTCATGAATGTCCAAGCTATTTTGCCTAATCACGGCCACAGTGACTAGGATTATAGTAGACATGGCTAATATTTCCACTCTACTCTTACTGGTGTCAATAATGCCTACCGAGTTCATTGCTAAAACAACTAGGATTCTATTTCCTTTAAGGTGCGTGTGGCCCTGGGAATTCAATCTGCAAGAGCAGCACGATTTTCAGCCTCTGCCTAGCGCTGTATTAAACTCACAAGTATGACCTCATCTCTAATTTGCCCTCTGCTTTTTCATAATAGAAAACAACTAGCCTGGTGTCATACATAGAGCCACACATCTAAACTCACACACTCCCTGAGTCACACAGCTCACAGCAACCAGACAATTTACCACATTACTTTTGAGGTGGGCAGTCATCTATGTCCCCCAAATTATCAGTCCTGCAGCTATCCTGCCCTTGTCCAGTATGGACAAAATCCCCAGAACGCATGTGAACTGTAAATAGTTGTGACATAATTTTCCATCCCTCGGAAACCTAGACTTCAAATGATCTGATAATCTTTAGATGACACTGGTAAAAAGTCAGCCTGTCTATATGAGGATAGAGATTATCAAATGGATCGATTTTTTTACATAGCCAAGTAAATTTTATTATTCATTATTTTTCATGATTCAATTAAACTGTTTATATCACTCAACAAGTAAATGATCTAAATTATAAAATGAGCATAGGGATTTGCATAGTAGACAAGTTTTCTTCTCCCTCTGGTGTCTGTGCCCCGGAAGGAGACAGAAATGCCACCTCCCCCAAGACACCCATACATCTTGGTTGTCCCATGAAGAGTACTATAAAGGGACTGCTACTTAACAGTGTCACAGAAGTGCCTGGGACTTCTCACTCTTAGGCTTGGGGGGCACATAAACATTTTAAAATCCTGTGGGGTCTGGGGGTAAGAGGGGGAGGCAGAGCATCCTGCAGATAATAGGGATGAGCTTAGGCAAACACAAGAGCTGAAATATTCCTCTGGTTACCCTGGCAGCCAGTCAAATTCTAACTTTAGGGCCAGAGAGTGTGGGGCACAGAGTAGAAGCAGCAGGTGCCTGTCGTTCTAGTTCCAGAGCCTCCTGCCTGTCTCTTCCATTTTACTGTGGCTCAGGCCGCATTTATTCTCCTATAAGGTTCAGGTCCCCTCATCATCTCTTACCTTGTATTTTGCACGTGGCTTCCTTGGATTTTAAATGCCTTGAAGGCAGGGGCCAGAAACTATACTAGTTTGCAGGCACATTTTACAAAGAACATCTGATAGATACTCTGCAATTTTAACATGGGTGGTTATATGTCAAGTTGAAATTAAAACGGGCCATGTTGACTGTTGTTTCATAATTTATTTTCCAAGGTAAAGGTTTAAATAAATAAATAAATAACTTAATTCATAAGTTAGTAAAAAATTCTCGAGTCTTTAACTGTCCTTTCAAACGCAGTGCATTAGCTGTCAGTCACTGAAAGCGCCTCTGCTGGTTGAAGAACGCCTGAAATCACCGTCAGCATTGTCCGTTCTCAGAGGCACAGGCTGGGAGATCTTCAGTTTTGGAGGTAATCTAGGAGTCCGGTAAGGAAGGAAAAGTTCCTGAGGATTTCCGCTTGGACTGTTGTCCAGGCACAGCGGCTGTACTTCTTGGCCTTCAGGTACTGCACGATCCGTGCGTAATATTTCCTCACGTGCGGAACGGGCGTGTTTTCCCAGGTGAAGTTTTCCTTCTCCGTTATTTCATCCACGTTTGTCTCCAGACGGTCCATCTGCAGGTGGACTTCCGCATGGAGCCTCTCGACGACGGTCTCATTCCAGCCAGTGCTAGCGAAATTTCTTCTGAAAATACCTAAGGTCTGCCGGAGCATCTCATAGATGACCAACACGGCGTCCTCCTTCTGCAACTGCTGTGGTTGCTCAATCTCCTCGGGGACCTCGAAGTTCATTCTGTCCTCGCGGCAATAGGTCCCATTCAACTGCCGCAGGAGATTCTGACATGCCGAATTGCTGCTTCTTAGTTGGGACCGAAGCAAGTTGTAGTTCCTGGAAAGAGCCACGGTGCAGAAACACAGCAGGAGAGCCATCTGGAGGATACACCTGTCGGTCATGATGAAAACAGGTACAGCGTTGCCTTCTACCACCTCGATGCTGGAGTAGAGGCTGCAAGAGCTTGAGGACGAGTGTCCTTCCTCCATGAGTGTGGGCTATTTATACCGGATGGTCCTCCACTCTTTCTACTTCAGAGGAATTTCCCACTTTCAATTCTCCCTTTCTGTTTTCCTATGTCATTGAAATCATTAGTAGTCTTTAAAACTCTTTTTCTTTAAGCTCCTATTTTATTTTATATAAGCTAGGGAAAAAGATATACAGACTCTGAGGATTTCTAATGTTTTGTCAGGTTTCCATGAATTGTTCAATACCAAAGGAAAAAAATAAGCCAAATCATTTAGGACTCTACTATTACAGGGTTCTTTCATTTGGCATAGTATTTTTTATTTTTCTGTTTTAGTATTATGAGATTTTTCGGGGGTGGGGGGAGTCTTTGTATGAGAATTTTCTTTTTCATAAGAATTAGATTTAATTCCCGATTACGCTATCACAAAACAGTAAATATATACAATTTATGATGTTAAAAAAGACAAGTACTTTTTTGTATCTAAAATAGAATAATGTTCAACTAAATTAATCTGAATTTTTTTGCATTGCCTTTAACCATATCAAGCAAGAATGACATAGCTTTATCAGTCTTATTTGTTGCTTTATCTGGCAATCTCAACTATCTAGAAGATAATTGAAAACTAGGGATTAAGCAATATCTGTAAGCAGACAAAATGAGAGTTACACAGGCCATGCACAAAAGCTCGTGGATGCCTTTATAGGAGGCCTTGTGACCATTATTGAGGGCCAATGTATTCTTATTTTGTACATATTTCTAACAAATCGAAATGTCTCATTTTCCATTCCTGTGCAAATAGATACCACATATTACAAGGAGATCTAGAAGGAAAATGTGAGTAAAAGAGATCAAGCAATCAGGGGATGTTACTGTTAAGACAAATGGTCCTATCTCAATAGTTCTGAGGCCATTTTTTTTTAGAGTGTAGTAACCGATTTTCATAAGAGAGGAATCAGTAAGAAGTAAAATTATGATTTTTATATCCTGTTTATATAGGCGAGGAGACAAGTCATACATTTTTAAAGATTTCAATACAAAAATAAGTTATAATAATTATATTTCAAATAGTTATTTTTAGTTTTCAGAAAACACGTTAATCTTTCAACATGAATTTAGTGAATCCCCACTGTGCAAAGAACTATAGCATGAGCTGCTGCAGATTGTAATCCCTGCTCTCATGGATCATACAGTTATGTTGGAGAGAAGAGCATTAATCAAAGAAATACACAAAAGTAAAATGCAACGGTGACAAGTGGTACAGAGGAGAGGTTCGTGGTTCTGTGGGTTCCATATGTAGCATAGGGAACATAATGTAGCAGGAGAGGTCAGAGAAGACTGCCCTCAGGTAGTGACACTGGAGCTGGAATCAGAAGGAAGGTGAGATGGGACTGCATGTGCAAAGACCCTGTGGTGGGAGGATGCGTGGTAAGGGCAGAGGACAGGACCGAAGGCCATTGCAACCTTGAAGTCAGAGAGTGGTCAGAGAGTGGTCTGAGATGGGGCCAGAGGGCAAGTGGCAGCCAGATAGCGCAGGGATTCTGAGGCCATGTTAAGAAGGTTTGCTTTATCCTAAGAGCCGTAGATGTCATGAAAGGCTTTTAGACTGGAGTGGAATAACTTGAATAGGTTTTGGAAAAAAAATACTCTCTCTACAGTAAGCAATAAGTAATGGAGGGAGGGCAGATGGCCGCAGGCAGAACAGTTAGGGGACTTACCAATATGTTAGACCAGGAGGATAGTGGTGGAGAAGAATAAACTTATTTATGTCAAGTCTCTCATTTCCTGACAACACCAGATTCAAATGCTTGAGGAAATTCTGCATCATTTTACAGATAGCTGCAACAGTTCTCTTGGTTCTATGGGTTACGATAATTTCAATATATGCTTCATGTTGAGGGACATTACTTCTATTGTACCAAATCGAAGCAGAGGCTGGGAGAGTCTGGGTAAATGTGGATTCATGAACCTGGAGCAACCCTGAGCTCCAGGTTTCCCCTCGTCAATAGATTTCCTGTCTTCTGATCTTTACAATATGCTCAACCTATCTCCCAAATGTCCCTCCATTCCTAGTCCTTCTTATTCACTGGCTGTGTGTAATCAGCTCTCCCCAGACGGGCCTATCTATTAGTGACATCTGAGGTGTTCCTAACAAACTACTCATGCTTGAACTGCGCTGATACAATGCCCCCTAAATGGGGTGGAGAGGAAGCAATTTATCTTTCCCTCTAGACTGGGGGAGTGGAAAAAAGAGCACCGTCGTTAACTGAAATGAGTGAAGAGTACTGCGAGTTGAAAAGACGCAGCAAACAATCCACGAATACGGGGACGAGATTCTGGGAAGGCGGCTGTGGTGGCAGTGTAGTTTTGAATTTCCCTGAGTCCCTACACCAAAACAGACACTGCAAGTAGAAGAAACAAAAACCCCATCTAACGTAAAAACTGGGTGACAGAACCACAAAATGCAAACAGATGGGGACAAACCACCCATTGCCACAAGACCTGCCTGGTAGTATCGTCCGTGTTGGAGAAAGCAGAGGAAAGCAACGGACCTGAGAACCCCAGAACAGCCGAGAGGTGTTTACTGGACAGCCATCCAGGCTAGTTTGACAACAGCAGCTAAAACTGGAAGGGATTTTGCCCAAAGCAATAGCTGGTGAGTGTGAGGGGCCTCAGTAAGTTCTGAAAGGCAATGAAAGAGTGTAGGATATGAGCAATTTTCAAAACAACCAGGCACAGCTTCCTTTTGGGAAAGGGGAGGAACTGCTAGAAGGAGACTCAAATTTGAGCAGGATAGAAACAACAGAGACAAGAAAAGAAGGCCAGACCCGTGTGGGGTGGACAACTCAGAATGCAAGCTACCACAGTTTTGAACAATTCACCAAAGCAACAGAAGAGGGAGCTCCGTGAAGTTAAAAGAACCACTGACCACTTCTAGAAGTCAGGAGAATAAGCTCCTATAAAATCAAACATCAGCATAGTATTAGGGTTAAGTCTTATACAAAGTTATTATTAGAAAAAGGCAAGTAAGGAGCAGAATAATATCTCTACAGATAATGAAAATATACCAGGAATGCATTCAACACAATACAGACTAAAATTTTAACATAGTGTTACAAAGGAATTTAAAAATATTAAGAAATGATATAAAACAACATAAATCAGAATTAGACCAATTCAGAAATGAAGTAATACATGTAAGAAATAATAATGAAAGAAAAAACTCCACATTTTGGGGAATAAGTTATAGTCCCAAGAAATGAGAAATTCTGGGGAAATCTGGCAGTGGAGAAAAGCTTCAATCTGGGAAAAAATATTAGTAACTAGAATCCAACAGCACAAAAAAATAGTATATATTGACCAAGACAGGTTATTTTCAGGAAACTGAGGACGGTTAAACATTATATTGTCCACATCACATTATGTGGAGCAGATTATTTGATAAAATGACCCAAATTGTGAAGCAAATTTGCGTATTTTAAAAATAATTTTGGAGTAAGGAAGACATTTCTCAACAAGGTATAAAATCCTAAAACTATAACAGAAAACGTTGATAAATCTGACTATAAACAAGTTATACGTTTCTGTGTGGCCAAAACACAAAGTCAAAGAGGAAGAGCTGTATCAACACCAGTCACCACACACAAGAAAGGAATTATTTCCTTCATGTAGAAACAGCCCCTAAAATTAATAGAAAACTTTAAAATAGCCAGACACCAGGAAAAGAAATTTAAGGGCCAGTAAAGATATGAAAATCTGCTCAATGTTACTAAGAAATGAAACTCAAACTAACAACAAGGTAACCACTTTTCGCTAAAAGATTTGCAAAGGGCGTGGAGAAATGGTATTCTAATATACACTCCATGGAAGTATAAATTTCTGCAAGCTTGTTAGAGAGTGGGGAAGACTGTTTTTTCAAAAATGGCTGGAACAATATCCCCCATCCCATGTGATAATCTGCAGTGTGGCTCTGACTGTCTACCAATCAACAGCTGGGGTCTGCATCCCTCCTCTTGAATCGGGGCAGAATTCTGCGGTAGAAGCAATGTTGTGTAATTTCTGAGGCTGAGTCGAGAAAGATAATGCAGCTCCTACCCTGTTAGCTCAAAATCTTGTCCTTGAAGCTGTCTGTCACCAGGTAGTGGTCCAATTGCCCTGCACCTGCCATGCTGTGGGAGAGCCCAAACTAGCTCACAGGGAAAGACCGTGCAGAAATTGGCAATATGTTTCAAAATTTAAGATTTCAAACAATGGAATTGTCCCTTTAATTTGCAATACCACTGCTAGGAATTTACCTATGGGTATTCCTGCTGAAGTATGTGTATATGTGTGTATATTTGTGTGTATATACATCATAAATTTATGTTATATGAACATTTATGAGTGTTCATTGTAGCACTGTCATAGTAAAAAAGACAAATTAAATATCCATCAGTAGGGAATCAGTTAAGTAATAGTATAGTATAGACAAAATGAAATACTATATAGCCATTAAAAAGGAAGATCAGCTGATATGGACCTATATCCCAGACATATTTAATGAAAAGAGCAAGACACATAACAATGGATATGGTATTATCATTTGTTTCATTAGTTAATGGAAAAATATACACATGTATGTTGATAAATGCATATAATTATTTTCTCTGGGCACATTTGCTCATCTATTATTAGTAGTTACCCTAGGAAAGAATGCTGACAGGAGTGAGGACGCAGTAAGGAGGAAAATTCTTTCCCTTTTCCCTTTGTACCTTTAGAACTGTTTGTGCCTGAGTTTTTTCCCCATGATAAAAAGACATCTGGGAGATAGGATTATTAGGCATTTTCATAATTTAGTGTACTTTATTTGTTTGAAAGAATTTAATGTGTTACTAAATTTTTAACCTTTCTTTTGCTTTATTCACATTTATGATTTTTTGTATAATGAATATATATTATTAGAAAATAAAAAGCACCCAGTTATATTCAAAAGGAGGACATAAAATTGTACATACAAGGCAGCTATGTAAAAGTATGTAGAGAAAAAAATAATAACAGGAAATATACCAACGTTTTAATAGTGATTATGTTTGACTTGCAAAACTAAAGGTGTTTTTTTTCTTTTGTCTTTGTGTGGTTTTCCAATTTTCCACCAGTGAATGTATTCTTTCTATAGATTAATCTAAACTAAAAAAAGAACGAATAAGGGCCAGTCTTTCTGGTTATTCTGCTTCTTCCGTGGGTTTTATTCCCTCTGGCCTCTCGACCTTTGCACGCCAGCTCTGAACAGACCCTCACCCATCTCATGGGTTCTGCACAAGGAGTTTCAGACAAAGCAAAGGCATCTCTCAGCTGTTCCACTTTCAGATGCCCAGTAAAGTCAGTCATTGAGTAATTCCTCAGGGTGTTTCTCTTTGAAAAGGATCCTTGGATTAGCCTGAATGATCCACGGCTCACAGCACAAAGGCCAATGCAAGGAGTCACAGAGGTCAGTCAGAATAGAGATGGTCCACTGCACTCAGTGGATGGAGGTCATCCCAGGAGTCTGGTCAAGGGGGCCTGGCCCTCCGGGGTGACTTGCACACTCGTGTAGAGCTGACCTCCCCAGGTGTGACAGAGGGACTCCTCATCCTCCCCACATCCAGTGATCTCTGACCCTCCATGCTGAGAGAGTTCATAATCTAATGGAATAAAAATAATAGCAGTGGCAGTAGTAACAGTAGTGTTAGTTACCATATATTGAGCACTTACTATGTGCCAATCTCTGAATAATCTTCACAGTACACATTTAAGATGGGTTATTATCATCTTCATCTTATAGAGGACGAGACTGAGGTTCAGAGAGGCTAAGTAATGTGCCCAAGATACACACAGCTAATAAAATGGGTGGATGGCATTCAAACCTTTGCTTTTTCCTGTATATCACAGTTAGAACACGAAGTAGACCAAGCCAGTGCCTTCAGATAGGTACGTGGTGCCATCCATGGTGGCGATGGTGACTCTCAAGGGAAAAAGAAGTTATAGCTGATCGGAGGATAAGGAGGCACTCAACGCACTTAGTGCGGGCAGTGTGCCTAATGAAGTGGTGTGAGTTGCACAGGCAGAGGGGACTGTGGTGAAGGTGACATGGTGGAGGGCATTCTAGATCAGCGCTGCCCAATACAAATATAATGCAGGCCACATAAGCAATTTAAAATTTTCTAGTAGCCACATTACAAGAGTAAAAAGAAACAAGTGAAGTTAATTTTAATAGTATATTTTAAGATAACAGATCCAAATATTATCATTTCAACATGTAATCAATATAAAAGTATTGACATAATTCTTTTTCATACCGTCTTCAAAATGTGATGCATATTTCTACATTCGTACTGCAGTTCTTTGGACTAGTCAAGTGCTCAACGGGCCGCATGCGGTTAACGGCTACCATAATGGCCAGCACAGCTCCAGACGGAGGGACCAGCAAGAGCAGAGCCAGAAGCATGGCCACGTTTGCCAGGAGCAGATAGAAGGAACTTCAAATTGTGGACAGGCTGAGTGTTAGGAGTCAAGGGGACTGAGAGTGGAAAAATCAGCTTGAGGTGTCCTCTGGAGGCTCTTGAAGGCCACAGGGTAGCGTTTGCAGTTAATTCAGGGGGTCCGTGGGCAGAGCGCGGCCTGCAGTTTTGCCCTGGGCAGAACAGGCGGGGATGTTGGAGGGGAAGTGGAGCAGGCAGAGGGGAGAGACGTCCTGCCCAGACGCTCCCCTGGCTGCAGAGGTGAAAATAGAGGCCCCGGCTAGGAAATTGGAAGAAAGGGGATGGATGCAGAGTAATAAAAAGGGGATTCTTCTTTCTGGTTTCTTCCCTTTGTCCTCTTCCCAGTTCTTGCTCTTGTCTTCATGAGGTGCTTCCTAACACGTCTCTTCCAGTCACCTTAAGATGTTTCTCCTCTACCCCTTCTCCTGAGGGTCTGCTGATAATCACTGCAGAAGCCCACGTATGAATGGGTTAAAAATCTCTTCCTTTGTAAGACATCGTCCCTTATTTTGTTTCATTTCCCCTAATTTATTAGAGTTTTATCACAAAACCAGGAAAATTCACATAACCCTGTCTCTCCCAAGGAAATCTGTTTTCTTCCCCCGGCCTGATATACACCTGCATTGCAAGGATTAATGCCCGGGGCCCTTTCCTGGCACCTTTTCCTTTGCTATTTGAAGCCCTTTTTCACTTCACCCCTCTGTGGAGACTGTTTTTGCTCGCGTCCTCTGCGACCAACTTTCTGTGGTACAGAGAGCTACTTCTGGTTCCTGTACCAGTTTCTTCTGGTTAATGAGGCTTTTCAGAGACGGAGAGACATTCAGAAAGTAAAACTAGGATGACGTTTGTAGCCAATTGAAATCACCGTTTGAACTTGGAGCTGCTTTGCCATAAACCTCCCAGAGTAGAAGAGGTTCCTCCTCTTCTTGTTCAGTACAGTTCTCTGTGCCAGACAATTATGTATCTAGAATCAAAATTACACTTGTTCTCTCCTCCTCATCTCTTCAATTATTTCTTCAAGGAGAAGGGCCCTACAAAAATGATAAATTAGACAAGATGAAGATTATCGAGATGTTCATGAGCAGCGGCAAAACAGAAATTAAGCCAAAAAAAGTCTTTCAGAGAGAGCTTGGAAGGGGCAGCAAAGTCTATATGAAGAGAATGTTTTGATACTCTCTTAATTTGATAAAAGGAAGAATTCCCTATTCCTCCTTTTGAAAAAATGTTTATATAATAAACATAGAAAACCATGCACAAATCTTAAGTATACAGCTTAACAAATTATTATAAAATAAAAACTTATGCCTGCTTTTGTAACCACAAACAAAGTGAAGATATAAACACTACCAACAGAACAAACCTGCCAGTCATTATTCCCTCCCTCCCCCCATCACTACTCTCCTCCCCCAGCATCACGACTGCCTTTTAACACCCTATATTCTGCCTGTTTTTGAACTTTGTATAAATGCCTTCTTTCCCTCAGTAATATGTCCTTGAGATTCATCTATGTTGTACGCAGCTTGCAAAAATGTGTCATATCCATTTAGAAATGCCACACTGTTTTATCTTTTTCACACCTGATGAACATTTGGGATTTTTTTCCTCCTGATTTTTTGTCATTATCATTAATTCTGCTATGAAAACCCATGTGTGTATCTTCTGGTGCACATTTGTACATATTCCTGTGTGGTATATGCCTAGGAGGAAGTAACTGGGTCATAGAATATGTGTATGTCCAGATTTAGTAGATAACATGAAACATATGTCCGAAATGTTTGTACCAATTTCCACTCTCACTGTCAGTGTATGGGATTTACCATTGCATGACACTCTTGTCAACACTTGGTATTGCGGTCCTTTTTTTTTTTTTTGATGTTTTAATAGTTTATAACGTGAAATTTTGGGTTGTATATTTTTGTTTGTCCATCACCATATATATGTCTCCCTTCATCCCTTCTGCCCATCCCCTACCCCCATTGCCCCTGCTAAACCACAATACAGTTTTTTCTGTCCATGTGTTGGTTTATATTCCTCATATGAGTGAGATCATCCAGTGTTTGTGTTTCTCTTTCTGGCTTACTTCAGTTAACATAATACCCTCCAGGCCCATCCATGTTGTTGCGAATGGGACTATTTTGTCTTTTTTTATGGCTGAGTAGTATTCCATTGTATATATATACCACATCTTCTTGATCCAATTATCAGTGGAGGGACACTTATGTTGATTCTGTTTCTTGGCTATAGTGAATAATGCTGCAATGAACATAGGGGTGCATAAGCCTCTTTGGATTGTTGATTTCAGTTTCCTTGGATAGATTCCCTGTAGTGTGATAGCTGGATCATAGGGCATCTCTATTTTTAATTCTTTGAGGATCTCCATATTGTTGTCCATAGAGGCTGCACTAGTTTGCATTCCCACCAGCTGTGTATGAGGGTTCCTGTTTTTCCACATCCTCTCCAATGTTTGTTGTTTTTTGTCTTGGTGATCATAGCCATTCTAACAGGCGTGAGGTGATATCTTAGTGTTGTTTTGATTTGCATTTCCCTGATAATTAGTGATGTTGAACATCTTTTCATGTGCCTATTGGCCATCTGTATATCTTCTTTGGAGAAGTGTCTGTTCATTTCCTCTGCCCATTTTTTGATCGGGTTGTTTGTTTTTTTGTTGTTCAGTTGTGTGTGTTCTTTACATATTATGGAGATCAACCCCTTGTCAGATATATGTTTTGCAAATATTCTCTCCCACCTGGTGGGTTGTCTGTTTGTCTTGATTCTGGTTTCGTTTGTCTTATAGAAGCTCTTTAATCTGATAAAGTCCCACTTGCTTATTTTTTCTTTAGTTTCCCTAGTCTGGGTAGGCATGTCATCCAAAAAGATTCCTTTATGACCAATGTTAAATAGTGTGTTGCCTATATTTTCTTCTATGAGTTTTATAGTTTCAGGTCTCACCTTCAGGTCTTTGATCCATTTTGAGTTAATTTTTGTGAATAGTGATAGCAGATGGTCCACTTTCATTCTTTTGCATATGGCTGTTCAGTTTTCCCAACACCATTTATTGAAGAGACTTTCCTTTCTCCATTGTATGTTCTTAGCTCCTTTGTCAAAAATTAGCTGTCTGTATATGTGTGGTTTTATTTCTGGGCTTTCAATTCTGTTCCATTGATCTGTGTGTTTGTTTTTGTACCAGTACCATGCTGTGTTGATTACTATTGCTTTGTAGTATGTTTTGAAGTCAGGGATTGTGATGCCTCCAGCTTTGTTCTTTTTTCTTAGGATTGCTTTAGCTATTTGGGGTCTTTTGTTGCCCCATATGAATTTTAGTATTCTTTTTTCTATTTCCGTGAAGAACGTCATTGGGATTGCATTGAATCTGTAGATTGCTTTAGGTAATATGGACATTTTACCTATGTTTATTTTTCCAATCCATGTCCATGGGATGTCTTTCTGTTTCTTTATGTCATCATCAATTTCTTTCAATAATGTCTTGTAGTTTTCATTGTGTAGGTCTTTCACCTCCTTGGTAAGATTTCTTCCTAGATATTTTATTCTTTTTGATGCAATTGTAAATGGTATTATCTTTTTGAGCTCTCGTTCTGTTAGTTCGTTATTAGCATACAGGAATGCAACTGATTTTTGTAGATTGATTTTGTACCCTGCGACTTTGCTGTAGTTGTTGATTATTTCTAATAGTTTTCCAACAGATTCTTTAGGGTTTTCTATTTATAAAATCATGTCATCTGCAAATAGTGAGAGTTTCACTTCTGCATTGCCTATTTGGATTCCTTTTATTCCTTTTTCTTGCCTAATTGCTCTGGCCAAAACCTCCAGTACTATGTTGAATAGGAGTGGTGAGAGTGGGCAGCCCTGCCCCGTTCCTGTTTTCAGAGGAATGGCTTTCAGTCTTTCCCCGTTGAGTATGATGTTGGCTGTGGGTTTGTCATATATGGCCTTTATTATGTTGAAGTACTTTCCCTCTATACCCATTTTGTTGAGAGTTTTTATCATAAATCGATGTTGTATCTTGTCACATGCCTTCTCTGCGTCTATTGAGATGACCGTGTGGTTTTTATTCTTTGTTTTGTTGATGTAGTGTATCACGTTGATTGATTTGCGGATGTTGAACCATCTCTGCATCCTGGGTATAAATCCCACTTGATCATGGTGTATGACCCTTTTGATGTATTGCTGTATTTGTTTGCCAATATTTTGTTGAGGATTTTTGCATCGACGTTCATCAGCAATATTGGCCTGTAATTTTCCTTCTTTGTATTGTCTTTGTCTGGCTTTGGTATCAGGGTGATGTTGGCCTCATAGAATGATTTAGGAAGTGTTCCATCTTCCTCTATTTTTTGGAATAGTTTGAGAAGGATGGGTGTTAAATCTTCTTTGAATGTTTGGTAAAATTCACTGGAGAAGCCATCTGGTCCTGGACTTTTATTTTTTGGGAGGTTTTTGATTACTGTTTCAATCTCTTTACTTGTGATTGGTCTATTCAGAGTCTCCATTTCTTCTTGGTTCAGTTTTGGGAGGTTGTATGAGTCTAAGAATTTATCCATTTCTTCTAGATTTTCCAATTTTTTGGCATATAATTTCTCATAGTATTCTCTTATAGTCCTTTGTATTTCCGTGGTATCTGTTGTAATTTCTCTTCTTTCATTTCTAATTTTATTTACTTGAGCCTCTTCTCTTTTTTTCTTGGTAAGTCTGGCTAAGGGTTTGTCAATTTTGTTTATCTTCTCAAAGAACGAAGTCTTTGTTTCATTAATCCTTTCTACTGTTTTTTGGTCTCAATTTCATTTATTTCTGCTCTGATTTTTATTATTTCTCTCCTTATGCTGACTTTGCGCTTTGTTTGTTCTTCTTTTTCTAGTTCTGTTAGGTGTAATTTAAGGTTGCTTATTTGGGCTTTTTCTTGTTTGTTAAGGTGGGCTTGTATCGCTATGAGTTTCCCTCTCAGGACCACTTTTGCTGCATCCCATATGGTTTGGTATGGCATATTTTCATTTTCGTTTGTTTCCAGATAGTTTTTGATTTCTCCCTTAATTTCATCAATGATCCATTGGTTGTTTAGTACCATGTTGTTTAATATCCACATTTTTGTCACTTTCCTAGTTTTTTTTTTTTATCATGGTTGATTTCCAGTTTCATAGCATTATGATCTGAAAAGATGCTTGTTATGAATTCAGTCTTCTTAAATTTATTGAGGCTTGCTTTGTTTCCCAACATATGGTCTATCCTTGAGAATGTTCCATGCGTGCTTGAGAAGAATGTGTAGTCAGCTGTTTTTGGATGGAGTGCTCTGTATATGTCTACTAGGTCCATCTCATCCAGTTTTTCATTTAAGTCCACTATTTCTTTATTGACTTTTTGTCTGGATTATCTATCCATTGATGTAAGTGGGGTATTAAGATCCCCTACTATTATTGTGTTGTTGTTAATGTCTCCTTTTAGGTTTGTTAATAGTTGCTTTATGTACATTGGTGCTCTTATGTTGGGTGCATATATATTTATAAGTGATATGTCTTCTTGGTGGAGTGTCCCTTTTATCATTATATATTTCCTTTCTTTGTCTCTCTTAACCTGTTTTATCTTGAAGTCTACTTTGTCCGATATGAGTGTGGCAACACCTGCTTTCTTTTGTTTGCCATTAGCTTGGAGTATTGTCTTCCATCCTTTCACTCTGAGCCTATGCTTGTCTTTAGAACTGAGATTTGTTTCCTGGAGGCAGCATATTGTTGGGTCTTGCTTTTTAATCCATCCTGCCACTCTGTATCTTTTGATTGGAGAGTTCAATCCATTTACATTTAGGGTAATTATTGATATATGTGGGCTTAATATTGCTGTTTTGTCACTTATTTTCCAATTCTTTTGCATTTCCTTTGTTTCTTGTCCCATTTGTTTTGGACTGCAATTCAGTTTGGTTGTTCTGTCTTATGACTCTTCTAGCTTTATCTTTGCTTATCACATGTGATTTTGTTTTGATTATTTGTTTAGTGGTTACCTTGAGGTTTGTATAAAACATCTTGTGTATGAGATAGTCCGTTATCTGATGGCCTCTTATTTCCTTCTACTAAGTCAATCCAATCACTTTCCTCTTCCCCTTCTAAGTTGTTCTTGTTATACCTTATTCTATCTTGTGTTGTGGGTGTGTGTTTACGGTGATGGGGTTATATTTATTTTTGGTGAATTCCTTCCTTTGATCTTTGATTTTGGTATTTATGTGGTTGCTAACCTATGCTGGTAAAGATCTACTATTTTTCTGATTTTGTCTACCTATTTTTCTCCTGGCTCCAAGCTTTGTATTCCCTTTCTTTTCTTTTATTCAGGCCTGAGGGCCTTCTTGAGTATTTCTTGTAGTGGGGGTCTCATGGTCATGAACTCCCTTAGCTTTTGTTTATCTGGGAAAGTTACTATTTCTCCATCATATTTGAAGAATATTTTTGCTGGATAGAATGTTCTTGGCTGAAAGTTTTTGTCTTTCAGTATTTTGAATATATCATTCCAGTCTCTCCTAGCCTGTAAAGTTTCTGTTGAGAATTCTGCTGAGAGCCTGATGGGAGTTCCTTTGTACATTATTTTTTGTTCTTATCTAGCTGCCCTTAATATTGTTTCTTTGTCATTGACTTTGGCCAGCCTTACCACTAGATGTAGTGGAGTGGGCCTTTGCCTGTTGACATATTTAGGTGATCTGTTGGCTTCGCTTATTGGTATTTCCTGCTCCTTCCCCAGATTTGGGAAGTTCTCAGCTATTATTTCCTTGAATAGACTCTCTGTTCTCTTTCCCTCTCTTTTCCCTCAAGAATACATATAATTCTTATGTTACATTTCCTAATAGAGTCAGATATTTCTCGGAGACTTTCTTCATTTCTTTTTAGTCTTAGTTCTCTCTCCTCTTCCATCTGGAGCATATCGGTATTCCTATGCTCTATAATGCTAATTTTTTCCTCCATATTGTCAGCTCTGTTCTTTAAAGATTCCAGATTCTCCTTTATCTCCTCCATTGTGTTCTTCATCTCCATCAGTATTGATTGGTTTTTCTTTGTGATTTCAATCTCTTTTGTGAAGAAACTCCTAATCTCATTGAATTGTTTGTCTGTGTTGTCTCGTATTTCGTTGAGTTTTTTTTATGATAGCTATTTTGAAATCTCTGTCATTTAGGTTACGGATTTCTGTGTCTTCAGGGTTGGTTTCTGGGTGCTTGTCATTTTCCTTCCGGTCTGGTGATTTCATGTACATTTACATTGTGGTTCCTGTATTGGCTTTGTTTTTCCTGGAAATATCTGGTTGCAATTTCCACCCGCCGCCACTGTGTAATCTGAGCCCCCTGCACTCTGCCCTGGCTGGTTGCTTCTATCCACCAGCTGCTTGGTCTGGTCTGATCGGCTGAGCTGCTGTGTCCGGCTTGCAGGGGGTGGGGCTCTCTCTTTTGCCTGCTGGGTCCCTGGCATGGGGGGCTTCTTGCTTGCCCCTCGTTATCCACTCTCCTGGGGTGCTTAGATGTTGATGGTACCCTTGTAGCAGTTCTGAGTCCTCTGTGTGGGAGTTTCCCACTGGCTGAGAGAGCCTGAAGAGCTATGGTTTCCCCGCAGAGGGCCGCCTCTCCCCCCTCTTTGGGAGCCACGTGGACCAGGATCGCTGATCTGATGGGGAGAGAGGAGTCCTCCTTACCTCTCTTCACTTCCTTTGGGGGCCCAGCACGTTCCACTCACAGATGTGCGGCACTCTGGATCTTTCTGATCTTGCTTTTCACTGTCTAGGAGTCCGTTGTTGGTCTGTGACTGTTCCTTTTGTTGTATCTTATCGGGGGAAGAGTTTACGGGAAAGCTCACTCCACCATGATGCTGACGTCACTCCAGCACTCCTGGTCTTTTTAATTGTAGCCATTCTAGTGGTGTATAGTGATATTTCATTCTAGTTTTAACTTGTATTCCCTTATTATTAATAAGGTTCAGCACATTTTCATATGTTTATTGGCCATTTGGATATTTTCCTTGTGTGGGCCCTGTTCAAATCTCTTGCTGACTGCCTCAGATATTTTTTTCATTATCTATAGATGATGTAATTGTGTATATGCAAAATACAAAAAGCTATAGATAAATTGTTAGATTTTAAAAATAGGGCCAGCTCCGTGGCTTGGCGGTTAAGCAGGTGTGCTCCGCTACTGGCAGCCCGGATTCGGATCCCGGGCACTCACCGACGCACCACTTCTCCGGCCATGCTGAGTGTGCGTCCCACATACAGCAACTAGAAGGATATGCAACTATGACATACAGCTATCTGCTGGGGCTTTGTGGGACCAAAAAAAGGAGGATGATTGGCAATAGATGTTAGCTTAGAACCGGTCTTCCTCAGCAAAAAGAGGAGGATTAGCATGGATGTTGGCTCAGGGCTGATCTTCCTCACACACACAAAAAAAATAAAAAATAAATAAATAAATAGATTTGTCAAGGTCACTGAACAGAAGGTCAATATTAGAAATCAATTGCCTCTTTTTATACTAGTAACAAAAAATTGGAAAATGACATTTAAAAAATGATACCATTGACAATAACATAAAAAGTCTACTACTGAGAAATTGTCACAGCCAAGAAGAGCCTAAGAAAACATGACAGTTAAATGTACTGTGGCCTTCTTAATGTGATCCCAGAACAGTAAAAGAACACCAGGTAAAGACTAAGGAAACATGAATAAAGTATGGACTTTATTTTTTTTTAAAGTAGCCTTGGCAGGTCAAGGTCAACTTCATTTTTTCCTTGGCCTCTAACTACAAGCCTATAATTAAATTTTTGATTCAAATAAGGTGGCCAGAAACCAGTGAAAAATATTACATACTTTTTTCCCTTAAATCGAGACTGATTGTTTTCACCTTGATCACCAATGAGGATCAAGCAGCTTCTCCCACTTGTTCTTTTTGTCAGTGAGCAAGGGACATTTAGGCATGTGGTGGGCTGGCTGCATCATTAACAAGGGCACTCAGACTCTGCAATAGGAGGCTGCCTAGGCCAGCCTTCCCCTGAGACACACACATTCATGTATCGAATAAATATTTAGCAAATATTTATTAATCAATTCATAAAGAAAAATGGTGAATATTGTCATTTTATTGGGCTGTTTTAAAAATCATTTAATAAAGTTTTACTGTCGCTGTGACTGTATGTCTCACACATCCTTTCTGAGGTTTATTCAAAACATATTTTATACATTATTATTGTTATTACGATTATGAATGAAATGATTTTTTCATTACATTTTCTAATTTTGAAGGGGGTAACTTTCATTCCACACACATATATATGAAAGTTACTAATTTTGATTTTGTGTCTGGGGAACTTTGTAAACACTATGTCTAAAAGTTTTTGTTGATTTTTCAGATTTTTAGGTAAACAAATACATCGAATGCAAGTAAAAAAATTAAAGGACTGAAAATACCAAGTGTAATGACAATATGGAGCAAGAAGGACTCTCATCCACTCCTGTTGGGTGTGTAAATTTGTCCAACCACCATGGAAAACATTAAGGCTTTATGTAGCAAAGCTGAAAACATGCATAGCCTATGACTCAGTAACTACATTCTTAGGAATTACCCTGGAAAAAAATCATATAGCTATGCCTCAGGATATATGTACAAGAATATTCATTGCAGCACTAGTTATATTATTCCCAAACTAGAAACATCCCAATATCCCTTAAAAGTTGTATGGATAAATATATTGTAGTCCATGCATATAATAGGATCATAAATAAGAACAAAAATGAAGAACTACAACTATATGCACAAACAGGGGTAAATCTCACAAACATAATGGGGAATAAAACAAATTGAGCTCAAATGAATATGTATTCCATTTATATAAAGTTTAAAAATAGTAAAAAATAGACTGTATGATTTAGGGTAAAATTATAAAGGAAAGTGAGGAAGTGATTAGCATAAAATTCAGGATAGCAGTTACCTCTGGTGGGGAGGGATGGAGTTGTGTCCAAGAAGGGGCACATTGGATGGTAACGGTGGTGAGGCTTCCAGAATGTTGCAAAATTTGGTTTTTTATTGGTTGGTGGTTACATGACTATTTGCCTTAGTTATTCATTAAAATTTATACTTATCTTTTGTGCATTTTTGTGTATGATTGTTATATTTCACAATAAAAGAAGGTTACTAAATAAGAATCAAAGCTGTACATGTATACTTACTCTTATCTAAATCTTTTAGCTGATAACCCTGAACAGTATCAACCACAAGAGTATAACGTTTTCCCATACTTCTTGGTTTTCTAAATTATAATTAAAATAAGGTGAATTGGAAAATAGAAGATGAACAGAAATTCAAACTCGCTGTGGGCAGTAAGTATCCTTTCAACCTTGTGTAATGATGATATATATGAGTGGTTCTCAAAGTGTGGTCTGAGGGTCCCTGGGCTTTGGAGACACTTTCAGAGGACTTCAAGGTCCTCCATGTTCTAACTACATGTCTGTGTGAGACGGGCTTTCCTTCAAAAACTTGAAACAAAACAACATATCACAACAGACTGAATGCAGAGTAGATATGACAACCCAGTTGTCTTCTGTTAAGCCAGACATTCAAGAGATTTGTAAAACTTTAAAACATTTTCATTTGGGCTGGCCCTGTGACCTAGCGGTTTTAAGTGCGCGCGCTCTGCTGCTGGCGGCCCGGGTTAGAGTCCCGGGCGTGCACGGACGCACTGCTTCTCCGGCCATGCTGGGGCCACGTCCCACATACAGCAACTGGAGGGATGTGCAGCTATGACATACAACTATCTGCTGGGGCTTTGGGGGAAAAAATAAATAAATAAAATTAAAAAAAAATAAAAAACAAACAAACATTTTCATTAAATTTTTTTTGTTTTGGAAAATGTAGTTATTTTTCATAAAAATAGGTTTTTGGGGGCTGGCCCAGTGGCATAGCATTTATGTTTCTGCACTCCACTTCAGTGGCCCGGGGCTTGCGGGCTTGGATCCTGGGTGCGGACCTACACACCACTCGTCAAGTCATGCTGTGGCGGCATCCCATATACAAGGTGGAGGAAGCTGGGCACCGATGTTAGCTCAGGGCCAATCTTCCTCAGCAAAAAAGAGGAGGATTGGCAATAGATGTTAGCTCAGAGCTAATCTTCGTCTCATACACACAAACATAGGTTTTTGTGTTAAGATATTTTTTTTAAATTTTTATTACTTTTAGAAAAATAAATATTTAAAACATTCTCAGCTTTAATTTCCAACGTGTAAATATCAATAAATATAACTTCCATAAAGACAATCTCTTTGGGGTCTTAATAATTTTTAAGAATAGCCGTCGGTCCTGAGACTAAAGCATTTGAAAACTGCTGATGTTGCAAATATTTGCAAGTACCTATTTGGGTGGCTAATTGAGGACAAGTATTATGGGTTTATAATAACATTAATCTCTTTCTTTATTGGTTGTTCTATTCAAATCTCAGAAGAACAAATGTGATATTTTTCCTGAACTTTGGTAGTGACTGTGGAGAGAGATTATACTGGAGTAAGCCCATTGGACAAGGATGAGGATGGGAGGTAATGAAGACACAGGAAAGGAGAAGGAACTTGGTTCAAAAACAATACTCTCCACAATAATAAAATGAGTGGTAATCTCACCAAAATCCCAATTTCACTGGAGAAGTTTTGCTCGGCAACTTAGAGAATTCCTATGAAACTTTGGAACCCAATGGAAAAGCCTATATTCAGTGGGAGGGAACAGTCTGTCTTCCCCAGTCTCCCACCTGCTGTCTCACCCTCATCCTCACTCAGTGCCCGAGGCTGATTCTGCCCAGGCTGGGGTTTTCCCATAACCACAGGCCAGCAGCTGGTGATGCAGCGAATCTACCTTCAGGCCTCCGACCTGGTGTGAAGAGGCGGAATATGCGGCTGAGGCCTATGTGCCCTGGTTTCAGACTCTTCTCTCTTCTTTTTCCCCTTCCCACATCCTGGATGTCTTGTCACAGGCCTTTGACGAGACTCATTCCTCAGTTTCCTCCTGGTCACCTCAGGATCCAGCTGGGAGGAGGCCATTGTGCTGAGCGTCCTGCCTCCCTCTTGCTAACTGCACCCCTCCTCCCATATGGACACACAACCAGAGGGTCGTACACTCTGCGCCCCCTGCCACACTTGGAATGTTCCCATCAACATGTTGGTGGCTCAGGGACACACAGGGTCTGCCCACCCAATGTCTCCCCCCATTTGCTGCCAGGCCTCCCCCTGCTGCTGGAGACTCCAGATAGGCCGTCTCAGACACAGATGCCAGGCCCCACCAAGCCTGGATTTACTTTCCCTTCAGATCCCAGGCTGTTCTCTGAGCTGCACTTATTTAATTCTCACAACCACTCTCAGGGTGGATTGAGCCAGGCCAAGGGTTGAGAAGAGAATTAAACCGGCAACACGTGTACAGCAGCTGCTGAATAAGTATCAGCTCCCGCCCCTCTGCTAACACGTGGGCGTGTCTTATAGTCTGAGTTCCCTGTGAGTTTCCTTCCTCTGAAGCAGTTTCTGGATCATCTCCAAAGTGAAACAACCAAAAGCAAAACTTCCTACATAGTTAAAACGTACAACTACATTTTGTTTTACTGCATCATCAGGGATTGTGTAATGAGCCGGGGGATGCGGAAATAACAGTGAGCTTGAGGCAGCAAGTGAAAAGGAAACTAAATGCGAGTTGTCAGATTGGATCTGAAGGCTGGGATTCCCCTCTGGCCTGGTGGCTTGGCTGACGCAACTACATCGAATCTTCGAGTCTTCACACAGCAGAGGATTCCTCTGGCTGGCTGCCAAGATGCCCGTGTTACTCTGGTGGAAACTTTTATCTCCTGAACGTGAGGCGGAAACAGGAAACCGGTGTGGGAAGGTGTGTCCTCGTAGACAGCTGGGGTGTGTGCCGAGGAGAAATGGCTCTGTCTAGAACTCCAGCATACTTGCTGTGACTCACTTGGCCCCGTCACCCCAGGGAATGGCTATTTCTCCTCTCCCTTGTGCTGTGGTTGAGCTGGCACAGAAGAGACTCCGGGACAGCTCTCTTGGAAGCCCCTCATCTTCCTGCCCACAGACCTAGAACATCAGGGAATAGTCTTCTAACCAGATTCAAATAGAAGAGCTGACATGGAAGGAGCACTTACTCAGAGCCAGGTACCATTCTCAGCATATTATATAAATTGAAGCAATTAATCCTTGCCACAGTTTTATGCAGTGATACTAAGATTATCTTAATTTTACAGATAAGGAAACTGGACACGGTGAGGTCTCTTTCCCTTTCCCGTGTTAAGAAATTTAACAACTGTATTCTGGGCTCCAAGTTTTAGCAGGAACATTCAAGGCCTGGTGTAACTTTCCCATCTCTCATTGCTAGACCTGCTGTAAGGAGGGAAACTGGCTCTTGTTCCTAGCTCTTATTTCTTATTCATTTCTTATTTTTAGAAAATGTCCAATTTTGCTAACTTTTTGATTTAGCTCTTACTTCCAAATGGCCTGCACATCTCTGCACCTGCTCCCATTGTCCAATTCTTTAATGTCTTTCCATATCCCTCTATCAGTCCTAAAGTACCAATGATTGATGATGTCTCTCCATTTTACCATCCACCCCCCACCCCCATGCCTATGGCTCTTTGCACATACAGCACTTTCATTAGAACATTTTCCATTCTGTTCTGTAATTGATGGTTAATTTTTTCTGTCTCTTCCAGAAGATTAGACTTTTTGAGTCTGAACTTTGTATCCTCAGTCATTATCACAGTGTCTAGCCCATGGTCAGAACTTAAGTACTGTTTATTGAATAAATACTATGCTAGGAATATGTGCTTGGATGAGCTTCTGACTGTCAAATTGCAAGGGGTTGTCTCAGCACTATTTGCTGAGAGTTCGTTTCATAAATTCTCTTGACAAGAATTCAAGCATCTGCCACATCCATGAGCACATTGCTAGCAATGTGAACAAAGGAAGAAAAAAAAATTCAAAATCGAATACAATTTTGATAAGTTTTATAATACAAGTTTTGATAAGACTTAAATATTGTTTTAGACAAGTTTAGCCCTGATGCACGACAGTCTGCTTGCTCCTTCTGAGTCTCTTTTCTGCATAGTGTTGCATCCAAAAGAAATAGCAATCCATCATCAAAAGTCTTTAAAGACCAGTATAGTTCTTCACTGACATGTCTTGAAGAGACAGCAAAGTGGGAAATTATATCATAGAACTATTCAGTAAAACATATTTAGCTCCTATTTTAACAGGGCATGGAAAGAGATGGAAAGCTATTCAACTCATTTTACAAGGCTGTTATAAACCTGGATAACAAAATCAGAAGAGAAAACCGTGGGACGTTTTTATTTATAAACATGAAGATAAAAATACCATGTTAACTCCAACCCAAAAGTGAATTAAAAATAGACAACTAAGGGCTGGACTGGTGGCGTAGTGGTTAAGTTCACACACTCCGCCTCCACGGCCTGGGGTTCGCAGTTTCGGATCCTGAGCTAGACCTACGCTTGGCTTATCAAGCCATGCTGTGTCAGATGTCCCACATATAAAGTAGAGGAAGATGGGCACAGATGTTAGCCCAGGGCCAATCTTCCTCAGCAAAAAGAGGAGGATTGGCAACAGGGTTGCCAATTAGCTCAGGGTTAATCTTCCTCACCAAAACAAAAAATAAATAACTAGGGGCCAGCCTGGTGGCGTAGCAGTTAAGTTCACATGCTCTGCTTTGGTGGCCCGGGGTTCACAGGTTCAGAACCCGGGTGTGGACTGACACATCGCTTGTCAAGCTATGCTGTGGCAGAGTTCCATATAAAATAGAGGAAGATGGGCACAGATGTTAGCCTAGGGCGCATCTTCCTCTGCAAAAAGAGGAGGATTGGCAATGGATGTTCCCTCAAGGCTAATCTTCCTCACAAAAACAAAAATAAAAATAAATGACTGGAATTTATCCAGGATATTAATGATAATTCAAGATGAGAAAATCTGTTCATGTAATTTACTACATAATAAGGAGAAAAAACAAAAACTAATCTCTATATGTTCCCCAAAACTCTGGCTTAATTAAAAAGCCATGTCTTAGCCTACTGAGGCTTGAAGAAAGAGCTTAAATCTGATCAATGTCAGTCATTATAGCTATTAGGAGTGTGTTCTAACAGACAACTCAGGTAATGGAGGCTAAAAGAATGAAGGCAGGTGCGTATCCCAGTTTGGAAGTCTGTAGGGTGATGGTTGCAGGGTTAGATCAGCTGGTCAAAGCTGCGAGTGTGCTGGACTTGCATCTCTGTGACTCTCTTGGTCTCTTACTGACGGGCACAGGACAGCTCCACCAGCCCCAAGCATGACATCCCTACAAGGGCATCCCCAGCAGGGAGAGAGGAATAAGAGCTGACATTCTTCCTAGAAGTTCCCTGCAGACTTCCCCCAAATCTCATTGTTTAGGTTGCGTCACGTGACCATATCTAGCTTGCATTTGTCTCTCCCTCTCTACTTTTGATTATAGACTTAGACCTAAAGCAGCAAGGAGAACCTGTAAGAATACGACACAGGGATTATGCTATTTTTCAAATGGCTAGATAATTGCCCCAACACCCACTTTTCCCACTGGTTTGAAACGCCACTTTTATTCTATGCAAAGGTCCACTGAATTAAATTGTGTTACCCTGTGTTACCCTTGACCTCTGTTCTGCTTTTTTGATTGATTTGTCTATTCTTATCATAATACCACTTGGTTTCAATTTCTATAACCTTAGAGGATCATTTGATATTTGAAAAGTCAAGTTCATCTGGTTTTCTCTTCCTTTCTTAGATTTTCTTGTAAATTATTTCATCTTGACACATTTTACAGTCAGCTTGTAGGTGTCATCTAAAAATCTTGTTGAGTATGGATTAGGAATGCACTGAATTTCCACAGTGACACACAATGCAGCAGTTAAAACGAATGCAGTAGATTTTTACGTACTAATAGAGAAAAGTCTCTAAGATCTGTTACTAGATAAAAAAACCAAATTACAGACTGATATATATGGAGTAATAATATTCACGTAACATACACTCAATATTTCTGTATGGATAGATTTGCTAAATACATGGGAAGATGTCTAGAAAGATATACATTAGATTATTAGCAATGTGGGATTGAGGTGGATCCTCCAAGAGGTCAAGGGTGGGCTTTTTACTTGAATGAATTGTTTGAAAATTTGACAGTGATAATATATTCATGTGTACTTTGTAAATATAAATAAACTTAAGAAATTCTCTTTAGTTCTTTAAAGTCACACTTATCATGGCAGCTGCGTGTCCCCACATCGCACTTATCTGTCTCTGCAAATGCCGGCCTGCCTTGCTTTTCTTGCCTCCCTCTGGACAGTTGATGGAGACATTTTTCTTCTATGAGTAGCTTCAGTTGTACATCTTCATCCTTAACCCCGATGAACCCAACACTGATGGCCAAGTGACACAGGCAGGTCATCCCCATTATGGGGGTAAGGGAGGGGCAGAGAATATTTATAGTTGAATGATTTTCACCCTGTTATGTAGATCTTAAAAATGAAATATTTAACAGTATAAGACAATGCGTAATGAGTTCTATATAAAAGAAGCTACAATAAGGTAAAGCAAGGAGAAAGTGATGAGAGCTACCAATCTGAGAAGTTTTCACGAGGCCCTTGGTCAGATATTGTTCTTGTATTTATCTGAGATGGAACAACTTCCTTAGTACCTGTCTTCATTTTTCCCACTACTGAAGAGGACTCAGTCTACCACTAACTCATTACTGACATTACCCTCTTCATCATCACCAAGGACCGATTGACGAATTTAATAGACTTCTCTCAGTTTTAATAAGAATAATTATAATCAATTTTAGGGGCCAAGTATTGTTCTGTATTGCATACCTTATCTGATTTAATCAAATCAATGCTCCTGCAAGGAGGGTATTATTATTCCCATTTTATAGAGAAGGAAACAGGCTGCTCAAAGAGGTTAAGTATATTTCCCAAGGTCATACAGTTGATCAGCGGGAAGCCAGAATTTAAACATTGGTTCAGACTCTGAACAAATTTCATGCCCTGACCCACAATGATGTGACTCTTGGGTTCTATGCAAGACTTGAAAAAAGTTTTTTTTTAATTTTAATTGTGACAAAATGTACATGCATAAAATTTCCCATCTTAGCCATTTTTTAGGTGTATAATTCAATAGTGTTTAGTATATTCACATTGTTGTACAACCAATCTCCAAAACTGTTTTCGTCTTGCAAAACTGAAACTCTATGCCCATTAAACAACAACTCCTCATTCTCCTCTCCCCCAAGCCCATCGCAACCACCATTCCACTTTCTGTATCTGTGAATTTGACTACTCTAGGTACCTCATATAAGTGAAATCAAACAGTATTTGTCTTTTTGTAACTGGCTTATTTCATTTAGCATAATGTCCTCAAGGTTTTCCATGCTGTAGCATGTGTCAGATTTCCTTCCTTTTTAAAGCTAAATGATATTCCATTGTATGGATATACCTCATTTTATTTAGCCATTCATCAGTCAATGGACGCTTGACCCTGAGTTCACTTTTTTGGCTGTAACCCAGAAGTGGAATTACTGGATCATCTGGTAATTCTGTTTTTAATTTTTTGAGGAACCTGCATACTTTTTTCCATTGTGGCTGCAGTATTTTGCATTTTCACCACCAGAGCACAAGTGTTCCAATTTCTCCACGTCCTTGCCAAACCTTTCTTTTTTTTTAATAGCAGCCACTGTAAGGAATGTGAGGTGATATCTCACTGTGGTTTTGATTTGCATTTCCCTAATGATGAGTGATGTTGAGTATCTTTTCATGTCCTTATTAGCCATTTGTATACCTTCATTGGAGAAATGTCTGTTCAAGTCCTCTGCCGATTTTTTGATTAGTTTGTGTTTTTTTGTTCTTCTTCTTCTTATCTATGAAAGACTTTTAACCCCCTTTTGTGACCCCAAAATCTTGTCCTTTGGCTTTTGAGACATTGTAGGTTCCCAGTCAGCTTCTCTGTATTTTTTTTTTTTTCCGTGAGGAAGCTTGGCCATGAGCTAACATCTGTTGTCAATCTTCCTCTTTTAGCTGAGGAAGATTGGCCCTGAGCTGACATCTGTGCCCATCTTCCTCTATTTTGTATACAGGATACCTCCACAGCATGGCTTGATGAGTGGTGCCTAGGTCCATGCCCAGGATCCAAACCTGCGAACCCGGGCTGCGAGCGAGCACCTGAACTTAACCAGCACAACACGGGCAGGCCCCTGGTTTCTCTGTGTTTTTGACCACTTCTTTCTCCCCAGCTCCTGAAATGTAGAGGCATTAACCAAAGATCGAGAGGCATCTGAATTTCTTCGTATAATTACTACAACAAACTCAGAAGTGAATAATAATTTATTGAGTAACTACTATGTGCACAGTTAATAACAACAACAGCAGTAACAAATATCTCACATCTGATTGATTCCTTTGTGCCAGGCATTTTGTATCCATTACTCATTACCTCATAAGGCTGTGAGGTTAAGTATTATTATTAACCCCATAATACAGCTGTGAAGAATGGACCCACAGAAAGTCCAGGCACCTTGCCCAAGGACCTGCAGTAGACCATGGAAGAGGCTGAGAAGGGTTGCTGTTTGCAAGAAACCTATGTCCAAAGGAGAAGACAAGATTAGCATGCTGCAGAAAATTAAAAATAATGGGGTATTCATAAAAACACTAATTACTATGTGAAGACAACTACTAAATACATAGATTTAAATTTTCATGTCTATTAACAATCTTCAAGACCTCCGAGCACTGCGCTGCAAACAGGATGAGATGTTATGAAAGGGGAAGTCATGATAATTACTCAAAAGGACCAATTACTCAGCAATCATTTAAATGTTCCTCTGCTTAAAGGTCTGGACTAGGTGACTTGGGTTGAAAAGGATCTGGTATTTGCTTGCCCTTAGGAACTTAAAATCTTTTGGGAAGACATGAACATGGGAAATCATTAGAGTAATAAAAGTTCATGTAGATCAAATAACCATTTTAAGGTGTACAGTTCTGTGGTATTTAGTACTTGCACAGAGTTGTGCAACCATCACCACTATCTAGTTCCAGAACTTTTCTATTACCCCAAATGGAAACTCTCATACACACATTAAGCAGTTATCACTCTGCATTCCCTCACTTCGCCTCTCTCAGCCCCTGGCAACCACAGTCTGCCTCCTGGCTCTATGAATTTGCCTATTTTGGATGTTTCATGTAAATGGAATCATACAATTAGTGACCTTTTGTGTCTGGCTTCTATCACTTTGCATATTGTTTTCCAAGGTCCATTCCCATTGCAGTGTGCCCCAGTACTTCATTCCTTTTATGGCTGAATAATATTCCATTATATGGATATACCACCATTTTTATCCATTAGATCCATTAATGGGGCGTAATGGATTATTTCCACTCTTTAGGCTATTGTGAGTAGTGCTGCTGAGAACATTTAAATACAAGTATTTGTTTTTGAATATTTGTTTTCAATTTTTTTGTAGTATATAACCTAGAAGTGAACATTTTCATACCACAAAAATTTATATACCACAAAAAATTACCATATGATCCATACCATTCCTGGATCATATAGGTAATTTTATGCTTAACTTTCTAAAGAACCACCAGACTGTTTTCCCACAGAAGCTGAAAACATTTACATTCTCACCAACAATGTAAGGAGGGTTCCAATTTCTCTAAATCATCCTCACCAGCACTTGGAGTTATTTCTCCATTTATTTGGATTTACAAACCATCTTAGTGTGTGTGAAGTTGTATCTCCTTGTAGTTTTTGATTTTGCATTTCCCTAATGATTAATGATGTTGAGCATCTTTTTCATGGCTTTGTTGGTCATTTCTGCATCTTCAGGGGCTCATTTCCTGATCTTCAGGGGCCCATCTTGAATGTCTATTCCAAGTCTTTTGTGCATTTTTTTAAGTAACTTGTTTGCCTTTTTTATTGTTGAGTTATAAGAGTTCTTTATATATCTGCATACTAGAACTTTATTAGATATATATGATTTGCAAGTATTTTCTCCCATTTTGTAGATTGCTCTATTCTCTTTCTTGATAGTGTCCTTTGATGCACAAAATCTTTTAAGTTTGTTGACAGTCCAATTTATCTACTTTTTTTTCTTTTGTTTAGCTTATGCTTTATAGTGTATTATCTAAGAATCCATTGGCAAAACCAAGGACATGTGAGATTTATCCCTATGTTTTCTTCTAAGAGTTTTGTAGACTTAGCTTTTACATTTCCACCTTTGCTCCCATTTTGGATTTTTTCTCTATATGGTGTGAGGTTGGGATCCAGCTTCATTTCTTTGCAATGTGAATATCCAATTGTTCCAGCACCATTTGTTGGAGAGACCATTCTTTCCCCATTGAGCGGTCTTGGTACCCTTGTCAAAAATCAATTGACCATAGATGTATCGGTTTATTTTAGGATTCTCAATTCTATTCCATTGGTCTATTTGTCTACCTTTATGCCAGTATCACACTGTTTGGATAACTATGTAGTTTTGTAGTATGTTTTGAAATTAGGAATGTGAACCTTCCAACTTTGCTCTTTATTTTTTTAAGATTGTTTTGGATATTGGAGTACCTTGCAATTCCATATGAATTTTAAGGATTTGCTTTTCCATTTCTGTAAAACAGGCCGTGAGGATTTAGTTAGAAGGATTGCACTGAATCTATAGATTGCTTGGGCAGTGCTGCCATCTAAACAATCTTAAATCTTCAAATTCCATAAATATAGGATGTAAGCTTTCATTTATTTAGGTCTTTGTTATAGACCCCTTGAATTGTGTCACCCCCAAAATTTATATGTTGAGGTTCTAATCCCTAAAAGTGACTGTACTTGGAGATAGGGCCTTTGAGTAATTAAGGTTAAATAGGATGGGGCCTGAGATCCCCCAGTAGATCTGGTGTCCTTAGAAGAGAGAGGGAGAGACATCAGGAGGTCTCTCTCTCTCTGTGTTCACAGCCCGGGGAACCTATGTTGAAGACACAGCAAGAAGGTGGCTCTCTACCTGCCAGGAAAGAAAAGCCTCACCAGAAACCAACCTTTAATCCCACCTTGCCCTTTGAAGTTCTAGCTCACAGAACTGTGAGAGAAATAATGTCTGTTGTTTAAACCTCCCAGTCTTTGATAATATCTCGATTATGGCTGCTTGAGCTGGCTAATACAGTATTCTTTAATTTATTATAGCAATGTTTTGTAGTTTTCAGTTATATCTCGTACCTCCTTAGTTAAACTTATTCCTAAGAATTTGATTCTTTTTGATGTTACTGTCAAAGGAATATTTTTTCTTAATTTCCTTTTTTGGATTGTTCATTGCTAGTTTATAGAAACACAAACTAATTTTTGCATGTTGATCTTGTATCTTGCAACTTTGCTGAATTCGTTTATTAGCTCTAATAGTTTTGTGTGTGTGGAATCTTTAGAATTTTATAGAATAAGATCATGTCATTTGTGAATAGAGAGTTTTATTTCTTCCTTGCCAATTTGGATGTCACGTATCCTTCACTTTTATGGGGTGGTCACCATCAGTCCCCTGTATTAGCAGTTACTGACCCCTGTCCTTGCAGTCTTTGATATCTCCTCGCAGTCTGGTGATTGGTTGTTTGCTTCCTGGTATCTTCTCCCATCTAATCAGGATTTGATGCAAAATTCTGCCATACACTAATCAGAATCCATTTTCATATTGAATACTAATGATTCTGAGTCTGAGAGGCGCTAGTGTGTCCATTCTCTTTATTTTTCAGAGATATACCACTTCCTAACCTCCCTTTTCTTCTCCTTAGGCCAGCTGTCAAGAAGACTATGAACAACTTGAGTACAGGGTAAAATCTTATTCAACTTTGTACTCTAGCACCTAGCATCACACCTAGTATACAGTACAATTTAGGAGCTCAAACAATATTTGTTAAGTGAATAAAAATATTGATGATAAAAAAATATTACAACTAATTGGTACTAGGGGATATTTGACAGTCAAAATAAAATAATGTACATGGAACTATCTTGGAAAATAAAAAGGGCATTTCAATGTGAATTATGATTAAAAATAATTTTGACTATAGGGATACTTTCTTCAATTCTTGGTTGGAAATATTTAGAATACAAGAATAAGAAAATGAGAAATCAGGACTAGTCAGAAGTGTCGAAAACTTACTC